>NC_072740.1:138203302-138513831 GCF_026930045.1 Uloborus diversus
GCTCCGATAGCCCAATGGCTAGAGCGCTCGGCTTTCGAGCCAGTGGGCGTGGGTTCGAGTCCCAGTCGGATCGAAAATCGTCGATGTGTTTTTGATTCCTCGAAACTGAATTTTTTTTTTCTTTTTAAATTCCTTCCTTTTGCGAACATGGATTATTTGCGAAGGGAACAAAATTCTATGTCAGTTTAATTATTCTACCCGTAGACTTCGGAGTGCTTAAATCAGTTATAACCGAGGTGCATTTTTTGTTTTTATTATGCTTAAGACTGCGACCGACAGAGCTCCGATAGCCCAATGGCTAGAGCGCTCGGCTTCCGAGCCAGTGGGCCTGGGTTCGAGTCCCAGTCGGTACCGAAATCGTCGATGTGTTTTTTAATTCGATTTTTTTTTCTTTTTAAATTTCTTCCTTTTGCGAACATGGATTATTTGCGTAGGGAAGAAAATTCTATGTCAGTTTAATTATTCTACCCGTAGACTTCAAAGTGCTTAAATCAGTTATAACCGAGGTGCATTTTTTTTTTTATTATTCTTAAGACTCCGACCGTCAGAGCTCCGATAACCCAATGGCCAGAGCGCTCTGCTTCCGAGCCAGTGGACCTGGGTTCGAGTTCCAGTCGGAACGAAAATCGTCGATGTGTTTCTGATTCCTCGAAACTGAAAAGTATTTTTTTTTTCTTTTTGAATTCCTTCCTTTTGCGAACATGGATTATTTGCGCAGGGAAGAAAATTCTATGTCAGTTTAATTATTCTACCCGTACACTTCTGAGTGCTTAATTCGGTTATAACCAAGGTGCATTTTTTGTTTTTATTATAATTAAGACTCCGGCAGACAGAGCTCCGATAGCCCAATGGCTAGAGCGCTCGGCTTCCGAGCCAGTGAGCCTGGGTTCGAGTCCCAGTAGAAACGAAAATCGTCGATGTGTTTTTGATTCCTCGAAACTGAAAATTATTTTTTTTTCTTTTTAAATTCCTTCCTTTTGCGAACATGGATTATTTGCGTAGGGAAGAAAATTCTATGTCAGTTTAATTATTCTACCCGTAGACTTCGGAGTGCTTAAATCGGTTATAACCGAGGTGCATTTTTTGTTTTTATTATGCTTAAGACTCCGACCGACAGAGCTCCGATAGCCCAATGGCTAGAGCGCTCGGCTTCCGAGCCAGTGGGCGTGGGTTCGAGTCCCAGTCGGATCGAAAATCGTCGATGTGTTTTTGATTCCTCGAAACTGAATTTTTTTTTCTTTTTAAATTCCTTCCTTTTGCGAACATGGATTATTTGCGTAGGGAAGAAAATTCTATGTCAGTTTAATTATTCTACCCGTAGACTTCGGAGTGCTTAAATCAGTTATAAGCGAGGTGCATTTTTTGTTTTTATTATGCTTAAGATTGCGACCGACAGAGCCCCGATAGCCCAATGGCTAGAGCGCTCGGCTTCCGAGCCAGTGGGCCTGGGTTCGAGTCCCACTCGGAACGAAAATCGTCGATGTGTTTTTGATTCCTCGAAACTGAAAATTATTTTTTTTTCTTTTTAAATTCCTTCCTTTTGCGAACATGGATTATTTGCGAAGGGAAGAAAATTCTATGTCAGTTTAATTATTCTACCCGTAGACTTCGGAGTGCTTAAATCAGTTATAACCGAGGTGCATTTTTTGTTTTTATTATGCTTAAGACTGCGACCGACAGAGCTCCGTTAGCCCAATGGCTAGAGCGCTCGGCTTCCGAGCCAGTGGGCCTGGATTCGAGTCCCAGTCGGAACGAAAATCGTCGATGTGTTTTTGATTCCTCGAAACTGAAAATTATTTTTTTTTCTTTTTAAATTCCTTCCTTTTGCGAACATGGATTATTTGCGAAGGGAAGAAAATTCTATGTCAGTTTAATTATTCTACCCGTAGACTTCGGAGTGCTTAAATCAGTTATAACCGAGGTGCATTTTTTGTTTTTATTATGCTTAAGACTGCGACAGACAGAGCTCCGATAGCCCAATGGCTAGAGCGCTCGGCTTCCGAGGCAGTGGGCCTGGGTTCGAGTCCCAGTCGGTACCGAAATCGTCGCTGTGTTTTTTAATTCGATTTTTTTTTCTTTTTAAATTTCTTCCTTTTGCGAACATGGATTATTTGCGTAGGGAAGAAAATTCTATGTCAGTTTAATTGTTCTACCCGTAGACTTCGAAGTGCTTAAATCAGTTATAACCGAGGTGCATTTTTTTTTATTATTCTTAAGACTCCGACCGACAGAGCTCCGATAACCCAATGGCCAGAGCGCTCTGCTTCCGAGCCAGTGGACCTGGGTTCGAGTTCCAGTCGGAACGAAAATCGTCGATGTGTTTCTGATTCCTCGAAACTGAAAATTATTTTTTTTTCTTTTTGAATTCCTTCCTTTTGCGAACATGGATTATTTGCGCAGGGAAGAAAATTCTATGTCAGTTTAATTATTCTACCCGTATACTTCTGAGTGCTTAATTCGGTTATAACCAAGGTGCATTTTTTGTTTTTATTATAATTAAGACTCCGGCAGACAGAGCTCCGATAGCCCAATGGCTAGAGCGCTCGGCTTCCGAGCCAGTGGGTCTGGGTTCGAGTCCCAGTCGGAACGAAAATCGTCGTTGTGTTTTTGATTCCTCGAAACTGAAAATCATTTTTTTTTTCTTTTTAAATTCCTTCCTTTTGCGAACATGGATTATTTGCGAAGGGAAGAAAATTCTATGTCAGTTTAATTATTCTACCCGTAGACTTCGGAGTGCTTAAATCAGTTATAACCGAGGTGCATTTTTTGTTTTTATTATGCTTAAGACTATGACCGACAGAGCTCCGATAGCCCAATGGCTAGAGCGCTCGGCTTCCGAGCCAGTGGGCCTGGGTTCGAGTCCCAGTCGTAACGAAAATCGTCGATGTGTTTTTGATTCCTCGAAACTGAAAATTATTTATTTTTTCTTTTTAAATTCCTTCCTTTTGCGAACATGGATTATTTGCGAAGGGAAGAAAATTCTATGTCAGTTTAATTATTCTACCCGTAGACTTCGGAGTGCTTAAATCAGTTATAAGCGAGGTGCATTTTTTGTTTTTATTATGCTTAAGACTGCGACCGACAGAGCTCCGTTGGCCCAATGGCTAGAGCGCTCGGCTTCCGAGCCAGTGGGCCTGGGTTCGAGTCCCAGTCGGAACGAAAATCGTCGATGTGTTTTTGATTCCTCGAAACTGAAAATTATTTTTTTTTCTTTTTAAATTCCTTCCTTTTGCGAACATGGATTATTTGCGAAGGGAAGAAAATTCTATGTCAGTTTAGTTATTCTACCCGTAGACTTCGGAGTGCTTAAATCAGTTATAACCGAGGTGCATTTTTTGTTTTTATTATGCTTAAGACTGCGACCGACAGAGCTCCGATAGCCCAATGGCTAGAGCGCTCGGCTTCCGAGCCAGTGGGCCTGGGTTCGAGTCCCAGTCGGAACCGAAATCGTCGATGTGTTTTTTAATTCGATTTTTTTTTCTTTTTAAATTTCTTCCTTTTGCGAACATGGATTATTTGCGTAGGGAAGAAAATTCTATGTCAGTTTAATTATTCTACCTGTACACTTCGGAGTGCTTAAATCGGTTATAACCGAGGTGCATTTTTTGTTTTTATTATTCTTAAGACTCCGACCGGCAGAGCTCCGATAACCCAATGGCCAGAGCGCTCTGCTTCCGAGCCAGTGGACCTGGGTTCGAGTCCCAGTCGGAACGAAAATCGTCGATGTGTTTTTGATTCCTCGAAACTAAAATTTTTTTTTTCTTTTTAAATTTCTTTCTTTTGCGAACATGGATTATTTGCGTAGGGAAGAACATGGATTATTTGCGTAGGGAAGAAAATTCTATGTCAGTTTATTTATTCTACGCGTACACTTCGGAGTGCTTAAATCGGTTATAACCGAGGTGCATTTTTTGTTTTTATTATAATTAAGACTCCGACAGACAGAGCTCCGATAGCCCAATGGCTAGAGCGCTCGGCTTTCGAGCCAGTGGGTCTGGGTTCGAGTCCCAGTCGGAACGAAAATCGTCGATGTGTTTCTGATTCTTCGAAACTAAAAAATATTTTTTTTTTCTTTTTAAATTTCTTCCTTTTGCGAACATGGATTATTTGCGTAGGGAAGAACATGGATTATTTGCGTAGGGAAGAAAATTCTATGTCAGTTTATTTATTCTACCCTTACACTTCGGAGTGCTTAAATCGGTTATAACCGAGGTGCATTTTTTGTTTTTATTATGCTTAAGACTCCGACCGACAGAGCTCCGATAGCGCAATGGCTAGAGCGCTCGGCATCCGAGCCAGTTAGCCTGGGTTCGAGTCCCAGTCGGAACGAAAATCGTCGCTGTGTTTTTGATTTCTCGAAACTGAAAATTATTTTTTTTTTCTTTTTGAATTCCTTCCTTTTGCGAACATGGATTATTTGCGTAGGGAAGAAAATTCTATGTCAATTTAATTATTCTACCCGTACACTTCGGAGTGCTTAAATAGGTTATAACCGAGGTGCATTTTTTGTTTTTATTATGCTTAAGACTCCGACCGACAGAGCTCCGATAGCCCAATGTCTAGAGCGCTCGGCTTCCGAGCCAGTGGGCGTGGGTTCAAGTCCCAGTCGGATCGAAAATCGTCGATGTGTTTTTGATTCCTCGAAACTGAATTTTTTTTTCTTTTTAAATTCCTTTCTTTTGCGAACATGGATTATTTGCGTAGGGAAGAAAATTCTATGTCAGTTTAATTATTCTACCAGTAGACTTCGGAGTGCTTAAATCGGTTATAACCGAGGTGCAGTTTTTGTTTTTATTATGCTTAAGACTCCGACCGACAGAGCTGCGATAGCGCAATGGCTAGAGCGTTTGGCATCCGAGCCAGTTAACCTGGGTTCGAGTCCCAGTCGGAAGGAAAATCGTCGCTGTGTTTTTGATTTCTCGAAACTGAAAATTATTTTTTTTTCTTTTTAAATTCCTTCCTTTTGCGAACATGGATTATTTGCGTAGGGAAGAAAATTCTATGTCAGTTTAATTATTCTACCCGTAGATTTCGGAGTGCTTAAATCGGTTATAACCGAGGTGCATTTTTTGTTTTTATTATGCTTAAGACTCCGACAGACAGACCTCCGATAGCCCAATGGCTAGAGCGCTCGGCTTCCGAGCCAGTGAGCCTGGGTTCGAGTCCCAGTAGAAACGAAAATCGTCGATGTGTTTTTGATTCCTCGAAACTGAAAATTATTTTTTTTTCTTTTTAAATTCCTTCCTTTTGCGAACATGGATTATTTGCGTAGGGAAGAAAATTCTATGTCAGTTTAATTATTCTACCCGTAGACTTCGGAGTGCTTAAATCGGTTATAACCGAGGTGCATTTTTTGTTTTTATTATGCTTAAGACTCCGACCGACAGAGCTCCGATAGCCCAATGGCTAGAGCGCTCGGCTTCCGAGCCAGTGGGCGTGGGTTCGAGTCCCAGTCGGATCGAAAATCGTCGATGTGTTTTTGATTCCTCGAAACTGAATTTTTTTTTTTTTCTTTTTTCTTTTTAAATTCCTTCCTTTTGCGAACATGGATTATTTGCGTAGGGAAGAAAATTCTATGTCAGTTTAATTATTCTACCCGTAGACTTCGGAGTGCTTAAATCAGTTATAAACGAGGTGCATTTTTTGTTTTTATTATGCTTAAGATTGCGACCGACAGAGCTCCGATAGCCCAATGGCTAGAGCGCTCGGCTTTCGAGCCAGTGGGTCTGGGTTCGAGTCCCAGTCGGAACGAAAATCGTCGATGTGTTTCTGATTCTTCGAAACTAAAAAATATTTTTTTTTTCTTTTTAAATTTCTTCCTTTTGCGAACATGGATTATTTGCGTAGGGAAGAACATGGATTATTTGCGTAGGGAAGAAAATTCTATGTCAGTTTATTTATTCTACCCTTACACTTCGGAGTGCTTAAATCGGTTATAACCGAGGTGCATTTTTTGTTTTTATTATGCTTAAGACTCCGACCGACAGAGCTCCGATAGCGCAATGGCTAGAGCGCTCGGCATCCGAGCCAGTTAGCCTGGGTTCGAGTCCCAGTCGGAACGAAAATCGTCGCTGTGTTTTTGATTTCTCGAAACTGAAAATTATTTTTTTTTTTCTTTTTGAATTCCTTCCTTTTGCGAACATGGATTATTTGCGTAGGGAAGAAAATTCTATGTCAATTTAATTATTCTACCCGTACACTTCGGAGTGCTTAAATAGGTTATAACCGAGGTGCATTTTTTGTTTTTATTATGCTTAAGACTCCGACCGACAGAGCTCCGATAGCCCAATGTCTAGAGCGCTCGGCTTCCGAGCCAGTGGGCGTGGGTTCAAGTCCCAGTCGGATCGAAAATCGTCGATGTGTTTTTGATTCCTCGAAACTGAATTTTTTTTTCTTTTTAAATTCCTTTCTTTTGCGAACATGGATTATTTGCGTAGGGAAGAAAATTCTATGTCAGTTTAATTATTCTACCAGTAGACTTCGGAGTGCTTAAATTGGTTATAACCGAGGTGCAGTTTTTGTTTTTATTATGCTTAAGACTCCGACCGACAGAGCTGCGATAGCGCAATGGCTAGAGCGTTTGGCATCCGAGCCAGTTAACCTGGGTTCGAGTCCCAGTCGGAAGGAAAATCGTCGCTGTGTTTTTGATTTCTCGAAACTGAAAATTATTTTTTTTTCTTTTTAAATTCCTTCCTTTTGCGAATATGGATTATTTGCGTAGGGAAGAAAATTCTATGTCAGTTTAATTATTCTACCCGTAGATTTCGGAGTGCTTAAATCGGTTATAACCGAGGTGCATTTTTTGTTTTTATTATGCTTAAGACTCCGACAGACAGACCTCCGATAGCCCAATGGCTAGAGCGCTCGGCTTCCGAGCCAGTGAGCCTGGGTTCGAGTCCCAGTAGAAACGAAAATCGTCGATGTGTTTTTGATTCCTCGAAACTGAAAATTATTTTTTTTTCTTTTTAAATTCCTTCCTTTTGCGAACATGGATTATTTGCGTAGGGAAGAAAATTCTATGTCAGTTTAATTATTCTACCCGTAGACTTCGGAGTGCTTAAATCGGTTATAACCGAGGTGCATTTTTTGTTTTTATTATGCTTAAGACTCCGACCGACAGAGCTCCGATAGCCCAATGGCTAGAGCGCTCGGCTTCCGAGCCAGTGGGCGTGGGTTCGAGTCCCAGTCGGATCGAAAATCGTCGATGTGTTTTTGATTCCTCGAAACTGAATTTTTTTTTTCTTTTTAAATTCCTTCCTTTTGCGAACATGGATTATTTGCGTAGGGAAGAAAATTCTATGTCAGTTTAATTATTCTACCCGTAGACTTCGGAGTGCTTAAATCAGTTATAAACGAGGTGCATTTTTTGTTTTTATTATGCTTAAGATTGCGACCGACAGAGCTCCGATAGCCCAATGGCTAGAGCGCTCGGCTTCCGAGCCAGTGGGCCTGGGTTCGAGTCCCAGTCGGAACGAAAATCGTCGATGTGTTTTTGATTCCTCGAAACTGAAAATTATTTTTTTTTCTTTTTAAATTCCTTCCTTTTGCGAACATGGATTATTTGCGAAGGGAAGAAAATTCTATGTCAGTTTAATTATTCTACCCGTAGACTTCGGAGTGCTTAAATCAGTTATAACCGAGGTGCATTTTTTGTTTTTATTATGCTTAAGACTGCGACCGACAGAGCTCCGTTAGCCCAATGGCTAGCGCGCTCGGCTTCCGAGCCAGTGGGCCTGGGTTCGAGTCCCAGTCGGAACGAAAATCGTCGATGTGTTTTTGATTCCTCGAAACTGAAAATTATTTTTTTTTCTTTTTAAATTCCTTCCTTTTGCGAACATGGATTATTTGCGAAGGGAAGAAAATTCTATGTCAGTTTAATTATTCTACCCGTAGACTTCGGAGTGCTTAAATCAGTTATAACCGAGGTGCATTTTTTGTTTTTATTATGCTTAAGACTGCGACCGACAGAGCTCCGATAGCCCAATGGCTAGAGCGCTCGGCTTCCGAGCCAGTGGGCCTGGGTTCGAGTCCCAGTCGGTACCGAAATCGTCGATGTGTTTTTTAATTCGATTTTTTTTTCTTTTTAAATTTCTTCCTTTTGCGAACATGGATTATTTGCGTAGGGAAGAAAATTCTATGTCAGTTTAATTATTCTACCCGTAGACTTCGAAGTGCTTAAATCAGTTATAACCGAGGTGCATTTTTTTTTTATATTATTCTTAAGACTCCGACCGACAGAGCTCCGATAACCCAATGGCCAGAGCGCTCTGCTTCCGAGCCAGTGGACCTGGGTTCGAGTTCCAGTCGGAACGAAAATCGTCGATGTGTTTCTGATTCCTCGAAACTGAAAATTATTTTTTTTTCTTTTTGAATTCCTTCCTTTTGCGAACTTGGATTATTTGCGCAGGGAAGAAAATTCTATGTCAGTTTAATTATTCTACCCGTACACTTCTGAGTGCTTAATTCGGTTATAACCAAGGTGCATTTTTTGTTTTTATTATAATTAAGACTCCGGCAGACAGAGCTCCGATAGCCCAATGGCTAGAGCGCTCGGCTTCCGAGCCAGTGGGTCTGGGTTCGAGTCCCAGTCGGAACGAAAATCGTCGTTGTGTTTTTGATTCCTCGAAACTGAAAATCATTTTTTTTTCTTTTTAAATTCCTTCCTTTTGCGAACATGGATTATTTGCGAAGGGAAGAAAATTCTATGTCAGTTTAATTATTCTACCCGTAGACTTCGGAGTGCTTAAATCAGTTATAACCGAGGTGCATTTTTTGTTTTTATTATGCTTAAGACTATGACCGACAGAGCTCCGATAGCCCAATGGCTAGAGCGCTCGGCTTCCGAGCCAGTGGGCCTGGGTTCGAGTCCCAGTCGTAACGAAAATCGTCGATGTGTTTTTGATTCCTCGAAACTGAAAATTATTTATTTTTTCTTTTTAAATTCCTTCCTTTTGCGAACATGGATTATTTGCGAAGGGAAGAAAATTCTATGTCAGTTTAATTATTCTACCCGTAGACTTCGGAGTGCTTAAATCAGTTATAAGCGAGGTGCATTTTTTGTTTTTATTATGCTTAAGACTGCGACCGACAGAGCTCCGTTGGCCCAATGGCTAGAGCGCTCGGCTTCCGAGCCAGTGGGCCTGGGTTCGAGTCCCAGTCGGAACCGAAAGCGTCGATGTGTTTTTTAATTCGATTTTTTTTTCTTTTTAAATTTCTTCCTTTTGCGAACATGGATTATTTGCGTAGGGAAGAAAATTCTATGTCAGTTTAATTATTCTACCTGTACACTTCGGAGTGCTTAAATCGGTTATAACCGAGGTGCATTTTTTGTTTTTATTATTCTTAAGACTCCGACCGGCAGAGCTCCGATAAGCCAATGGCCAGAGCGCTCTGCTTCCGAGCCAGTGGACCTGGGTTCGAGTCCCAGTCGGAACGAAAATCGTCGATGTGTTTTTGATTCCTCGAAACTAAATTTTTTTTTTTTCTTTTTAAATTTCTTTCTTTTGCGAACATGGATTATTTGCGTAGGGAAGAACATGGATTATTTGCGTAGGGAAGAAAATTCTATGTCAGTTTATTTATTCTACCCGTACACTTCGGAGTGCTTAAATCGGTTATAACCGAGGTGCATTTTTTGTTTTTATTATAATTAAGACTCCGACAGACAGAGCTCCGATAGCCCAATGGCTAGAGCGCTCGGCTTCCGAGCCAGTGGGTCTGGGTTCGAGTCCCAGTCGGAACGAAAATCGTCGATGTGTTTCTGATTCTTCGAAACTAAAAATTATTTTTTTTTTCTTTTTAAATTTCTTCCTTTTGCGAACATGGATTATTTGCGTAGGGAAGAACATGGATTATTTGCGTAGGGAAGAAAATTCTATGTCAGTTTATTTATTCTACCCTTACACTTCGGAGTGCTTAAATCGGTTATAACCGAGGTGCATTTTTTGTTTTTATTATGCTTAAGACTCCGACCGACAGAGCTCCGATAGCGCAATGGCTAGAGCGCTCGGCATCCGAGCCAGTTAGCCTGGGTTCGAGTCCCAGTCGGAACGAAAATCGTCGCTGTGTTTTTGATTTCTCGAAACTGAAAATTATTTTTTTTTTCTTTTTGAATTCCTTCCTTTTGCGAACATGGATTATTTGCGTAGGGAAGAAAATTCTATGTCAATTTAATTATTCTACCCGTACACTTCGGAGTGCTTAAATAGGTTATAACCGAGGTGCATTTTTTGTTTTTATTATGCTTAAGACTCCGACCGACAGAGCTCCGATAGCCCAATGTCTAGAGCGCTCGGCTTCCGAGCCAGTGGGCGTGGGTTCAAGTCCCAGTCGGATCGAAAATCGTCGATGTGTTTTTGATTCCTCGAAACTGAATTTTTTTTTCTTTTTAAATTCCTTTCTTTTGCGAACATGGATTATTTGCGTAGGGAAGAAAATTCTATGTCAGTTTAATTATTCTACCCGTAGACTTCGGAGTGCTTAAATCGGTTATAACCGAGGTGCAGTTTTTGTTTTTATTATGCTTAAGACTCCGACCGACAGAGCTGCGATAGCGCAATGGCTAGAGCGTTTGGCATCCGAGCCAGTTAGCCTGGGTTCGAGTCCCAGTCGGAAGGAAAATCGTCGCTGTGTTTTTGATTTCTCGAAACTGAAAATTATTTTTTTTTTCTTTTTGAATTCCTTCCTTTTGCGAACATGGATTATTTGCGTAGGGAAGAAAAGTCTATGTCAGTTTGATTATTTGACCCGTAGACTTCGAAGCGCTTAAATCAGTTATAACCGAGGTGCATTTTTTGTTTTTATTATGCTTAAGACTCCGACAGACAGACCTCCGATAGCCCAATGGCTAGAGCGCTCGGCTTCCGAGCCAGTGAGCCTGGGTTCGAGTCCCAGTAGAAACGAAAATCGTCGATGTGTTTTTGATTCCTCGAAACTGAAAATTATTTTTTTTTCTTTTTAAATTCCTTCCTTTTGCGAACATGGATTATTTGCGTAGGGAAGAAAATTCTATGTCAGTTTAATTATTCTACCCGTAGACTTCGGAGTGCTTAAATCGGTTATAACCGAGGTGCATTTTTTGTTTTTATTATGCTTAAGACTCCGACAGACAGACCTCCGATAGCCCAATGGCTAGAGCGCTCGGCTTCCGAGCCAGTGAGCCTGGGTTCGAGTCCCAGTAGAAACGAAAATCGTCGATGTGTTTTTGATTCCTCGAAACTGAAAATTATTTTTTTTTCTTTTTAAATTCCTTCCTTTTGCGAACATGGATTATTTGCGTAGGGAAGAAAATTCTATGTCAGTTTAGTTATTCTACCCGTAGACTTCGGAGTGCTTAAATCAGTTATAACCGAGGTGCATTTTTTGTTTTTATTATGCTTAAGACTCCGACCGACAGAGCTCCGATAGCCCAATGGCTAGAGCGCTCGGCTTCCGAGCCAGTGGGCCTGGGTTCGAGTCCCAGTCGGAACGAAAATCGTCGATGTGTTTTTGATTTCGAAACTGAAAATTTTTTTTTTTCTTTTTAAATTTCTTCCTTTTGCGAACATGGATTATTTGCGTAGGGAAGAAAATTCTATGTCAGTTTAATTATTCTACCCGTAGACTTCGGAGTGCTTAAATCGGTTATAACCGAGGTGCATTTTTTGTTTTTATTATAATTAAGACTCCGACAGACAGAGCTCCGATAGCCCAATGGCTAGAGCGCTCGGCTTCCGAGCCAGTGGGTCTGGGTTCGAGTCCCAGTCGGAACGAAAATCGTCGATGTGTTTTTGATTCTTCGAAACTAAAAATTATTTTTTTTTCTTTTTAAATTTCTTCCTTTTGCGAACATGGATTATTTGCGTAGGGAAGAACATGGATTATTTGCGTAGGGAAGAAAATTCTATGTCAGTTTATTTATTCTACCCTTAGACTTCGGAGTGCTTAAATCGGTTATAACCGAGGTGCATTTTTTGTTTTTATTATGCTTAAGACTCCGACCGACAGAGCTCCGATAGCGCAATGGCTAGAGCGCTCGGCATCCGAGCCAGTTAGCCTGGGTTCGAGTCCCAGTCGGAACGAAAATCGTCGCTGTGTTTTTGATTTCTCGAAACTGAAAATTATTTTTTTTTTCTTTTTGAATTCCTTCCTTTTGCGAACATGGATTATTTGCGTAGGGAAGAAAATTCTATGTCAGTTTAATTATTCTACCCGTAGACTTCGGAGTGCTTAAATCGGTTATAACCGAGGTGCATTTTTTGTTTTTATTATGCTTAAGACTCCGACCGACAGAGCTCCGATAGCCCAATGGCTAGAGCGCTCGGCTTCCGAGCCAGTGGGCGTGGGTTCGAGTCCCAGTCGGATCGAAAATCGTCGATGTGTTTTTGATTCCTCGAAACTGAATTTTTTTTTCTTTTTAAATTCCTTCCTTTTGCGAACATGGATTATTTGCGTAGGGAAGAAAATTCTATGTCAGTTTAATTATTCTACCCGTAGACTTCGGAGTGCTTAAATCGGTTATAACCGAGGTGCAGTTTTTGTTTTTATTATGCTTAAGACTCCGACCGACAGAGCTCCGATAGCGCAATGGCTAGAGCGCTCGGCATCCGAGCCAGTTAGCCTGGGTTCGAGTCCCAGTCGGAACGAAAATCGTCGCTGTGTTTTTGATTTCTCGAAACTGAAAATTATTTTTTTTTTCTTTTTGAATTCCTTCCTTTTGCGAACATGGATTATTTGCGTAGGGAAGAAAAGTCTATGTCAGTTTGATTATTCTGACCCGTAGACTTCGAAGCGCTTAAATCAGTTATAACCGAGGTGCATTTTTTGTTTTTATTATGCTTAAGACTCCGACAGACAGAGCTCCGATAGCCCAATGGCTAGAGCGCTCGGCTTCCGAGCCAGTGGGCGTGGGTTCGAGTCCCAGTCGGATCGAAAATCGTCGATGTGTTTTTGATTCCTCGAAACTGAATTTTTTTTTTCTTTTTAAATTCCTTCCTTTTGCGAACATGGATTATTTGCGTAGGGAAGAAAATTCTATGTCAGTTTAATTATTCTACCCGTAGACTTCGGAGTGCTTAAATCAGTTATAACCGAGGTGCATTTTTTGTTTTTATTATGCTTAAGACTCCGACCGACAGAGCTCCGATAGCCCAATGGCTAGAGCGCTCGGCTTCCGAGCCAGTGGGCCTGGGTTCGAGTCCCAGTCGGAACGAAAATCGTCGATGTGTTTTTGATTCCTCGAAACTGAAAATTATTTTTTTTTCTTTTTAAATTCCTTCCTTTTGCGAACATGGATTATTTGCGTAGGGAAGAAAATTCTATGTCAGTTTAATTATTCTACCCGTAGACTTCGGAGTGCTTAAATCAGTTATAACCGAGGTGCATTTTTTGTTTTTATTATGCTTAAGACTCCGACCGACAGAGCTCCGATAGCCCAATGGCTAGAGCGCTCGGCTTCCGAGCCAGTGGGCCTGGGTTCGAGTCCCAGTCGGAACGAAAATCGTCGATGTGTTTTTGATTCCTCGAAACTGAAAATTATTTTTTTTCTTTTTAAATTCCTTCCTTTTGCGAACATGGATTATTTGCGTAGGGAAGAAAATTCTATGTCAGTTTAATTATTCTACCCGTAGACTTCGGAGTGCTTAAATCGGTTATAACCGAGGTGCATTTTTTGTTTTTATTATGCTTAAGACTCCGACCGACAGAGCTCCGATAGCCCAATGGCTAGAGCGCTCGGCTTCCGAGCCAGTGGGCCTGGGTTCGAGTCCCAGTCGGAACGAAAATCGTCGATGTGTTTTTTATTTCGAAACTTTATTTTTTTTTCTTTTTAAATTCCTTCCTTTTGCGAACATGGATTATTTGCGTAGGGAAGAAAATTCTATGTCAGTTTAATTATTCTACCCGTAGACTTCGAAGTGCTTAAATCGGTTATAACCGAGGTGCATTTTTTGTTTTTATTATGCTTAAGACTCCGACCGACAGAGCTCCGATAGCCCAATGGCTAGAGCGCTCGGCTTCCGAGCCAGTGGACCTGGGTTCGAGTTCCAGTCGGAACGAAAATCGTCGATGTGTTTTTGATTTCTCGAAACTGAAAATTATTTTTTTTTCTTTTTGAATTCCTTCCTTTTGCGAACATGGATTATTTGCGTAGGGAAGAAAATTCTATGTCAGTTTAATTATTCTACCCGTAGACTTCGAGTGCTTAAATCGGTTATAACCGAGGTGCATTTTTTGTTTTTATTATGCTTAAGACTCCGACAGACAGAGCTCCGATAGCCCAATGGCTAGAGCGCTCGGCTTCCGAGCCAGTGGGCGTGGGTTCGAGTCCCAGTCGGAACGAAAATCGTCGATGTGTTTTTGATTCCTCGAAACTGAAAATTTTTTTTTTTCTTTTTAAATTCCTTCCTTTTGCGAACATGGATTATTTGCGTAGGGAAGAAAATTCTATGTCAGTTTAATTATTCTACCCGTAGACTTCGGAGTGCTTAAATCGGTTATAACCGAGGTGCATTTTTTGTTTTTATTATGCTTAAGACTCCGACCGACAGAGCTCCGATAGCGCAATGGCTAGAGCGCTCGGCTTCCGAGCCAGTGGGCCTGGGTTCGAGTCCCAGTCGGAACGAAAATCGTCGATGTGTTTTTGATTTCTCGAAACTGAAAATTATTTTTTTTTCTTTTTGAATTCCTTCCTTTTGCGAACATGGATTATTTGCGTAGGGAAGAAAATTCTATGTCAGTTTAATTATTCTACCCGTAGACTTCGGAGTGCTTAAATCGGTTATAACCGAGGTGCATTTTTTGTTTTTATTATGCTTAAGACTCCGACCGACAGAGCTCCGATAGCCCAATGGCTAGAGCGCTCGGCTTCCGAGCCAGTGGGCCTGGGTTCGAGTCCCAGTCGGAACGAAAATCGTCGATGTGTTTTTGATTCCTCGAAACTGAAAATTATTTTTTTTTCTTTTAAAATTCCTTCCTTTTGCGAACATGGATTATTTGCGTAGGGAAGAAAATTCTATGTCAGTTTAATTATTCTACCCGTAGACTTCGGAGTGCTTAAATCGGTTATAACCGAGGTGCATTTTTTGTTTTTATTATGCTTAAGACTCCGACCGACAGAGCTCCGATAGCGCAATGGCTAGAGCGCTCGGCTTCCGAGCCAGTGGGCCTGGGTTCGAGTCCCAGTCGGAACGAAAATCGTCGATGTGTTTTTGATTCCTCGAAACTGAAAATTATTTTTTTTCTTTTTGAAATTCCTTCCTTTTGCGAACATGGATTATTTGCGTAGGGAAGAAAATTCTATGTCAGTTTAATTATTCTACCCGTAGACTTCTGGAGTGCTTAAATCGGTTATAACCGAGGTGCATTTTTTGTTTTTATTATGCTTAAGACTCCGACCGACAGAGCTCCGATAGCCCAATGGCTAGAGCGCTCGGCTTCCGAGCCAGTGAGCCTGGGTTCGAGTCCCAGTAGGAACGAAAATCGTCGATGTGTTTTTGATTCCTCGAAACTGAAAATTATTTTTTTTTCTTTTAAAATTCCTTCCTTTTGCGAACATGGATTATTTGCGTAGGGAAGAAAATTCTATGTCAGTTTAATTATTCTACCCGTAGACTTCGGAGTGCTTAAATCAGTTATAACCGAGGTGCATTTTTTGTTTTTATTATGCTTAAGACTCCGACCGACAGAGCTCCGATAGCCCAATGGCTAGAGCGCTCGGCTTCCGAGCCAGTGGGCCTGGGTTCGAGTCCCAGTCGGAACGAAAATCGTCGATGTGTTTTTGATTCCTCGAAACTGAAAATTATTTTTTTTTCTTTTTAAATTCCTTCCTTTTGCGAACACGGATTATTTGCGTAGGGAAGAAAATTCTATGTCAGTTTAATTATTCTACCCGTAGACTTCTGAGTGCTTAAATCGGTTATAACCAAGGTGCATTTTTTGTTTTTATTATGCTTAAGACTCCGACAGACAGACCTGCGATAGCCCAATGGCTAGAGCGCTCGGCTTCCGAGCCAGTGGACCTGGGTTCGAGTCCCAGTCGGAACGAAAATCGTCGATGTGTTTTTGATTCCTCGAAACTGAAAATTATTTTTTTTTTTCTTTTTAAATTCCTTCCTTTTGCGAACATGGATTATTTGCGTAGGGAAGAAAATTCTATGTCAGTTTAATTTTTCTACCCGTAGACTTCGGAGTGCTTAAATCGGTTATAACCGAGGTGCATTTTTTGTTTTTATTATGCTTAAGACTCCGACCGACAGAGCTCCGATAGGCCAATGGCTAGAGCGCTCGGCTTCTGAGCCAGTTAGCCTGGGTTCGAGTCCCAGTCGGAACGAAAATCGTCGCTGTGTTTTTGATTTCTCGAAACTGAAAATTATTTTTTTTTTTCTTTTTGAATTCCTTCCTTTTGCGAACATGGATTATTTGCGTAGGGAAGAAAATTCTATGTCAGTTTAATTATTCTACCCGTAGACTTCGGAGTGCTTAAATCGGTTATAACCGAGGTGCATTTTTTGTTTTTATTATGCTTAAGACTCCGACCGACAGAGCTCCGATAGCCCAATGGCTAGAGCGCTCGGCTTCCGAGCCAGTGGGCCTGGGTTCGAGTCCCAGTCGGAACGAAAATCGTCGATGTGTTTTTGATTCCTCGAAACTGATTTTTTTTTCTTTTTAAATTCCTTCCTTTTGCGAACATGGATTATTTGCGTAGGGAAGAAAATTCTATGTCAGTTTATTTATTCTACCCGTATTCTACCGAAAATCGTCAATGTGTTTCTTAATTCGATTTTTTTTTCTTTAAATTCCTTCCTTTTGCGAACATTTTTGCTGTTATTGACTTTAACATTTTTAAATCTACAGGTCGAATAATTAAACGGACTCAGAATTTACTTCCCTACATAAATAATCATTATTCGAAAAGAAAGGAATTTCAAAAAAAAAAAGTATTTCGAAATTTGAAAATAAAAATATCCATTGAAGATTTCCGTTCCGCCTGGGACTCGAACCTAAGACCACTCGCTAGGAAGCCCAACGCTCTAGCCATTAGGTTATCGGAGCTGTGCTCATCGGATTCTTAAACATAATAAAAAAAATGTACCTTGGTTATCATTGATTTTAAATTTTGAAATATGTAGTTTGAATAATTAAACTGACTCAGAATTTTCTTCCCTAAATAAATAATCAATGTCCGCAAAAGAAAGAATTTTGAAAAAAAAAAAAGTATTTTTAAATTGGAAAATAAAAATATACATCAAAGATTTTCTTTCCGACGGGGACTCGAACCTAGGGCCACTCGCTCCGAAGCCCAACGCTCTAGACATTTGGCTATCGGAGCTCTGTCGATCGGCGTCTTAAACATAATAAAAACAAAAAACGCACCTTGGTTATTATTGATTTAAAACTTTGAAATATGCATCTCGAATAATAAAACTGAAGCAGAACTTTCTTCCCTATATAAATAATCAATATTCGCAAAAGAATGAATTTGGAAAAAAAAAAAAAGAATTTTCAAATTACTTGGTTATTATTTAAATACTTTATTATCTATTATTTATTTAAACACTTTAAAATCAGTAGGTCGAATCATTAAATTTACTTAGAATTTTCTTTCGAAAATAGTAAGAATATGAAAAAAAAAAAAAAAGAATTTTAAAATTAGAAAATAAAAATATACATTGCAGATTTTCGTTCTATATAAAAAAAATGTGATTGATAAAAAATAAATAAATTTCTTTTCTAGAGAGCCGGCTAATAAATGGTGTAAGCCATGAGCCATATTGAAAATTATAAATACAAAAAATGCACCTTGCTTATTACTGATTTAATTTTAATGAAAATTGCGTTTAGAATATTTAGGTAGAACAAGAGTTGAACACCTCATCCAAATCGATGTAACCCATTGAAAAAAAAAAAAAAAATAAAAATCAATGTGAATGATTAAAAAAAATGAATTCATAAATTTCCTTTTTAGTGAGCTGGCTAATAAATCGTGTACACAGCCAATGCAATTAGCATGTATCGAACCCGCGACCTTCCGGTTACAGGCCGGAACCTTACCGGTTGAGTCATCCCGGCATCGTCAGAGTCCGTATTAAAAATTATAAATACTTCATCAAAAGCGATGTTTCCCGTTGAAGAAAAAAAAATTAAGAAAAAAAATGATTGATAAAAAAAATTATAAATTTATTTTGCAATGAGCTGGCAAATACGTGGTATAACAGGCCAATGGAATGAGTGGATTCGAACCCGAGACCTTTCGGTTACAGGCCCGGTGCCTTACCGGTTGAGCCATCATGGCTTCGTCAGGTGCCGTATTAAAAGTTATAAATAAAGAAAATGCACTTTCCATATAACTAATTTAATTTTAATGAAATCTGCATGTAGAATATTTAGGTAGAACCAGAGTTTAATACCTCATCCTTCCCATTGAAGAAAAAAAATAACGTGATTGATAAAAAAGAATAAATTTCTTTTCTAGTGAGCCGGCTAATGGATGATGTAAACAGACAATGCAATCAGCCGGTATCGAACCCGCGACCTTCCGGTTACAGGGCTGGGGCCTTACCGTTTACTCCATAGCGTCTTTGTCAAGCACCGGATAAAAAATAAGTACAAATAATGCACCTTGATGATTACTGTTTTAATCTTAATAAATCCGCATTAAAAATAATTAGGTAGAACCAGAGTTCAATACTTCATCCAAATCGATGTTTCCGTTTGAAGAAAAAGAAAAAAAAATCATTGATAAAAAAAATAAACATTTCAATTTCTTTTCTAATGAGCCGGCTAATAAAAGATGTAAGAAGCCAATGCACACAGGCGGGATCGAACCCGAGACCTTACGGTTACGCACCCGGCGCCTTACCCTTTAAGCCATTCCGGCTTCGTCAGGAGCCGTATTAAAACATATAAATACAAAAAAAATGGTTACATGTTTGGGGGGGGGGGTGTTATATTTTCGTTTGCTTGTTGTAGTGTTATAAGTGTGTATTTTATAAACTTTTGCTCAACTAATTTTACGATTACTCTTTATCATCATTACATCGCTCATTTGGAGTAAGAGTGCCACCATACTGTTAGTAACTGAAGTGAAAAGAATTCCCAGTGAATGATAATTGTGATGCACGATATATCGCCAGAACACTGTTAAGTTAAATTCAATTTAGTTGGGGTTTGAAAAAGGTGCTGTATTGCATAGATACTTTGGCTCTAGTTTTCTTGTAGTTTTTGTGATATAAGTGTCTCTTTATGAAGAAAAGGTGATCTTATTGGAGTCTAGCACCCTACATTGATTAAAATGCAATTCTGAAAAAGTAATTAATAGTTGGAATTAGAGTCTGTATTCAACAATACGAAGACATGAAATTTTACATAAAACGCGTTTGAAGTTAAACTCTTCAAGCAATTTGCTTTAAGAAAAGTAAGATTGCTGCGCTCGCCAGTGGTTAATATTAGGACAAAAAATGTGTCATTATGTTCCAAAGAAGATAAAGTCCTTTAAAAACCTAAAAGCGAAAAAAAAAATTAAAAATTTTGTATTGTAACACTCTTCTTCCAAGCTTCCCTGAGCGACATTCCTGTTTTGTCTTTGAATCAGGGGGATTTTCAAAATTGATGCGTTACTTAAACCTCAACAATTTTTTTGTCTTGACGAAAAAAATTAACGTTTTGCAGGTAAATGAAATATAATTGAGACTCTTATGATACAAACTAGAATTGAAACTTAATTATTTATAAACAAAAACATGAATTGTGTAATGGGTCAAATGAGTATCAGTTGCATCTGATACTACTGAAGTAGAAAAATGTGAACTAGTATAAACACAAAACTTTTTTTTTTTTTTTTTTAAGAGCAGACAAATATTTTGCAGTTTTTAATATTAATTTGTTGAAAAATTTTGGAAAAGGATTTATTCAAAATTATCATTTCTGTTTTATAGCAAACATTCGTCCAGAGAAAAAATACTGCCTCCATCTGACTCTTACAAACGGATTACAATTTATCTCGACAATCCCCCCCCCCCTTCAAATTAACCTAAAGACTTTAGCGTCACTTACCTTTTACTTACCAGAGGATGTGGGAAAGCAATCGTCCTTTTCCTCGACCCAGTGCTTGAGTTCCGCTTTATTTTATTTCAAAATAAAATACATACTTAGCACATATTTAAACAGAAAACAATAATACAATAAATTCCTTGGACCTTGGTCACTATTTAATGTATTACAATTTTTGATTTCTTGACAATAAATTCTTGAACTTGTTTTAAAAAAGCAATTCCTGTTCATACACAGTAGCTTTCGCGCTCAGCGTTTACTCTAAGCTAACACGAAGACGCATGAAACAGTGAATATTTCATTATCAGTCAGAAGGGCCTTTGCAGAACATGGATAAAAGTTTTGTAGGGCTCTTTGGATGTTTTCTTTCCATCAGCAAAAAGAAAAGAATTGGCGGGTGTGCCCCGTCACAAGATGTTTCAAATCACGACTAAGCCATCACTGCTGGTCTTCATAGTTGAATGTCAATCTTTCGACGGACCAGAGGCAGGGATGTTAAATGCAACTGGTTACAGTGCAGCCGAAAAACGTTTTCAGGGTGGAACTATTTCATCTCATCAACAGTCACTAAAGAAAAAAACAAACCATTAAATACAATGAAAAACAAAACAAAACTTTGAATACTATTGTAAGCATGCATTACACACCTAGTACAATTTTCGAATAGTAGTCGTCTTCCTTACTACGGTGGTAAACTATTTTTTAGTGTTCTGCAATGCAGCTTAAAAATTCGAAAAGGGTCTGCAAGATAAACCGACATCAAATTAATTAAATTTTGTATTTTTCTCGTCTTTCAACTCAAATATAAATGAGGTCTTCCAACAACGAGCATCAAGTTACATGAGCTACACTATACACTAATAAGAAAATCAGAGCTTTGTAAGCAACTGGATATCTCAACAAACTGCCTAGTAAACACATCTAGATATCGTTGCTAGTTTTGCAGTAATCTTGTTTAGGAGTAACATAACTAATCGTAAAAAGACATATGGACGAACACCCGCTTCTTAAAGACTGCTTAACTTTTTCCGCCGTTAATAGTAACTAACTAGACGTGTGTAGGCGTGTGTGCATGTGTGCAGTCGCGTATGTATGTACATAGACGTGTTTAGGCATGTGTGTGCTGGCGTGTATGTGTGTAGGCGTGTGTGCGAATGTGTGTGGTGAGCAGGCGTGCATGTATTCAGATGTGTTCGCGCATTTGTGAAGGTGTTTGCGTGCTTGTATGTGTGTAGACGTGTTCAGACGAGTGTGTGCTGGCATGTATGTGTGAAGCCATGTTTGTAAGCGTGTCTGAGTGTCTAGGCAAAGTGTGCGATTGTGTAAAGGTGTGTAATGAGCAGGCGTGCTTGTATGCAGGCATGTGTTCGCATTTGTGTAGGTGTTTGTGTGTAGATGTGTGTGTGTGTGTGTGTGTAGACTTGCCTGAGTGTGTGCAGACATGTGTATCCGCAGAGGGGCAATTGTGTGTGTAAGCGTATTCGTGTGAGTTCAGACGTATGAGCAGGCGTGTGTATGCGTGTAGGCGAGTGTTTATGTGTGCAAGCGTGGCGTGCATGTACGCAGGCGTGTGTGTTTGCAAGCATGCCTGTGTGCAGGCGGGT
Source organism: Uloborus diversus (assembly GCF_026930045.1). Lineage (NCBI taxonomy): Eukaryota > Metazoa > Arthropoda > Arachnida > Araneae > Uloboridae > Uloborus > Uloborus diversus. The sequence goes on from NC_072740.1 coordinate 138,224,932, forward strand.
GTGAGCATGTGTGCGGTGAGCAGGCATGAACGTATGCAGGCATATGCGTGTATTTGTGTAGGTGCATTCATGCGTGTTTTTATAGATGTGTATAGGTGTGTGTGTGTAGACGTAATCAGAAAGTAGTGAAATGATCTTTTTTACTTGGTGTTTAAAATTTCTTTTACCTTCTGGTTTACATTTTGAACCAAATGTCAAAACATGACACTTTATATATGACACGTGTTATATTTTTAGAGTGGTATTTTGCGATCGTTTTAAGCTTTTTTGTTGATTACTGATCTTTTGAATAAAGCTCACATAATGAGAATCGTCGAAAAAGAAGTTTAATGCAAGTTTTCTCAAAAACTAGAAAAACTGCCTCCTTCGTAATAACATTCTCAAAGTGTACTGATGAAATTTTTTAATGGATGTACTGTACCTCTTTGGGTTTTGACTTTGTTGTGGACACCAGAGTGCTAATCGTAAATACGAAGGCCATAGTTTACAACCGTAAGGTAACGGGCTATGGCTTTCGCATATAGCTATAACCTACATCACACTTTATCTTTATTATAATTATAAAGTAAGTAATTGGAGTATATAATAACTTGAAACATTACGGGGTTACAAGCCATAAGGCGCCACTTTATTGTTCAACAGATGAAGCTGCGATTCTCGGGTCCTTTTGAAAAGAAAGAATTTATCTAGTGGTTCACCTTAAGCCAATAGCTTAGAAAGAACAGAGAGCCGATAAAAGAGATGACGAGGCTTTTTTTATAACTTGAGAAATGCAAGGAAACCTCTAATAAGTGGCCCATAATACGAATTGTGAGGGTTCACACCTAAAAACCGTAATCTTTGGAGAGTATAGTATGACTCTGATAAGCTAAAGCTGAACCTCGAGTTCAGATTTTGTAAAATCAACATGAAGAAAATAATTGACGGAGCCATGGATCTTTGTCAAGAATATACGCAAATCTATTTGAATCATACAGAAAAATCTCAGCAGCATCTTGCTTCTCCTTCATACAAAAGGGACGCTAAACTACAAAGCAGTATTGCCAAACAAGTAATTAAAAAAGTTTAAGTAAAATATGATGCCAAATGAAGTTGAACTTATATAGAGTGCTCCGTTTTAAATTGCAAGACCTCACATCAAATTGCAAAAATGTTCAAAATCGGTTGCAGAGTTAATGTATTGAAAGTTTGAATCGAAAATAAAAACGAGTCAAAAAATACAAAATTTAACTTTTTATACTGGCCCTAGGAACCCTAACTTACATTTCGGGAAATAATCTCCATTGAAAGATATTTCTAACACATGAAATTTGACATTTGTGCGACCAAAACTCAAAAGGATATTCAAATTCAAAGTTTTAAGTAACCATTTAGAAGATGAGATTGGAACTTACCGCCGTTTCATAAGAATGACAGGTTGTTAAAGTAAAAACAACAAAGCATTTATATTTTCAATTGCTTTCAAAAATAAATGCAAACTTTACGCCATGATACGCAAAAACACACTACAAAACCGCAATCAATTTCAATATCCACTCTATACACATATATAATTTTAAGCCCTTGTTAAATGCTATATTTTCCCCCAAACGGTGTTACTGACGGCGAGTGTAAAGTGGTATAAATCACAATACGCTGCGTTTCATATCGGTGAATATTGGTCGTAGTAAAGTCAAACTTTTTGTGCTGGAATTATTTTTAATGGAGATTATTTCCCTGAACATAAGTTAAGGGACCTAGGGTCAAAGTTAAATTTTGCATTTTTTGACTTATTTTTAGTTTTACTTCAAACTTACAATACATTAAATCTACATCTGATTTTGAACTTTTTTGCAATTGCAAGTGTACATCTAGGACTAAGCGTTGTGAAAATAAAGGTCTTTCAGGTTGAAATGGAACACCATGTATATATATACATATAGAAGGATTGTAAGGATCAATCTCCCTCCCGAAAAGATAAATCTAGTTGCGCTAATAGCTCCGACTGAAAACAAACTTAAACGGAACATTGGAGTTACTTTTTGGCATTTAAGTTGAAAGGATTTTTGAGCGTAAACACTTGGCCATTCGGAAAATTAAGCAGTCTACCTTTTTACACAAGTGTCTATTCAACAATGTTTTTTGTTGAATCGACGCTTGTGTGAAAAGGTAGGCAACTCGCAACAACCCTCCGGGGTGTTGCGAGTTGCTATTGCCCTCCTGACAGCGTCCCAAACATGTTCTATATGGTTGGAGTCTAGATATTATGCTTGCCAATTTATCGAGTGAATATCCTCCCCTTCCAGAAATTTGTCGACCAGAAGAGCTGTGTGCGGCCTTGTGTTAACATCCATTAAAAATAACTCAGGGCTAACAGCGCCCTTCAAGAGGTGAGCATAGAGCTCCAAGACCACATCCCTATACCTCAAAACTGTCACAGAGCCTCCTCTCAAAGACATGGAGAGGTGTGCGGCCATCCAACATGATGCCTGCCGTCAAACCACCACCGCCATAATGCTCGATTTCGCCGATATTGGAGGGTAGGTAGCAGGTTCCTGCTTCTATCCATGTAAATTTAGGACAAGAATAGCCGTTTAGAATGAAACGGGGATCGCTATTTGCCTTCCAATATCTGCGAAATCGACCATTATGGAGGAGGAGATTTGACGGTCTGGGTAGGAATCATGTTGGATGACCGCACACCCCTCCATGCCTTTGAGAGAGGCTCTGTGACTCTTGCGAGATATAGGGATGTGGTCTTGGAGCCATATGATCAACTCTTAAGGGGCGCTGTTAGCCCCGAGTCAGTTTTAATGGATGTTAACACAAGACCCCATACAGCTCTTCTGGTCGACGAATTTCTGGAAGGATTGGCCAAGCAGATCTTTAGACGCCAATCCTGTAGAACCTGTTTGGAACGCTCTGTGGAGGGTAATAGCAACTCGCAACAACCCTCCGGGGACCATTCATAGCCTGAGAACGGCGTTGTTGAACGAGTTGAAATAATTACTTAAGGATAGCATAAACTGCTTTATTTCAAGTATGGAGTCACACTGCGAGGCCTGTATGTCTGTTAGAGGGGATCGTACCCCTTATTAACCCATTTTTTCGTTCAATTTTGCAACCGCTGTTTCATGCCATCCGACTTTAACGAGTGTTATTTATGACCATAATTGTGTATTTTAAATTTTAGATAGTTATTTGTTTTGTATTGTTTCAATGTATGTACACACCAAATTTCATTAAAATCGGTCAAGTAGTTCTGAAAATAATTGACCAAATCTGAAAATTCTCTTAATTTCTTACACCAGTGTAGCTCAATCATAACAGAAAAAAAAAATCCTTGACTGGAAATGTTACGATATTTTGCAAACGTGTTAAACAATGAGACGAAGTTTGTTTAAATCATTACAATAAACTCCCAATTATGCATAGGCGGATATTGCTATTGCTGATTTACTTAAGTTTCCTTGGTCACCGAAAACTGAATAATTGAAACCCGCTTTTTACATTTACACTCATTGCGCCTGTAAACCAGTGACCTGCCCAGTTTTTGTTCGAAAAAGTTATCTTCCTTTACACGTTTTCGGTGTAACCAAACTTGATTTGTTTTTATTGATCTGTTGTCATGATTTGCTGCGTCCATTTACAATAGGGTCATTCCATATAGATTCAACGGATGAGTACGCTCGACCATTTTTAATTTTTTTGAAACTCATATCCCAAAAAGATGCATATGAATAATGTTTAAAATCACTTTTATTTTCTCTCTAACCTTAACCCTTGTTTTTTTAGAGGTCATCAAAAGTCATTTTCGTAGTCAAAAATCGAACTTTTCGAACTTTTAACCTTTTGCATTTCGGCCAAAATCTAATTAAATAACAATCATGGAAGAACATTTAACATTTTGATGTTAAAGTACATTAGATAATAGTCACACACACTGAGTTATGTATCTGTAACTTAATAATTAAAATAATGTCAGCAGGCCCAAGTTCAAGGTCAAATGTAAAACTGTTACTCATTTCAAAGGGTCATAACTCTGTTAGGGGATAAAAACACAAAGTGAAATATGCCAAAAACTAATTACTGGAGTCACACTAATGAGAAAATATGGCTGTAATTGTTTGTTTGTTTACCCGTTATAAATTACAGCCCCTCAAAGATACGAAAATTGAGAAAAATGACATTTTTAGACCCCTATAAACTAAAAGGGGATGGAATTAAAAATAAATTTTTTTGGCCAATCAAATATTCCAGTCAAGTATTATACATGTTGAATATATTGTTTTGTGTACTTGGTTTTTAAAAAAAGATACTGGTCTTTGAAATTGTGCAATTTTGCTAGTTAATTCACACTTTAAAACAGAAATAAAAAGTGAAAACTTCGTTGCACTTTCTTAAATTACGTATAGTGTGCTCTATGCAATATATTATACTGGAAAAAGATATTTTCAGTATAAAAATTATTATTTTATTTTGATAACTTAGAAATATTTGGACATAAATGAGTAGTTCATACATGATGGACAGCTTAAGTCGTTAATTTATAGACTATCTACACACACAAATTTTCAATAAATACAAACATACGTTCTGTACATGAACTTATGTAACTTGCCTAAACACGTGCAGAAGCATTATCTACAGAGTTGAAAGGAAAAAATAAAGTGCGTTTTTCATTTCTTACTTCAGTGTAATTTTAAGAAAATGAATTCACACAGTAGTAATATAGTTCTGGTGGTGACACAGCATGTAGCGTACTGAAATACTTCACTAAAATACACAACAAAAATAGAAAGAACTTTCTTAATTTATGTAATCACGAAACGAATGTCAACTTGAGAGCTGAATGACATTTCTATGCAATATCACACGGTAATGGACATTGTAACAGAATCAGAAGAACCGTAAAATGAATTGATACTACTAAGACTAGATTGCAAAGAACTACTAGAAGTCACATTTTAATTCCCACAGAAATGTATACCTTCTGAGTTTTTGCTACTAAACATTGCATGTATCCTTGTGAGCATTCAGTATATTAAACTAGCTGAAAAAATGTTGCAAGAAAAGTAAGAAATAAAATTCTCAATACAAAATTTAATCACTGCTTTATGCCACCGTATTTAAATATTATCTCTGCAAAATTATTGCCCCCTAGCAATAGGTATAAAGAATAGTGTGTTACTAAAAAGATATTACATAGCTTGTGTTGATCACTAAATTTAGAATCCCTGTCATTGTCTTGCTCCTAGTATATTTTCAAAGCAGCAAATTATGAATGTGCCTTGGTAAAGCATTCCAAAACGCCATATACTTGAGTCACCATTACAACTTAACTAGGTGACTACTAAGTGAGTTCATTTTTTTCAAAACTACACTTAAACAAGAAATAAAAAACCACTATTTTAAATTTAAATTTTGTAGATATAATGTTTTTGCATATGTTTAAGGCAATTTAGATATGTTAATGTACAGAGCATATGCTTGTGTGTATTGAAACTTGTGGGTGTAGATAGTCTATAAATTAACTACTTAAGCTGTCAATCAAGTATGAACTACTCATTCATATCCAAATATTTCTAAGTTATTAAATTAAAATAGTTTTTTTTATACATAAAATATGTTTTTTCAGTATAATATATTACATAGGCCATTTAAGAAAGTGCAATGAAGTTTTCAAACTTTTTATTTCTGTTTTAGTGCGTAAATTAACTAGCAAAATTGCACAATTTCAAACACCTGTATCTTTTTTAGAAACCAAATACACAAAACAATATATATAACATGTATAGTACTTGAACGGAATATTCGATTGGCCAAGAAATTTTATTTTTAATTCCATCCCCTTTTGGTTTACAAGGGTCTAAAAATGTCATTTTTCTCAATTTTCTGATCTTCGAGGAGTTGTAATTTATAAAGGGTAAACAAACACACAATTAGAGTTACATATTCTTATTAGCATGGTTCCAATGATTAGTTTTTGCCGTATTTCATTTTGTGTTTCCGTCCCCTACGCGAGTTATTCCCCTTTGAAATGAGTAAAAATTTTATATTTGACCTTAAACTTAAACCTGTTGCCATTATTTTAATTATTAAGTTACAGCCACGTAACTCAGCATGTAAGACTATCATCTTATGCACTTTAACCTCAAATCGTAAAATTAACTGCCTTAAATGTAATTCAAATAGATTTTGACCAAAATGCAAAGATCTATAAGTCCCATTTTTGACTGAGAAAATCACTTTTTATGACCTCTAAAAAATCAAGGGTTAAGGTTAGAGAAAAAATAAAAGTGGTTTTAAACATCATTCATATGCATCTTCTTGGGATATGAGTTACAAAAAAATTAAAAATGGTCGAGCGAACTCATCCGTTGAATCTGTATGGAATGACCCATTTTTCAATTAAATGTCCGATTTTTCAAAAAAAGGTGGCGTCTTTATGACGTTACAAATTATGAACTTAGTCGTCTATTTCACTGGCTCGTTGAATGATTCCGCTTGCTGTCTACCGCGTTTCCACGTGTGATAATTCAAAAATGAATAAAACATTGCGCTCTATGCTTGCTCTACACCGTATTGTTGCCAGCAAACGAGAATAAAGCAGTGAATTAAATATTGCGCTCTGCGCTAATGGCAACAGTGTATGACTGTTCAACATTTGTGATGTCATGCGCAGAAGCGTAAAAAATAAAATTCAGTCTGCACGCCGATTTCAATGTTTTTTTTATCTAATAAACTTTGTCAAATTACTTAAATAATAATTAAATCCTATGTTTTAAGCATGTTTTTTTTTTTTTTTGTTTTTTTTTTTCAGAATTTTTTTTTTTTTAAATTTCGGAAACTACCAAATTGTTTATCGTCGTGTAACATTGAATTTTAGTGTAAGGTAGAGCTGTTATGCACAGATTTTTCTTTTTATCTAACAAGTTAATTTAATTAATTACACTATCTTTTCATTTTTGTTCAGATACTTCAACAGCTTGTATTTATTCATTGGTTTTTTAGATAAAATGGCTATTCTTGAAATAAGTAATATTTCCGCTAAGGTACAAAAATAATTAAAATAAGAAAGATAAAGTCTACAGCAGTTGAAACGCAAAAAAAAAGAGTTAAAAATAGTACTCCTATAAGTTTCTTTTATTCAGTCTCTTTGTAACAAGAATAAAGCGTAAACAAAAGTGAAGATATAAATATGTTTCAAATGGTTACGTTAAATGCACAGAAGTCAATTACCTGCTTTAGAAACTAATGTCTTGTGTCGAACAACCTGATGAAACACTAATTCCCGGTCTTATAGATAAAAAGTAGAACGTGTGAGCAATCTTTGATAGATCACTTATTATCTGAAAAAAAAATACATATAAGTAGGGAATATCTTTTTTTAAGGCATACTAAATGTTGCATGCTTTGATGTTTATTGACGAGGAAAAATTGAGATCAATCTCACAAAATAGTGCTGAAATGGAATAATCTTTTTTTTACACAGACTGATAGAAAGATAGTATCTATCAATATACTTTCCTACCTATCTGTCAATAATTCTCTATCTAGCTCAGAGTCCTCTCATTGTGTTGAAAACATTGTTTATAGAAACTGTAATGGATAACACAATTCCTGCAATGTTTCCAAGGCAATTGGAGGAGTTTTCAACACGTGCACAGTAACAAAATAACTGTGCCACTAGAAGACCTCGAAATTCCAAGTCTTTTTATTATTAAAAAAAAAAAAAAACTAAATCACCAACTTCCAAAATGCTTAAAGGGCAGCATACATTTTTATAGAAGATCACAGAATTCACCTCAATTAAAATACTCACATTTTCTCCTTTGGAAAAATTCTTAATCCCATCTATAGACTACCCCAACTTGTAGAATCTGTCTTGAGGGGGCAGCGGCAATTCATATTTATGGTGCAATATTGCCCTCGGAAAAGTATTTTATCCTTTCTTCTGCCAGATGTAGCTACTGTTTCAAACACTCGTCAAATCGTCAAAAAAGCCTAATGAACTTAAGGAGATATTCTAGTCTAGAAATTCAAAAAAAAAATAATTTTTTTCTTCCATATTCTCAAAGTTTAGACCTTTAAGAATGAGTTTTCTAAGAGGATTTATGAAAACTCAAATTATTTTTGGAGTTACAGTTAATTTTGTTAAAATAAACTCTTTTTTGCTGAAATGATACTGCAAACTTCAAACGTGTTTTTCTCGAATCTAGTTTTTTCGGTACGGTTGACAAGTTATCAAGTTCTAATGCCAGGATTTACTTTAATTTTGGTACAGACTTTCTTAGGACTATCAAAATTGTCTCAACGTAGGGGTTTTTGTATCTCAACGTAGAGGATTTGTTGAGAAGTTTAAAATGCAGTCGACAAGGAAGTACGTTACCAAATGCTTTACCAAAATCCCCTCAAATTAAATTCAGAAGGAATATTTGGCGAAAGTGTAGAGCTGGGCTACATTGTCAATATAATAGGTTTATTACTGTTAGAAATTTTTATTCAACGGCATTCTATTCAGCCGTACAGTTGTAAAATGCCACTATGTTTGGTCAAATTTATATGGAAACTCTTTCTTTTTCTTATATCTTTATCTGTAAATAAAGCAAATATTTAAACCGGATTAAAAGGTCAGTTAAAATGTAAAATAATCCTCCAAACATATCTGTCAAGTAATTGAAAAGCATTAAAAATCTAACTAACCTAATTGAAAGCCATTAAAAATCTAATTGAAAACCATTAAAATCTAAACCGAGAGGCCATTATGGTAGTAAAGTAAACACTATATTTCTGTCTTCGCCAAAGTTCTAACAAGTTGCCAAGCATTAATGTGGGGTACATTGACTCTTGGTAACTTGTTTACTGAGCACTTACAGGGAATTCAAAACTTACGCTTTTGAATCCCTCCCCTCCCCCGCTCAAAAAAAAATTATAAGTCTTTATCTTGATGAGCTTAAGAAACATTTATACCGAGTTTGCAGAAATGTTTAGAACATTTTTGGAAATACGAATTGACGTTTGTGAGTTAGCCGCCAAAGGCTATGAGGTGTAATTAAGAGTCCTGTACGTGAATAAAAAGTATGCTTTCACATTATATGATTTAATTCGTTTACAAGAACTGTTGTTTATAATTATCTAATTTGTATGCTGGATTTTCTCATACATTCTTTCAAAAATGAAAATAAACAAGGCAATATAAAATATTTTTTGACATCATTTTGCGTGTTTTGGGATGTCATTGTATCTTTTTACATTTTATGCTTTCCTGCAAGTATATGTTTTTAAACTATGTAGCTATTTCCTTCGAAATGAATACTCCCAACAAACAACTTCTATTAGGCCTTAAATGAAAAATTATTATTTTTTTGCAATGATAGTTTTACGGCAAAATATTCACTAGCAAACATTTCATAAAAATGTTTAAATAATACTTAAAATTTAAACTAAGGTAATGCACTAGTAGTGGTCACAGTTAAGCATATTTTATGTCTTTTTTGAACTGTGAGTCTTCAATATTAATTCCATTTTTTCAGCTCAATGAACGTATTACAGCCCAACTATTCTTAAATCGTCCCATTTTCTAAAAATGCCAGAATTTCAGTTTTTTCAATTTTTTATCCATTTTTTCCCGAACTTCAAATTTGATCCAATAGTGGCCACTCCAAAATCTGAGATTTTCAGTAGTGGCCACATGCATGAGTCAGTAGTGGCCATCTGACATCCTTTCCTTAAAATTCACATTACTCACTTTAAATTCAAATAACTGATGGATAAAATTGATTCAATATGATAGTTACATTAAGTACCAATATATTAATCACATTTTTATTGTACATTTCTTTCTTCAAAGCACATACGTACTTTGAATAAGTTAAAAAGGTTTAGTAGATAATTTGTATTTGTATTTTTTGTACGCTAATGTAAAAAATAAAGTAAAAGAAAATGAATGTACTTATGTAAGTATTCTACATATGAACTTTGGTAAGTGTGAACTGAATAATTATTATCACTACAAAATCATCTAACAATTAAGCTGAAAGTCTCTCTGTCTGGATGTCCGGAGGATGTCTGTAGGATGTGCGGATCTCTGGGACGCGCATAGCGCCTAGACCGTTCTGCTGATTTTTATGAAATTTGGCAAAGTTAGTTTGTAGCATGGGGTGTGCACCTCGAAGCGATTTTTCGAAAGTTCGATGTGGTTCTTTTTCTATTCCAATTTTAAGAACAAAATTATCATAAGATGGACCAGTAAATTACGAAATTATCATAACGTGGAACCGTAACATGGGCACAAGCCAATTGACGAGATACGAAATTATCATAACGTGGAACTGTAACATGGGTACAAGCTAATTGGCGAGAGAATTCACCATACATTATTTGTAAATATACAGGCGAATCAAAAGACCTTTTAATTTTTCTATTACGGGCAAAGCCGTGCGGGTACCACTAGTTACTAATAAAAAAGCTGAAAGTCTGTCTGTATATCTGGATCTCTGTCTGTCTGGATGTCTGTGACGCGCCTAGACCGTTCGGCCGATTTTCATGAAATTTGGCACAAAGTTAGTTTGTGGCATGGGGGTGTGGACCTCGAAGCGATTTTTCGAAAATTCGATTTTGTTCGTTTTCTATTCTAATTTTAAGAACATTTTCTCAAACAAAATTATAAGATGGACGAGTAAATTACCAAGTTATCATAACGTGGAACCGAACATGGGCAAGCCAATAGGCGAGAAAGTCACCATACATTATTTGTAAATACATAGGCGAACCAAAAGACCTTTTAATTTTTCTACTACGGGCAAAGCCGTGCGTGTAACACTAGTTCATAAGAAAATAGTAAGCACACAATTCAATGAAATTCTAGGACAATTTGTTTCCTACAACTTACCAAGGTATATCGATGGATATAGAAAATTGGTAGCATAAGTTTTCAATACAACTAAAGGCAGGTTGTCCATGCACCTAGAAAGTCATGGATTTTGGCTATGATCAAAAATGGTCATGGAAATTCATGATTTTCGGCAAAAAATGCTCAAAAATCATGGAAATTGACAATTGGTCATGAATTTTAAGTTCAAGAACATGCATATTTTTTAAATTCCACACATTAGCTTAAATTTACGCATCTTGGCCATTTTTTATTCTATTACGTGTTAATCCTAATTTTTCACACATTCCTAAATCTGATTGCATCCGCTTCTTTAATACTCGCTCATTTTTCTTTTCCTTGTGATTTTACCTTTTGGACATTTATAATTACGTATTTAGCATTATTTTTAACCCTCCTGATACGTCCTTTTGTGTAGTTGAGGACTTTTAGACTTTTAATATTGCCGATCGCATTCGATGCAAAAATTTTAATTCATCTGTGTTGATTTAAGAGAATCATAAAAATTATCATTAATTCTCAACTATGTCTTAGGTTAATGAAGATTTTAGAAAATATAATTGGTTTGAAGAATTAATTACGGACGTTTTGTGCATCGATAAAATACAGAAATCAGGGAATTTTTTAAGGTAAATTTTTTAAAAAGTTCGTAAATGTTACATATTTCACAAATTCTGAAAATTTACAACATTTGTAACCTATCGTAAAACTTTGGCGGTAAATATCTGGTATTGTCTGGTAAAATATTTTTTAAGTACTTTAATTTAATATTTTATTTTTTTCTGATTATTTATGCTATTTATTGTAAACATAATTTTAGTAACTACTAAATTATTACTAGTCACAGATAATTTAGAAAACTACTAGTAGTACCATGCTCCTATTTTTTATTTGGTAAGCTTTGAAGTTTTATCCGGTAAACTGATAATTTCCCCCCTTCCCAAAAATTTGAGTTTTGGGCGTCCTTGACTATTGGCAGTCATAAATAAATATGAATCAGGAGTCAATAAATTGTAAAACACATACTTACTGACATGATTTAGACTTCCAAAGAGAAAAATTGTTCCATAAACAAGTGTTATAACTGTGAATTTTATATATCACGGCTTTTACTAATTTTACTGTGTGTGACTTATTTCTAGTAAGTGTTTTACATTAAGAAAATCTGTATTTCCAAGAAATGATTGCTTAAATCTAAGATATTAAAAATTATCTGCTTTGCTTAGAAAAGGGATTACTTCGATCAAGAATTATGCCTTCCCCCTTCATTTTTTTACCTGCTCACAAGCAGGTTGCAATCTCTCTCTCTCGGTCCTGGTAGAATTTTTCTCCTCTATATGTACTTGTGCCAAATTCCTGTTTTTTTACCAACAAGCTATTTAATAACCCCCCCCCCCTGATATGCGCCCCTAGGCCAGGGCGTATGGGTCTATGGTATGGCCTGTTGAGTAATCCGGGCCTGTCCATAGAAGAGGTAAACGCACTAGCAGTCGCCACCAGGGTTGCCAGACGCCCCGAATTTCAAGGGCCGTCCCGTACTTTGAAAAATGTGCCGTGTCCCGGTGAACTTCCATACGGGACGGGGTAGGTAATAACTATTTTATAATACGAGACATTATTTTAAGGTAAAAAAAATAAGTAAAACGAAAAATGTGATTAAACTAATTAGCACCTGTTCCATCAACGTCGATCTGTATGCTTAACTTCGTTCTATTGCTTGATTTATTCTTTGAGTTAGAGTTTCTCCAAAAGTGTACTCACAAATAAACGCACTGAGAGGAATCTTTCGAAAGCTATTGAAACATAATTGTTTATCATCCCATAAAATTGCACCATAACCAGTAATTGCCCTCAACCACAAAAATATCACCCACCCCTCTTTCACTCTTAGAAGACTGTAATGAGCATATTATAACTCCTCTCTTCCTTAATCGTCCTATTTTTTTAAAATGCCAGAATGTCAATGTGTTCAATTTTTTTTCAAACTTCAAATTTTATTCAACAGTGGCCATTGCACAATGTACATGAGTCAGTAGTGGCCATATTGCTGTTTAGAAGTGGCCACAGGGTGGCCACTACTAGATCACACAATAGTATCATGTCAGAAATGAGGCAGGTTTTTATGTAAAGAGATTACAACCTATTAAAAGGAAAATTGAGTTGATTTATGCAAAACCTTCCTGATTCAGTAGTGGCCACTCGGTGGCCACTTGAATTTCCCAAATGTTTTGGTACCAGTAGTGGCCAGGTAAACTGTCAGCCAAAAAAAAAACTATTTCAAGTTGAAAACGTTCCAAATATGATCTTTCACATTTCATAACATGGTTACAGCTCTAAAAATATTACTTTTGAGCATTGTTCGATTCATAATACAACACAATGTTTATATACCTTCTTACGGAGAAGCGTTAGAAGACAGCTGAAAAAACATCGACAATCCAGGTGACCGTATTAAATAGTTGATAACAATTTTCCATGATGCTCTACCTACTCCTCCTTGAACTGCCCACTACACTATAGCCTGAGGTCTACCTCCTGCAAGTTTGAACCTACTGGGACCCCTAGAATCCTTATTTTTAAAATAAAACCTTAAAGTGGTCACTACTGGTGCATTTACGATATATATATATATATATATATGTGTGTGTGTGGGTGTATAAACTCGAGGGCATAGCTTTACTTTAAACTTCAGAAAAAATTCCCCCCCCCCCCATGGATTTTTTCTCGCTACGCCACTGGTGTACATCACAATACGCTGCGTTTCATATCTCGGTGAATATTGGTCGTACTAATGTCAAACTTTTTGTGCTGGAATTATTTGTTAATGGAGATTATTTCCCTCAACATAAGTTCGGGATCCTAGGGCCTGTATAAAAAGTTAGATTTTGTATTTTTTGACTAGTTTTTATTTTCGCTTCAAGCTTTCAACATCTTAACCCTTTAACTGGTGTTGAACATTTTTGCAATTGGAAGTATGCATCTAGGCCTAACGGTTGCAAAAAAAGAGGTCTTGCAGGTTAAAACGGAGCACCCTGTATATCTTATATCAATTATGAAAAATAAAGGTAGTGTGAAAAGTATACTTTAACGTCCCTCATTCTTTCACCTAAAATTCTTCGGGTTGCGATTTAGAAATGTACTCAATTTAGTCTTCTAATTTGCAAGAGAAACAAATTGTATTTGCTAATTACCAATAAATTATTCACTGAAGATGGTATTAAATAAATGTTCAACTTCTAAATGCACGAATCTGATGGGAAATAAAGTAAGATTTCTTTTTTCGGCATTCCCAAATATAAGTCTTATTTTCTTTAGTTTAATGTGCGTGAAAATGCCTACTTCTTTTAATTAGCGAATAACATTCACTATTAGGCGAGAAAGAGGCTAAAAGTTCCGATTTTCAAACATGCTCATAACTTATCATGGAAACTTATAGTTCCAAATTAGTATTTCGAAATTAAACTTGAGTATGATTATGTCTCTTTGATGTAAAGATTGTTTTTTGAGTTGTATTACGTAAGACGTTTTTTGATAATTAATATTTTAGTACCCAAAACCAAAAAGGAACAACTTGCCCTGCTTTGGAACAAGTTTTTCCGCTGTTGGGGCAAATTGCTCCAACATTGACCTAACGATGACTAACGATGAGAACTTTAATATTAACATTGTTTCAAGACAAGTTTGTTATTAAAGGCATAACTTATGACTGGTTTTATTTTTTTTTATTTTAATATAAGCAAAAGTTGATTTAAAAACTAATAGGCAATATCATTCAAAAAATCAATTGTTTCTCTTAAACTTACAGAAACTAAACATATTTCAAGTTTTAGCATTAATAAATCGTATTTACAGGTTCAGTTATTACCCTTTGAGTACATATACATATATTTAGGAACAGTTAAAAAATATACTAAAATTATAATATGTAACAGCAGTAAAATATATTAAGTTTAAAGTAAAATAGTAAAATTACACATAATAACTGACAACTTCAGTAGCTAATATGTTATGATAACTAGTTCAGTCTTCAATCATAACAAAAAAAACCTTGACTGGAAAAGTTACGATATTTCGCAAAGGTGTTAAGCAAAGCGAAGAAGTTTGTGTAAATCATTAGAATAAATTCCCAATTATCCGTAGGCGGATATTGTTATTGCAGATTTGCTTAAGTTTCCTTGGTCACCGAAAACTGAATAATTGAAACCCGATTTTTACATCTACAATCATTGCGCCTGTAAACCAGTGACCTGGCCAGTTTTTGTTCGAAAAAGTTCTCTTCCTTTATATGTTTTCGGTGTAACCTAACTTGATTTGATTTAATTTATCTGTTGTCATGATTTGATGCGTCCATATACAATAATAAGAGGGTTTTCTTTGTTTGCTTTGCTTGTACGTACATTTTGTCAAACGAACAGTCATTGATTTTAGTGTACTACGTTGGTATCTAGTATCTTTACTAGAAAATTTCAATGTATGTCAGTGATTTATTTTCCTCTTGAATGTTTTTATGCACTAGTATTTTTTAAGCTATTGTTTCAATCGAATATTCACGAAATTTGTACATCCATGATTACCACGGTTGCCTATTCCGTAAAAAATCGGGAGTTTACTGTGCATGCGAGGTATTCTATTTGCTATTTTAAGCAATTGTTGCAACTACCTTTCTCTAAATTACGAAATGTAATATTAATAGCAGTTTAATTTACACCTCCGATAATGAAATTCCCACACAGATTCAACCAGGCAAAACTGACAAAAGAGGAGCTGCAGTCTCTGGCTGATGGTGTCTGTAAAGGTTGAAGCATAGATAGATCCACTTGCCTACAATGTGATCCGACCAATGAGATATCTGTGCCTTGTCTGAGAAAAATGGAATCTGTTTGCCTCTTTAACTACTTTCTCACGCCACCGCAAGGTGACGTAGTCAAGTTCTAGAAAAAAAAAATAATATCCTTAAAAATTTTCATATCAAAACATGAAAAAAGACTCAATCTTCTAAAATTTCATATTCTTCTTTCTGTCTATATAAAAAAGTTCGAATATTTCCGGTGAATCATTGGTGAAAGTCGACATTTTCCAATTTCGATCGGTCACGGTAACAAACATATTAGGTAACGGCACCGGCAATAGACATGCTTAAGACATCGCTCTCATGTTAACTCAATTTTCTGAGCCTTTTAATGTATTTACTACTTTTTAACTATTTTTCTCTCATGCAACTGCATCTCATCTAACGTTAGGCTGGTTCCGGATCCTCTGTATTAGTGTTTTTTTTTTTTTTATTTGCTAAGTTTCGAAAAAGATCCGACCCCCAGTAACAGACACCATCAATTCTGATGATACCCAGTAACAGATAGGATGAAGACAGGATGGGTAATGGGCAGAATTTCCATATTGCTCTTCAAAATGCGCAAAAGTTTTTTATTTTTAGATACAAAAGGTTATGAAATTTTAATGAACATAAATCACCGGCATACCTCGTGGTAGCAGTTCATAACGTTCCATCACTGCCTTGAAAATACCAAGTGGCTCATAGGTAGTGACTCATTGAAGTGGCTCATATCTTTATCACTCTGATAAACGGTAGATGGCTGCACTGTATTCATAGGCCGCAGCAGCATATGTTTCACCCGCCTAAAATTAATATTATTTAAATCCAAACTAACGACAGTCTGTTACTGTTGCCGTCACCCTACATGTAATATTCGTTTGTACATCTTTTTGCTTACTACATTTCTGATACAGATGAATAGGAGCAAGAAGTTACTTGGTGCCAGCTACTCCTCCTTTCTGGGGAAAGTTGTTTCTCGGAGCAGCTTGACCCCCCCCCCCCCCTAAAAGGACAACTCGCCCCATACGCACATGCCCTTGAAAAATCAAATTATGGGTTAGATAAAAAAAACGTTAATTGTTTCAGCATTGTATTTTAGGATGCACAATCGAAATTTTATACAAGCACCAAAGAACTAACAGTATCATTTAAAGTTCGTTAAAAAGACCAAAAAGTTCAAAAACAAAAGTATTTAGAAAATTAGCTAAGCGATGCACGTGCTTTGCTTTTAATATATTGCGCGCCACTAGCCCAACTAAAACGACTCCCATTTGAGTGCTGCAGCCATTTTTTATTACTTTTTTTTATTTCATTTCATTTCATCATGTATTAACTAAATATATTTAGCTATTTTCTTCATTGATTTATTTCAATGGGAACAATTAACCAGCGAAAAATTCAGCCCCGCTCTCCCCTACTTAAATAGTAAGGTTTTTTTTTTTTTTTTTACAATTTTTATTCATACTTTGGGACATCTGACAGTAAATTATCTATTGTTTCTCCAGTTAAAGACCGTTGTTACCAAATAGTTGTTTAACCTTTAAGGATATCTAAGTTAAATATTGGTTTTTTTTAATAGTATTTTTTCATAATTTGATCAGAAGTTTAAAGCCAAAAAACATATTTTAAACTGTTTTGAAAAAATCCCTCATTTAAGGGAAAATACTACTGCTGAAAAAGTAATTTTAAAAGGCAATCGAGGCTGCTTGGATCCTCATAGAATGAAATGTGTTACTCTTGCTCACTCAATACTATCAGCAGCGATACTGCGCTCGATGATGCAAACACGCAATGAGTGGAATGAATTGATTAACGGAATGAAGTTTTATAGTCGATACAATTCTGAGAAGGAATAGTCGCTTGTTTGTGTTGGAATCAAAAATTAAGATCAATAAAAAGATAAGGAAAACGATAAGCAACAATAAATAAATAAATAAATAAACTTACATTTAGAGTTCAGAATCGGGACTTTTAATTTAAACATTCTTTCAACCAAGGTTTAACCTATTCGTTCTTAAAAAAACATAACGGTATAGTTCGATATTAGAAGTATTTATTGACAATTTCTAGTTCGTTATAAGACGCGTATCGAATAAAGCCTTGCTTTAACAAAGGATTTATATCGTAGTGCTGCCATCTATGATCAAAACAAAAAGCTAGAAACGTATCCTGCAACTTGTTAATGGTTTAAAAGGAAAAAAAGTTTTATTCGAAAAATTCTAACATATTCCTTTATTACGAGGTGCGGTGGTTACAAAATAAAAGATCTATATGTAACTGTATAAATTTGGAAACTTCGGAGATGAAAAGAAGATGTGGAATCAAATATAATTCGTCGAAGATCCAGCGAAGACTCCATGTTCTGCAGTGCTGCCATCTATGTTTATTAAAAATTACTGGTAATCACAGCCGTATTTCTTTGCAAGCTGCGGTCTGCCGTATACAGGTAAACGGCAGAACCTGCATAGGATTTAATTTATCTACTCAATTTTTTAACTTCATTAATTTCCGACGGATGCAGTAACCTGTTAAAAAAAACCGTTAAAGGATTCTTTTTAATCCCATAATAGACGTAGCATTTCCCATCAGTAACGGACACATCCCACTTAACGTAATCTGTATCTGTCAAATTGAGGTTGACATACTACGTCAGATAAATGCAAATGTCAGTGTCAGATAAATGCAAATTTTATCTTCGCTTTAAATGCAACATGCTAAAATTGCATTCCCCGAGAAACCACGAGACGTTGTAGAGAGGTTAAAGCGCGACATTCAAAATAATGAATGTATGACTAGTAACTGTCCTAACATATGCAGATTCACTAACTTTTGAGTGGGGATTGTGAATCTGCTACGAATGAAGAATCGAGTGTTTCAGAAATCATTCTGTATGAAGTTAAAATCGATAAGCAAATGAAATGCTATTAATTGGAGAAAACTGGAGAAAACAATCGTATGAGACAAGTACGGTGCGAAGGCACAGTAGAAAGTGGCATTGTTGTCCTAAAAATATTATTGCCTAAGCTCTTGTTCCACTTGTAGATCCTCATATAAATAATAGCCTATGATCGAGTAACCCGCGTGTTTGAACAACCAAACTCGCGCCACGGCATAAACATTTGATAATATGTCTTGGTAATGTTTAACATGTAGGGAAAATCTTTATTATGACAAGGTTTAACTCGATCCGGACACTTAACTGTTTTACTGGTGTGTCATTTCAGGAGATTAAAGAAACGAAAAGGTGATCGACAATGAACGCGAATAACGGAGTTTAGAGTTAATCCGCTGGAGTTAAGGTTACATCTCAACTATCAAAATATCACCATATCACCAAAGAGGCAATGGCTTCATTCAAATGTAGAAGCCACTTTCACCCGCCATACCTTAACGGGCGACTTTCGAGTTAGAGATAAACAAGGTGAGTATAGCACAAAATCAAAAGAAAAAATTAAAACGGATTCCACAAGAGCTTTGTGTGGTTCAAACTTACTTTTCAGAAAACTATACAATTGCATGCGAGGATGAGGTGCAAAGGGCCTATTGGTCAAATGAAAAGATTACCTTTTCAACAGTAGCAATCAAACATGAAAACCTAATAAAATTAAAAGTAATATGTTCTTATTGCGTACAACATGAATGCGCTGTACATATTTTTCTACAGAAGATTGTTGAAGATGTTGTGTCCTCGTATCGTGGAAGTGATATCTCTCAGATGAAGCAGGTTAAACTCTAGACAGGAATTTATTTCATGCAATGTCCACTTCATGGAAGAAGTAAAAGTTTTTTTTACCATTTCTCATGGCAAAGGACCGGTGAACGGAAGTGGTCAACTGAAAGACCATTGTTTGGGATGAAAAAGCACATTGTCGTATCGAAAATGACGTCAGAAATTGTGTTAAATGTTCAAATGCTGTATGCAAGACGGCAGCAGTTACCATTATTCCTAAATTCAAAGTTCTCGGAACAGTGGATAAACTTGAAGGAATATGGATTGGAAATGATGCAATACCTTCTACGTATTCAGAACATTGCAAGACCGAAGGCATGTACGGCATAACAGGTGACAAAACTCAGTATTAAACCAGGAAAATCGAAATCCATGCAAACTGAATTCAAACCTATACACAGCCGGTAACATTAGGTTTACAATCCAAACCCTGGCGGACTAAAAGGGAAGTTTCAAAAAACAGTAAATAAGAAATAAAATAACAGTACGTACTGAACATTCATTAGACAGAAAGGAATGAGTGCCATTTAAATGTGGCTTCACCTAGCATAAACTGCAATCAGCTGAAATTAATTCATACTACTAAATACATTTATAAAAGCTTTGCTCTTAAGGTTTATTTAAAATCAGCTGGGATAGTAAACTGAAGGCTTTAAAACTAAATATAATTCACTCATTTCAATCACGCAAAGTGATATATTGTTATCATACTCTAATTTTAAAAATATATTGCGGTTATTTTTTTGCATTTATAGTTTCATAAATTTTTGAAGCTTTTCTGAAGGCTAAAAAATGAATCTTATTTCTAAGATTCGTCTATTAATAAGTCAAAAAAAAAAAAAAAAAAAACACTGATTTCAAAAAATTTAAATTTTAATTTCATGACGTAGACGTAGGGTCCTTGTTCCTCAAAAGTGCATGCAATGAAACATGGCCTTAGGGCATTTTAAGGGCATTACCCAGTTGTCACTTGCAATAGGCGTGATTATTTTGTGGAGATAAAAGAACTAAGACTTGCCTAACCGGGCCCAAAGTTTGTTGCCCGTCGTAACTTTTGCATTTGTATATTTGTCAAGTTGTGTAAATTAAATTGTTTTTTCGTTAAAAAAATACGTTTATGACTTTATTTGTGGTGAAATTCTTGTAATTATACAATACTTGTGAAGTGATTTTACAAGAGAACATGACGTGACTGATGTAAATTTGGATTCTAATGTTACTTGTTTTTGTGCCCCCTGTTATCGAAATGTGAGGTCTCAAAAGGCTGCGAAATTCACCAAATTTAGCGAGTTTTGATAAATAGTGGAATAGATCTTTTACACGCTTTGCATCTGAATGACGTGTCACATGCAGAGGACGAAATTGTCTACGAAATATTGGCACCTTCAATTTCTCTCCAAGTCTTTGAATTTGACGCTTCTCTTAACATTTTCTAGGCTTTAACACCTTGTATCTCGAAAATGGGGGCACGATGGCAAATAACTTTTGATCGAGGGCAAAAATGTGTCAATATGCTCTTTCTATTGTTACCTATAAAAAGAATATTTTTAGATTGTTTATTTTTGCTAGAGTGCTTAGAAAATAATAGTAAGTGTGAAATTAATCCGTCTTTTAAAGCTCCTTTCTGATGATTTTCATTATGAATACGTTTTCTTTTTTTCCTCCACTTATTAACTTATTTACTTTGCTGGTTTAACATGGGGGTTCATCACTTCAGCCGAATTTAGGAGCTGGTGCTCGTTTACAAAGAAAGTCAGCTCAAGAATCATGCAAAAAGTGTTTCGTTGCCCAAGTGTTGCCCCTCTCATGTATTGCTTTCTCCAATTCAGAAGTAATAGTTTGCTGACTTTCTTGAAAGTCGTCGAAGGACATTTCAATGTCATGCTTTTTCTGCTACCGGGAATAAACATTACACATTTTCATCAAATTATACATATAAAAAAAAAAGGAAAATCAAGACTTACTGCGGTTGTCGCCGAAGGACGTCGGACTACATGTGTACCAGTTGGTGCTTCTGGGAAACTCTGATTTGTTGCCTAGGAAGACATTTTCGAGGCTGCATCGCAGTAAGAGTCCCAGCTGTGAAAATGGAAAAATTTGAATCTCGAGGTAAATTTTATACGGAATTAGCCTACATAAATTAGCTTTAACAGATACTAATATTCATTTATTGAGAACTTAAATGATTAGTTCAATTTGATGAGCCTAAACAGAGAACTATCGGGAAGTGAATAAACGGACTCTCAGGAACACTCTAAATAAAATTCTGAAACGTTCCTAGAAAAAAGGGGCATCTTATGTACCTCATTTAGGCTTTTAACATATCAAGCAGAACAAAAGATGAAAACGGTCGGAAAAAATCGGAAAATTTCTGAAAAAACGAATTAAAAAACGTTTTCTTTTCGAAGGGGTTTATTTCCACTCAAGAAAAACTGAAAAAAATGAATTTTTTCAACTTTGCTGAAAATTTCAATTAAAACTTCCAGAAAAGAGTGATTAGAAATTTCTCCCACTTAAATTCTAATGCATTCCCCCCCCCCTCGTTTGTATGTTAAAATACTGTCGAACTTTAATGCAAGTTGTTATATGATTATATAATTTGCATACCGATCAAATACAATACTAATACTTTTTGCAAAAAAGCTTAAACCAATATCCTTAGTGAAGATTTTATTTTACTACTTCATAAAACAAACAAGCATAACTTTAATCACAAAACTATATTTCTACTGATTGTGCGAATCAAATGTACAGGGTGCGGCAAAAAAAAAAAAAAACGGGCAAGCGATTTTCCATGAAACTTTATTAAAAATAAATAAATTTACAAAACATAAAAAGTAATAATGTGAGAAGACCTTTAGCAATCAATAAATTTAATTCGTTTCAAACTGCAGTCTGTTGCAGTAATACAGAGATGCAACTGCTTATTGAAATTTTCATTCCAGGCCCGCAACTCCTTTAATCAATCCTATTCCCTATAAAGCAATTGGTTTAGAGAGTTTCAAACTTCTGTGTCGTTTAGGGTAGACTTTTGACTTTAAAATAGGCCATACAGTGTAATAAATGGGATTGAGGTCGAGCGAGTAGAGCGTCCACTCAAAAGATGATATTATGTCAAAAACTATGCGCCTTACACCACTCTTGTTTTTAGCCATATGAATTGGTGTAGAGTTTAAGGAAAATGTCCAGTCTACACTGCTGAATTGCTCTTAGGCCCACAGAAGTGCAATAACTTCTAAAATGTGCTTCTGCTTCACTTTTTGATTCACTTTATGACCCTCATCCACAAAGAACTAGAAATTTTTCGTCGCTTGTGCTGATCTGCCCTTTAAAAACCTAATACAGCCAAGCATGTGACAACTTTATGGCCATTCATCGAGGACAAACTATCACAGACAAAAATATTGGTGAGCTTTTAAGCATGCCCACTTCAAAACAGCTACATTTGGAGAATGCCGCTAAAGGATTTAAAGAATGAGGCATGAGACTCATTCTCTTGTTTTTAGCGGACTATGATGCTGTTGGCAATGAAACTGAGACTAATAGTGCTAATCTTCAGACCTCGGGAGGAGAAAAAAAAAACATAAACCCTCTAGACGAAGCAGAAGTTATGGTAAATGCTGTTACCGATGCACCAAAGAAGCCTGTTAGTGTTTCTGATTTCATTGCATTGCCTAAAGCAACACAATGTGTGAAAACAAAAAAGAAAAGCAAAAAACTAAGCTCACACATTCTTACACGAACAGCCATCAAATAAATGTCAGAACAAAGGGCAAAGAGGAAGAAAAAAATTATTTAAAAAAAAAGAGAAATTTTAAGCTCGTGAAGCTAAAAATGGAGTAAAAAAACTGAAACTAAATTCCTGTAGGCCCAAGTCTATACAACTCATGCCAAGCAATCCAGTTGAAACAACTTCAAATAATAGTGTTATAAGATGCCCCGATTGGTTGTTTTTCACTTAAAAAGTGATGTTTGACTAAACAATTACTATGAAAGGGCTCGAGGAAGGTTTGTTATCTATTATTATTCAATATATATATATATATATATATATATATATATATATATATATATATATACAGAAAAATAATAAAGCTATAAATAGAGCAGACCATTAATTTCATAAATTTTCCTTTTTTCGGTTATTTTTGGGTTCACAAGATTCAGTCAGGTTGCATAAATTGAAAACAACTACAATATATTTTAAATTGAAAGAAAATTTGATTCTACAGATTGACTTCAAAGTTAGACTCAGAAATAAAACTTATTTTTTGCAATTTCGATATTTCCAAGAGTAATCCATATTTTCAACTAAATTCATTTCTATTTAAGCAATTTCGCATCAAATAGTCTTTATGAAATAATTTTATAATGATGTGTAGTTGCTTTTAAGTCGTAATCATGACTGAAGCCATATAACCTAAAAGTAATCGAAAAAGCTCAAAATAATGAAAATAATATTGCGCTTTATTTATAGCTTTATTATTTTTTTCGGGCAAACTCGTGTAAAATTTTGCTGCAGATTATCAAAGTAGATACTCTAAAATAATATAGAGTATAACTTAGAAGTAGTACAAATGAGTGCACAGTGTTTAAAAACATTCATTCACATAAAAAATGTCAAAAAAATGGATGATATTTTTGTGAGGCTCCAAGAATAGCATTTAAACAAATACTTACTGTCTTAAAAAGTAAAAATTGATAAATAATAGAATACAAATCTTCCCCAAGCCCATCCATAATAAATATTTCTTCTAATATAATTTTAACTTGAAAAATAAGACCTTGAAGGTTTATTGGAAATCTCGAATGTCGTAAACAAAGACAACCGAATCAACAAAGTGCTAAGTTCTGACTGCGGACAAATTTTTATCCGTAGTTTCGAGGGAAAATGAACATTTATACATAATGGCATGTTTAATCACCTGTTTTGAGACTTAAGGCGGCCCCAATCAGTAAAGTTGACATTTCTACTTTTGGCCAGCTTTTTGGCTCAAAAACCCCTCTGTGCGCTGTTAACTGAACCTGGTTTACTCTTGTGTAAAGAAGAACGTTTGGCAATGCCCCCAACGACTTGAATCACCCGAGAAGTTGATTTTACTCATTGGAATGATAATGGTAGTTGTATATGTGCCTGACATGCATAAAGAGTTTACTGTTACTTGAACGATGGCGGGCGATTACTTCACTTTTCTGCTACACATCCTGATAACTACCCGTTCTAAAGTTGATTCAACCCACCTTCCTAGTTTAAAGGAGGCTTAATATTTGTTGGAGAGAATACTATTTACCAAGTCAATCTGCAGGTGATATTTTAAAAGGAGCAAGGATAATTTTGCCCTCTTTTATACATTTTTAATTTATTATCTGCCAAGTTTGCTCTCATTATTATCTTTCAATTTATCGTCAAACATCCATTGTTTGAATATTTGAATAATGAATAATAGCTAGTTACCTAGCCCTAGTTGACCAAACATGAAACTTGGTATAAATAAGGAACATAACAGTATGTACAATGTATATGTATTTCAGATTTTTAAAATAATAGCTTTTGGAAATGGTCTTTCAAGACCAAAGGTCATTTGGAATGACCATCAAAACTTGAAATTGCACTTTTGTATCAGGTAAGGTATAATTTCAAATCTTGCTTCAAGATCTTTGAAACGGTATCAAGTTTTTGCATGTATTTCAATTAGATAAGAAGTTACATGCATTCAAAAGATACTCTATCTATCCACATTCATTTTTTTTCGTAATAACGCTTCGATTGCTACTTACATTACTAACTGCTATCTCTATATAAAATTTTAGAAAAATCCGAAGCGGTCAGTTTCAAAATCTTACTTTTTGATCGATTTGATATAGAGTGACTCCAGTGGTAGAATAACAGCAAACAGTGAAGCAGTCCCGTGAAATCAAGTGGCAAGGCAGTCGTCCTAAAAGCCTATGGTATATTGCACCCCAATATAGTTTGGGCAAATTTCTTTTTCCTTGTGCGACACTATCTAGGCTCGCGGAGACCAGGAGATGATCAGAGTTCCGGAGTTTCAGATTGGGCATCTATTGCTGTTCAGAACACCTAGTGATATTTTAATTAATGCATTAATTAGCTACAACTGTGATCAAAAATTAACTTTCAATTGAAGATTCACCTTGATTTTATAATGAAGTTCGTTAAAAGCAATATTTTTTTGCGTTCTAGTTACCTTCGAACATTGGAACAAATTTTATCTGATGCAGAAAAAAAATCAAGGGTTACTAAGGATATATAATTATAATTTGTGCAAGCATTTTTTCATTTTCACATGAGATGTTTTATGCAAAAAAAAAGATTAATGTGGAAGCAAACTAATAATTAATGATTAAGCAGTAAGTAACCATCCTTAAGCGAAAACTAAGGCAGGACTTCATGCAATTTACCGACAGCTTGGTTATCCCATCCAGAGACTGCAGTTTTGTCTGGGGTTGTTGGTCTATTTCATGTAGTTCTGCCTTAGCCTGGCTTGAGGGCTGTATATTATGGCTGAATGCCCAAGTTATGCCTTCAATTTCCAAGTTGAGCTGCACCATGTCTGCGGATTCTCGTAGGTGCTATTAACTTTCTTTAGCTACCAGTTTTATGACCCTCTCAGCTGTAATGAGACGACATCTACCTCCAGCTCGGTTATTCCCTATTCCAGACTGATGAGCCCATAACAAGGACCATGCTTCAGTCTCTGGATGAGATAACTGGACTTTTGAAACGTTGCATGTAATATTTAAGGGTTGATTCATTCGATTAAAGAATACTGTTTCCTAATCGGCTCTGAGGTTGCATACCAAATTTCATAAGAATTGGATCGCAGGAAGTGGTTGAAAATTGAGATGCAAGATTGTAGAAAGATACATAAATAAAGGGAGAGCGTGGAATAATCGTAAGAATTTGAAAAAGAAAGAAAAACAAGCTTGATAAAATCCTTAATGAAATATGAAATGATCTGGGATACTTAATCTGAAGTGAATCTGAATTCATTTAAGTTACATCTCGAAACTATAAATAACGTATTATTGCTGCTAGTGATCGCAATACCAATATACCGGTATACCGAATACCGGTATTTGGAGCTATTTTGCGATTTCGTACTACCGGTCCAGTATTGTGTAGAATACCATTAGCAAAAAAATACAACCCAAATTCAAAAATATAGAATATCAAAACTGTTTAAAACAAAACTTGTCAGTGAGTCAGGTTATATAAATGCATGCTATTCAAAAACAGTAAAACATGTTATTAATAAATGGATAAAACAATTTCTGCAACTTTAAAGGTATTATTTTAGCAATCTAAGGGTCGTTAACACATTTAAAAAATATGTTGAATTTTTATATGGGTCAAATTCATTTCATGTGAATTTGAAAAGTAGTGAAAAGTATTGAAGCTTTGCGCCCCAAAAAATTTTACGTTGTTATTTTGCTTAAAACAGGTCGAAACGTGATAAAATTGGTTAAAAGGAAGTTGCTTATTGCATCATTTTTTAAAATTAGAAAAAAAACAGATAATCTTGGATCAAAAGAACAGTTAACTATCTACGTTCGCGAAGATTTTAAAAGAACATAGTAAAACTTACCAATTTTAAAAAAAACGAAGTAAATGATGTAGAAAGCTTGCAAGAACTGGTACATATGAGAGCAAATTGAAGTGAATCTTCCTAAATAATCAGTAGAAAAATGTATGTTGCACCCACAAATGTTGGAAAAAGTCTGTAGTTATCGTGTCCAAACCAACTACACTTGGACGATTGCATAAACTGCAGTTGCAATTGCGATCCTCGAATTACAGCCAAATATGAACATGAAGCAGAGACGCATCTAACTCTCCTTGAGCAAACAGAGGCTCAACTAGGTGCAACAAGACTGATAAAATATTTTATTCAGGAAGAAATCTTTATTTGAAATATCTATTAATGAAAGAGGTGTTCAGGTTTGACATAATAAAAGCAAACCGCTTGAGAAATATTTTGTATAAGACGTTCTCTCAAATTTGAGATATCCTTTATGGTATGTGGGTGCATGAGGAATTCTGGAATTGGGCAATTGTACGAATCTAAAAATTAAACGATGTATGAATTCCGATGTTTATCAATAATACTGCATGATACTCCATCTGAGGCACAGATGGGACACACATTCAGTGACACATTTATCTTTCAGCAAGATTCCGCTTTGTGCCACATCTTGAAACCGACTCGTAGATTTTAAGCAGAAATAGGGATTTCGGTATTAAACTATGAATAACCGAATCTCAATGCCATCGAAAATTTGTAACATTGTCAAATCTGAAGATCTTCTTTAAGACCTAAGGCCCGCTAAGAAAATTGATCTCATTGCCGCATTGAAGAGAGTATGGAAGCAGTATCAGTTGCCTTGAATGTAAACAGCTAGTGGAATTTATCTCTGAAAGGATTGAAGATGTGATTTTTGCAAAAAAGGACGCCTTTTTGACTCAATGCAAAGTATCATCACTATAAAGTTTTAGATAATTCTGTCTAAAATAATTTGTAATTAAGTTTAAATGAAATGCTATGTACACTTCAACGTCTAAGAAAGGTGGCACGTTTATTTAACTACCTACTTTGCTGTTACATTTTGTTAGATTAAGCTTTTTCTCCAAAAAAATAAAAATATTCTATTTTGTTTAATTTAGGCTGTAATAGAACTTTTATTTAAAGAGTTTTCAATCTTACTAATAACATATCTACTGTTCTTTTTAATATAAATATCTTTTTCAATGAGAGTGTTCAAAAATCAATCAATTGAAGTAAAAATTTGGCTTCAAAAGCTCAAATTTATATAATAGCGATGAAAAAAAGTAGTGGAAATATTGCAAAATAATATTTTCATCACAGGATGGTATGATGAATCGCACTTTCATGAGTTTATGCGAACCACGTTTGTATTCCCTTGACCAACTATGTAGTGAAAACTAATTAAGTGTAATTACAAATGTATTTGTGCTATGAACAAATTATTCCAACCATTAGTTGCAGCAATTCTTTATGATATGTTTTTTAAATATTTTTCTCAACTGTTCCGAATTTCAATAAACCTTTTTGTTGGTATAATAAACAGCAATTAGTTGTCACCGGTATTAGGTATTAGCATGTTTTTTGTCTCGCTATTCAGCTTTATACCAAGCGAGATAATATTCATAATACCCTGAGCATTTGCAAATATGTAAGGCATAAGCAGTTGCAACACATTTTCAGAAATTTACATAATTGTAAAGATTTTCGAAAAGAAAACGAAAAAAAAAAGAAATTAACAAGATCAAATTAATTTTAAATTTCAAACCAAAGGTTTAATAAAAAGCAAACAAACCTATTCTTATCCCGAGGAAATTGTTGAAGATGGTGTTGATAGTGGAACATAATTGTCGCTTGAAGAACAGTTACTGTATCGTCGCCTCAAAGCAACCATAAGACATCTAGTCCCAGAAACAACAGTAAGATATCCTACTGTTGTTCTGAGGCGACGTGACTGTCCCTGAATGCCGTGTACAAACTTGAACTGGAGGTAGAAAACATTTAAACAAGCAAGAATCTCTTTGGAACAGATAGTCATAAACGCAATGCTGACGTGCTACATGCACACAAAGCCAGACACGGAGAGATGTGAAACAAGTCATAAATCCAAGTCAAGGATCCAGCTTTGGCCCCCCACCAAGAACTACAGTTAGTAAAATCCTTGGTTCAATACAAATCTATTTATGAAGATGATGTAGGCACAGAACTACCTAAAATACATAACCATCTGTAGTCCCTGAACTTAGAGAAGCGATTTCGTTATTTGATGATACTTTATAAAGGGGGAAAAAAAGTCGAAACAAAGAATGTTGCAAAAGTAAAATCTGAAGTAAGAGATAATGAAGATGATTGTGATGATAGGAATACTAAAACACAGCTCAATCTGAAAGAAGTTGAGTTTATTGAGTAAAGAAGTAGATTTTTTCACTTCTCCTCTAACTTTTCACGAGGCTCAATTTTTTAAAGATATTCGAAATCGATACAAAGCTTTTAAATACCGATCTTCTGATCAATAGTGTGAAAATCAATATTATATTAAAGCTACAAAGATAGTAAACAGTTTAATGGTTGTCAATGGCACAGCTGAAAAAGGAATGAAACTAACTAAACTTTATAACTAACAACAGTTTCGATTACAAGTTATGTCTGAATGTTGGCCCCTTTTTCCACATACTTCAAAATCTAACCGATTGAAACCATTACCACTTTAACTTGTCAATAAAAAGTAATAACATAATGATGTATGATTTAACAGTGGAAGTAATAAAATGCATCAGATTTTTTTTTCTTTTGTAATTTTAAGACTGCTTTCTCTTCTGAACTGCTTAGTTCCTTTATTTTAAATGAGCAATTTGTAACATTTAATTTTTAAAATACCTCCAAATTAAGCTTTTCCAATTGATCAATTAAAATAAACAAAAAGCAAACAAATATAATTCAATATTGTACGCTTTTAGGTCGCTGCATGAAATTTCTTCATTGATGATATCTTCCATTACCTGACCTGAAAAAATGCCAAGTACCGTTCTATACGTTTTGTCTAAAAAAATAGATATCTTATCAAGAGAATAAAATTTTCTATAAAATGAGACCAAGACGAAGTTTCTAGGATGAAAAGTTTTGGTTTTAAAGATAAGCACGATTTTGTTTTGCTAAAAATCGTTGTTTTTTTGCAAATTTAGTCTCTTTCCGAAGGTGTTAATATTATCGGATTAAGTTGAAACGTAGCAAATCATGTTTTCTAGTCCATTGGCACATTTTAAGAGGGTGCCGCAGAAGGAATTCGAAAATCGATTTTTTGTGACCATCCCACTACACATGCATTCACACATAATTAAAAATGAAAAATTCACATTTTAAGCTGAAATCAAGAAGGTTCGCGACATAATTTTAGCCTAGCTCAGGGGAAAGAATGAAACGAAACTTTAAAAAAATGGACCAACAAAAATCAACCGTTAATTTACAATTTTACGGTTGAAAATATTAACATAGTTGTTTTCCAATCCGTGTACAGTTGCAATTCTAAGGGTAATAATGTACACAGTTCAGACAAATAGTACTACTAACAAGAAATATCCAACGTTGTCTAGCACAAATAAAGATTACAGAATACACGTGTTTCGGGGTTTCAAGGAACACGTTTTACTGCTTTTACTGGGTTTCTTTACATCTAGAAGCTCACACCGTTGAGCTGGAAAAGGGCTTCCTTGAAACCCCGAAACACTTGGATTCCGTTATCTGTTTATTTGTGCTAGACAACGTTGTATATTTCCTGTTATTCCTCGGCACAAAGGTATTTATTTATTGTTTAAACAGTACTACTGATTCACAAATCCTCAATTTGAACCCATAAATATTATATGGTAATACTATTAATGCATCAGAGTCACGTGTTATTGCATCATTATACGAGAAGGAAGCAGTAGCCATAAAGTAAAAGTAATTAAAAGTATGATTATTGTTAAAGGGACTCATAAAAATGATAAACTACAGTTCATATGAATATGACATAAAATATACAACAGTTGTAAAACTATTAGCAAATAGGAAGGGAACAAAAAACAAATCTAAATAGCAGTGTAAAGATTACGAAAATTGAAGCATTGAAATCTGTTAAGATGAGGCAAAAGCAAAAAAGTTTAGAGAGACAGTTAAAAGCACAATAAAATCAATTATGACAGACAGAAGCACTTGATCAGTAGCCTTAAAACTTCTTTTAAATATTGTTACTTTTCAATGCGTGCAAAAGTGAGTGGGTACGTATTTTTTAGAGTGATTAAATGACTAAACTGTTTCAAAAAAAAGTTTGTATTTGATTTTGCCAGTTGTATATTTACATATTGGTTGAGGAAACCTCGACTGAATTACAATCATTTCTTCATTTGAGGGGGAGAGGAAGAGATACATAGCAGTATCGGAAGGAAGTTTCAAACTACTGGGAATAAAATAGGTTATGGAAGATACTGTAAATTCAGTATTTAAATGCAAAAAAAGAAAAAGGGTAAAAACCTCCAGAATTCGTTAGTATAGCCAAAAAAACACCTTTGAATTAGTTTTACAAGTAAATACACGATTTAACTTAATATCCCGACATTTATATTTGCCATTGAACCCTATGTTATTTCCACCTGTTTCTATTTTAATAAAAAAAATACATAAAAGTTAAGTAAAATTAGAAGCTTGAAATATTTCATATTAATAATTTATTTGAATTCTAATCTAATTATTTTTGCAAGGAAAGTATTTTTTTGAGTATTTGTTTACAGCAGGTTTTTACAACCTTTTGCCTATAATACGTTGAAGATGAAACATCATTGTTTTCTTATGTTTATGAAAACACATTCAGAACTAATTCTTTGTTTCAGGAATTTAAAATCATGTGCAGTGATATTTTTACAATAAAAAAAAAGAACACACATCAATCAGTATGTATAAATGTACATATATGTATGTTTTGATGTATATGACTTACCTTTCGTCACTTGAGTGCTTACAGGATTCATCGCTGATCGAACCAGTGTTTGTGTTTCGTTTCAATAAAATATTTATTATTGTATGACACAGAGAAAAAAGATAAACAGAAATTTATATTACGCGAATATTCCACTAATCCTCGATTAGTTGGAACTACAAGCGGCGGCGGTCGGTTCAGTCAAAAATGGCAGTAGTATTTTGAAAATTTTCAAATTCGAAGCATAATATGCCCAGTAAAAGTTTGGCTATAGCACTAAAAGCGCCAAACTCCTAATACACAAATCTGCTGATAGCAGAGTGAAAATCCGAGGTCGTATTAAAATATTAAGTGCAAATACAACCATGAGAAAAAAAAAGGGAAAATTTTAATGTTATCGGGAATGAGATTTGCAAATTAAAAAATAGCAATCTTAAAGCCCTTAAAATCTGCAAGTGCAATTCTTATATTCTTTGCAATCTCAGAGAATGAAACGTATACAGTTCCAATTTAAATTAATTCCTAACATTTTATTTTCATTCATCTCAAAATGATTATTTAAAATTTTACATCTTTTAAATGATACTTTTAAAAAAATGTAAGGTGCGTTTGAGTTCTCGAAAGCTTTGAAGCATCCTCAATTTCAGATATTCAAACAAAACTGACCAGCCTGAAATGAATCAGTTGCAAAAAAACAATCAAAAAAATTAAATTAAATAAAAGTAAGATAAAAAGCTTCTAAGCAGCTTAACAAGTTCAAGCAAATTAAAAAAAAATTAATAGCAGGCGTTATGACATTATTTTTTAATCATTCTTATTTTTAAAAATTCAACTTTTCCTTTAAAGCGATAAATACGTTACGTAAACGAAAAATTACAGCTGGGCAACAAAATATTAAACACTATCATGTCAAGGAATAATAACAAAGTGTCAAATAACATATTTGACACAGAAAATTTTTAATTGTAAGATAATTCACTTCACACCTTTCGCAATTGTACTTCAATTCTTTTTAAGTTTTTATATCAACATTTCACAAAATAAATGAAATAAATGTGTTCAGTCAACTCTCGATAGCTCGAGCCCCCAGGGACTGGCTGAAACCTTCAAGTTAATGGAATTCGCTAGCTGTTATGGGAATTTCCCTTCC
Organism: Uloborus diversus; assembly: GCF_026930045.1. NCBI lineage: Eukaryota > Metazoa > Arthropoda > Arachnida > Araneae > Uloboridae > Uloborus > Uloborus diversus. The sequence continues at coordinate 138,258,029 of NC_072740.1, forward strand.
TAGGAGTTTAGGATCCAATGAAAACTTTAACATTAAGGAATGTTATAGTTATACGGTTTTGAGCTACCACAAAATGACTGTACTAGTAAATTAGGTATAGTTAAAGGGATGAAATAATTCTAAACTGTTTAACTATTCAAAGTTCATCTTTGTAATGGATTTCCCAAAGTTTTCATGTCACTCTCTTGACCTAAGAACGTGTTCAAGTTACAGGTAAAAGAAGGAATTTTTGAATCTGCTATAAGACAATATTCTTGATTCCCTCCAATTTGTTGGATTTGTCAGGTATTTGGCATATCTGATTAGCCTAGTGTTCTTATTAAATATTGAAATTTTGGAACTAAGGCACGTGACATTTCGTATTCATTCTCTTGAACAACATTCCTGCTTTATACAAAAAGTGTATTTCTTAATAATACATGTGATGTCTAATTTAGAAATAAAAATAAAATAATAACACTTTAAACCTTAAATCTAATTCTTGGCCTAACGTAAGAGACTCTCCTATTAATAAAAATGTATTTCTCACTACACCTTCTACACCTGGTGGTTATAGTTTAAATGTATTGTTCAAGTGTGTTATTTTTACTTTTATTTTAACAAGCTCATCTTAGGCAGTATATAGTTTTTAAATGTTTAAACCATTTAGTTTAAAGAATTAGTGATTAGAGAATATCAGGTTTTTAGAGAATTATCCAGTTAAGTATTCACTGTAATTTTTTGAAAGAAAGAGAGTATGAAAAATGAAAACAATTGGAAAAAATACGGTTACTTAAATGTCAGATAGATAAACTATTGCAGTATTCATATTTTTTATGAGGACAACAAAATCCATTTAATCCACAAGTTAGAGCAGTTTTTTACTATTATTCAAGCTAAAAGTATGACATAATAAATTAACATTAAGTCTTATGTATATATTTCAAATCTATAGCTTTCCAACAAACCCAAAATGCAAACTTCGAACATATGATTATTATACACATCAATACTGGTTGAAATGGGGACAACCACTTAAATAAAACCCAAATTATCAAGAAAATACAATATTTAGCTATTTCATGGCTACAGTGGAGCCCCTTCATTAAGACAAAAATGATCAGTAAACAAAAGATTCGTGAGAGAATACAACTAAAGCCACGTGGACACCAGTGTAAATATTAAATGGGTCAGAAGATATGTTGACCAATAGAAATACAGGACACAATCATACCAGTAGCCTTGATATAGCTATATGAGGCAGTGAGAAGCAAAGGGATGTAAGTGGACATTTTCGAGTTTTGAGTAAAACACGTTTAAAGATAACGTCCTAGGTAGACTTTCATTGTTTTTTTTCTAAATCATGCTGTATAGCAGCAACTAAGGGGTACTAGTACCATCTCTTGCCCCAAGGCAGAGGAGAGGTTCACCTACCATTTGTATGGATTATCTCCAAATTTTAAATTTTGCCACACACATCCCTTTACTTCTCACTCCTTCATATGAAGTATATTTTTGAAAATGTGTATTTAATTTGCGTTGTTTTTCCATTTACCCACAGGAAAGATGCAAATCTTGAAAACTGATGGCAGGAAACTGAGTAATGGCATTGAAGTACAAAAAACACTCAATTTCAAAACCATATAAAATTCCATGAAACCAAAGGATCGTTTGGTGGGATGTTTTTTCAGCTATAAATTTATTTCTTTGAATGGAAAAATATTTTTTAGAAACTCCGTTACATCTCTTTTTTGCGTCCAGTACACTGACAGTCTGGTTATTACATCCAGAAATTTCATCAGTTTCTTCCTTGTTACGGGTTCATGAGTCGGGAGTAGACAATAACCAAGCTGAAGGAGTCTTTTCAATGAAGAATAGATTGGCCAATAAACTAGTGAAGTAGGTCAATATAGCTCACCAACGAGAGTCTGTAGTCATGGGGCGGTTTAACTCGCATATTAAAGGCAAATATTGGGTATTAAGCTGTAAGTTACTGCCCTTAAAACATAACTAAAGTAGAACTACATGCATTATTCGTACAGCTAAATTTAATTTGCTTCATTGAGCTGGCATCTGCCTCCAGCTTGGTTAATCATTATACCAGAGTGATGAGTCCATAACAAGGACAAAACTGCAGTTCCCAGATGGCTGTCGGTATATTGCACATAATTCTGCCTTGGTCCTGACTTAAGGGAGGTAACTTACAGCTAAATTCTTTTATTATTTTCATCAGTGCATTCTTAACCTTCTTGCAAGATTTTTTAGAGCCAAGTTTCGATAAATGAGTTTATTTTAAAATTATTCTCAGATAGAAAAATTAATACACCAACAAGTTTACTACATTAACTACAACAGAGGTGAGAGCGGAAATTCAAAAAGCAATTAGGACACAATTTTTAAAAATTTTAGCTCATCTATAGGTGACCAAATGTTAAGAAATAAAAAAAAAGTTGTTTTGAGGGTACACTTTACTTTCATTAACTTTGTTACTGTGTCTTTGCAACTCCCCTCTAATCCTCCCCCCCCCCCCAAAAAAAAAAGCTATCGAGTTTGTTTCTTCTTTAACGACAATCAGCAACGATCTGTAAATTTAATCTCATCAAAAACAACCCTGTTGTAAAAATTTCCCCGCCAAGAAAACCTTTAACTTTTCCGAAAAAAAAAAGAAAACCTGCATCCTAAACCCAAAAACCCTCAGCCATAAAAAGTTATGATATCTAGTTTACAACTTCGCAATAGATTCTATTACAGTTTCTTTATTTGCAGATTATTCAACATTTTAATGAAGGTTTCTTTAAATGTTTAACAGCTTGAGGGCTATTTTAATCTAGCTTTTCACTTTTTGTTTAATTACATTTTTTTTTAATCGTGGATTATTTTACGTTTTATGGGATAATTTTAATTGTTTGGTGATTTATCTTTTTCTTGATAGAAGTCTTTGTCTTGTTTAATACCTAGTTTTGTTTAAAAGTTCCTTTAAAAAACGAAATAACGCATGTTATCACCAAGCAAAAAAAAAAAAAAAAACTAAGTCATTAAATATTTTAAATTTGAATGTGTCAGAAGATCTATACAACTTTACTCGATGTCAAATCGCGGATATCTCAAATTTGCCATTGCGAATGCGCATGTTGCGCGCGGACTAAGCTCATTAAAAGTCTTGCTTAAATTAATTGCAAAAACTTTTTCAGCTAACAAACTACTGCAAAGCACGGATATCCACACACATATTTCATATATTTTCAATCCAGTATGCGTTGTTTGTGAAAAATCCATTAATTTAGAAAATAAGCAAACCAATAAAAAAGTGCTATTTTTCGCTTTCAATTAGAAAGTTATTTTTGCCGTATTCATATGCGTACAGTTTCATATAATGTCACGTAAAATATTGTGATGGTTTAACCCCAGTTTATCGCCGACATTTAAAATTTCTTCCCTCCTTAAATATATCAAAACTGAAACACAGGGGGAAGGAAATTTCGTATCGGCAAAACTTTGGTAGGTAGGGAGGACAGCATTCTAATATCATTCATTAATTTTTATCTCTGCTTAAGTACAAACAAACAACACAGAATCTGAAAACAGAAAGCCCAATGAGCAAAGTTTGAGCGCATGCGCATTCGCTGTGGCAAATTTGTGATATCCACTATTTAACGTCTAGTTGCAACTGTTGGATATGTTTTAGTCTTGATTGAATTTTATTTCCTAAGACAACTTTGGGATAACTGTTAGAACTGTTCTAACCTTGCAACTGCAGTCCGAGATAAACAAACCCTATGAGCTGAGAGTAAGTACATAAGAATTTAGGGAAAATTAGTGATTTTCAAACTTCAATTACTCTGGCCCACGATGTCCCCGGGGGGTTGAATTTTTGTATATGTACTCAATGGCTCCCCAAGAATATGTATACAAAAAATCATTACCGTAGCCCCCCCCCCCGGGGGACTGTGATAGAACCCCGGGAAGGTACAATTTGGGGGGTAAAAACAAGGAGGGAAGTGGAGGGGGTCAAATGGCACAAAAGGCACATCAGTAGGGCACAAGGAATGTGTGTGCGAAATTTCAGCTTGATTCCTTTTTTCGTCTGGGCTGTAGCCCTGTCAAAGTAAGCGAAAACTTTTTTGAACAGCGATTTTATAACTTTAATACCTCCTCCTCCTGATGGTCCAGGGGATTGTATTTTGGTTTACGGCGTCAGGGGCCACTAGAGATTGAGTGTACCAAAAATCAATTCCGGGGGTCTTCATGGGGCTGAGATACAGAGGGGTGAAAAACCCAAAAAACCTCAACTTGTTCCGTCGTGTAATCTTGATCTGGTGGCTTTTTTCTTTCGTCTTTGGCGGTGGATTTGCTTCTGTTGGCTGCTGACGTTTGGTTTCCCTTACGGGGCGGGACGCTCCCGCGTCCCGTGATTTATCATAAAATGTACATTTAATGTAAATAGTTTCCTCCGTTTTTCATTTGCGCATTTTAGTAAGGAATTTATTTTCAAAAGATCAAAAGAAGTAAGTCACATGTGAACGTAAGTCCTGCTTATCGAATAGACATTTTTGGGGATAAATTAACACTATGAATAAACAGTTTCGAACTTTTCTTGCCGCGGCATGCATTCTTTTTCCTTCCATTCAAAGACCTAGCCGGGGTTCTACGTTAAATCTGCCCATGTGGTTTTTTCGACTCGCACCTGGAGAATCATTTTAGCTACGGAAAAAAAATTATTTAGCGAAATTTTCAGCTCAATCTCAATCGACCTTCGAGTTTTTCAAAAAAAAAAAACATGTGTTTTCGATTTTATTTATATATTTTTTTCCACAGTAAAATTCCAAATTATTCGATGTTATTTTTTTTTCCTTATTCTTAGTAATAAATACAGGAAAAATTAAGTATAGTTATAATTTTCAAACGAAAGGCCGATTTCTGGACACGGAAATATAATTTAATTTTTTTCAATGTGTTTCTGAAAAATGTCACTCACCAAATTTTATCATAAAATGTCTTTTATACTCTTACTCTCAGGATTTTTTTCTATTTTTTTTAAAGTGGCGGAACAATACGAAGAAAAATAAAAGGGATATTTTTTCCAGAACTTCGTGTTTAAGCTAATTAAAATATTTATTATTGCCAAAAAACTCATTTGAAGTAAGTTAGTAAAAAATCGTCTGCTGAGTTAAAAAAAAAATCATAAAAGAAGTTTTTTTTTTTCGAAAATACTATCTTACTAGAGAAAAAACAAACAGAAAACCTTAAAAAAAACAAGACTGATCCTTTATGAAGTTTTTCGGAGTGTAAAAACAATGATTAAAGAGTTTTTAAACGTTTTGTTAACGCTTTTTTGAACAATTTTTCATTCTGGATCTAATACAGACCAACATTTCCAATATTAAAGTACTGTTTTTTTATAACTTAGACACCGTTTAACATATTTGTTTTAAAGAACTGACAATAGATAATAGTTTTCATTAATTTATGATGATTTTTTCAATTAAGGTTAGCATTCATCACTGTCTTCATTCACAGCGACATTGACTTTTTCATCAATTAACAGCCGACTGAATATTTTAGCATGCTTTACTATTTTCGCCAAATATCGAGCATAAGACAGAAAATATATAATCGCTGCGATGTGTGAGCAACATTCAAAAATGCGGCTACCAATAGCATATTCACAACAATATCGAATAACCCCAGTGATGCCATTTTTATCAGACTGATAACCAAGAAAGCAACGATGTTTTTGTCTTAATGCGTCGCGACTTCACTTCAAGTTTTATGAAATTAGGTGTGACAAAATGGAGTTTAATCGTTCCATCTTCATTCATCATCTCACCAAAATAGGATACAGCTTGAGTCATGCATGTCAATATTTAACAAATAAAACTATTTTTTTAGACTTTTGTTTCACTTTGAAATAGTGTCCCATCCTTTATCACTAGCAACCTAGTCTGCCGTGGGAAGGCAAAAGGCAGTAATAGAAAATGTTTCCTTTTTCAGTTTTTCGTCACTCGTGTTTGTCTTCTATTTTACTTAAGCTTTGTTGTACAAGCTGGTTTATTTGGTTTCCGCTGTAAAAAAACGGGGGAAAAGGCAAAATTTTACGTTTCCCTGTTGTTAGTAAGATATCCTAAACTCAAATTTCTAATGTTTCAAAAACTCATTACAACTGCAGTTGTTGTCTTTTGTGCCACGGCTGCATTCGATCCCACTAGCAGGATTGAGTGGGAGGTAAGGAATACATTATTTTTCAGTGTCCTAAGCAATGGGACAAAACAGTTATCTTGCTTGTGAGTGGAGAAAATGATACTTACCTATTAAAAAACTTAAATGTTCCCAAGTTTTTCTTTCACTGTTGAGGCAGCTGAGAGCCCCACTCTCGTTTTGATTAACTTGGAAATTTAATTTCTGAAATAAAATGATGAAAATAAGAAAGTTTGTAATGCACATGCATCTACAAAACATTTTACCCAGACATATTTAAGGAATTGTCAGATTTGAGAAGATAAGAGTATCCGCGAAAATTTTGCACTTTCGATACATATCGAAGCACTATTAGGTTCTTAAACTTAAATAATGTTTACAAAATAATAACTTCTAGATGAAACATGTAGAACCAGCCTAGGTAAGACGCATTAAAGACCTTCAGTTAGATGTTGATCATGCTAATAAATATCAAAGTATTTTATTAATTCAAATAAAGTCACAACTAGACACGATGACTATTCATCAGTACCCCAGTGCTTGCTCGATTCTTTGGAGAACTTCTTAAAAAGCAGTCATGGCCTAAGCGAAGAACATTCTATGAATATTCTATTGCGCTCTTCGAACTTTAAACTTAATCAACTCCAGATCTCATTCTGGTCCATTAGAATACCAAATTTTGTTTGAATCCCTGCACTCTGATCCGCTTGAATGAATCCGCTTGAACTAATTTCTATGAGCCACAACTCATTCTACAAACTGCTTTCATCCAAATATTTTTAGTGTTTGAAACATAGCAGGGCCTAACTTTATGTAATAAACGATAAATTTGAGAGTTAGTTGCCCCAAGGTCGATGAAGGTCACAAAAAAGTGGCATTTTTGACGGTTTTTTTTAGCATTTTTGAGGCGTAAAACTAGCTTGCACTATTTAGTTGACACGGCAAAAGTAGTGTTGTATGGAAGGCAAGTATAAGCATTTTTTTTTAACAATGCACAAATAATTCAGGCAAATTCAATGTGCTTTCAGGGTCATTAGGCCGAAATGTAGAAAATGTCGTATTTTACGGATATTCAAACTGTCATAACTTCTTGCATGAAAAACATATTGAAATATTTCTCTTACCATTATAATACTCTTATGTGTCCTACCATAGCAGTAACATTGATTGAGGCGAAATGCCTTATTTTTTTTTTCCTTTTAATTTTTAAACTTAGCCTATCGCCGTAGTCTATTTTTCTTTTTTTTTCTTCTTAATACTACTTGCCTCTCACTTACTTTTTTTTATCATACAGTTTGCAAAGTAAAGTAAAGTAAAATGTTATTGGTATGTGACACTTATGTTATTTTCGACAGTTATTTGTTTTTATGTATGACATTAATAACATTTAGACTAGATTGAGGACAGTTGATCCATATTTTCGTTGGAACTCGTAACCTTTTGTTTAATTTAATGGATTTAGATGATCTAACGCTGCATATTTTAAGCTGTCTTTTCTCTGTTAAATGTTATTCCGTTTTTAAAAATATACATAGAAATAAAATATTTTGTAGAAAACCGAAATGTTGGTAAAAGAACAAAGTCTTACTTGTACAAGTGGATATAATTCCAGAGTAGCTTAGACATGATCCTGGGAGAAAAGAGCTTTTATAAGTGTTTTAAATGCAAGTCAAACATATATTACTGCGTTCATGGTTATTATTTACCCATATAACAGATTTTAAAAAAAATACCAATCACCTTTCATAATGCACTCGAAAGGATTTTTTTTTTTTTTTTTTTTGTAATTCTTTTTTTAAGCTTTCTTTGAAATTTCACATAAACTGACTATTGAAGGGATGAAGGATTTCTCACACCCCATTACACTCGATGTCGTTCAAAGAAATTTGTTTTTTTCCTGCAAGAAACAGAGCTTGTCCCAATTTTTACAATTAATTAGTACAGCAGGGATAAGGGTTTCTAATTTACCGAAATGTCTTAAGCTCAACTCAATTTAAGCCCGGAGCTAATAAGCAAAATATATTACTAGAGACCAGAATTTGAAAGTGACTTTTCAAGCGTTTAAAACTTCTGTTCTTCAGCGCTTGAAGGAGCCCTTAGCTCCTTAGCTGTGCAAGTCGGTACAAGTAAGTTTGGAACCCGGGAAATGAGTGCTCTTCAAAGTGTTTTTTTTATATAAAAAACTCGGTTATGCATATTTCTATCAAGTTCTTTTTTTCTCCCGGTAGGTGTGGGATTGTGCTCTAATTGTGAGCTCTTTACTTAAATTCAATTTTCTACGGAAGGGAGAGGAGGATTTTCATTCTGTCGAAACCGGAATTCGTAACCCGCTCCTTTATCCGATTCTTTCTAATGGACGATATAAATAATCGCGAACCAATAAGACAGTCAAGAAATCTTCAGGGGTTGGTGAAGGCTAGCGGTTGGGAGCGGAACCACTTAGTTTTTTTAACAAACACGTAGGTCAATCAGAAAGTTAGTTTGCACTGCTTCGTATATATGTTCCATCTAAGACAATTTTGATGACAGTGTGTGGCAACACTTCAGACAAGTACCCTTATCGTGCGACGTAGCTGCTTCCCGAATGCAAGTTTAGTTTTCAGAAAATCATTCGCAAACATGTCTCGACAGCTGCAAGTAGCGTCCAAATCGGAATTGCGTGCAGCGATTTGATTTTGTGGGCAAAAAGTCGCAACTGCACTGACAGAAATTTATAGGCAGTAGCACGAAGTGTATGGTGAAAATGAAATGTCAGGTTAAGCTATCGTGAAATGGTGCAATATGTTTAAGAATGAACGTACAGATATCGACGACGCTGAGCGCGAGCGAAGACCAAAGTTAAGGTGGGAGGAGTCGAATGACCTTCCCTAGCAACCTAAACCTTTCACCTCTTGATCCATGTTTTTGGTACCATGAAACAAGAACTTTCAAAGCGACGGTACTATTCGGATGACGAAAAGAAAGCTGCAACCCAACTATGTTGATCGGCTATTGGACGGGATTTCTTTGCAGAAGGCATCGAAAAACTTGTACCACGCCACGACAAATGCTTAATGAACGGAAGTGGATAAGTTGAAAAGTAGATTTTGAATCGAACTTTAAGATATTGATCAAGTTATTGTAAAATTTCTATCCTTTTTTTGTTTCAGTTTTTCGAGCAGTGCAACTAACATTTTGACTGACCCCCGTAGTTTTTTACTAACTGTTGATTTTGTTCTGTTTCAGTTTAGTTTCACATGGACAACTGTTTTTTTTAATCGGTGAGTATTAACTATATTGCAACAGTAAATGTTGTGTTTGCATTTAAAATACTTTTAATGACATTTTTGCCCCCCCCCCCCCGGATCACGTCTCTTGCAGACTCGGATCATATCTCCTTGAACAAGGAAGACTTGATCATTTTACAGTCTTCTGATATTTTTTAAAAATATTTTATTTTAAATAATTTTTTTAAAAACGGCACAGCAATTTGAAAGGGAAAAGCCTAGTCTTAATATGTAACGTTACATGTTTCAGTAAATTTAAAAAAAAGATCCAACAAAAAAGGGGATAACTGCCCCGTGACTAACCTAAATATTATTGATGTTACACATAAAAGTACATTTTGTTGTTTTGTGTTGGCACAGAAAATGTCATATATGTACCACGAAACATTAAAATATCACTTTCAGTTGCTAAGTAGTATCAGTATCATTAGGCGAGTAGTATCAGGAAGCAAAAACGCAGATCGGCTAAGTTTATAACTTTAAAAAATTTCATCTTATTGGATTTTACTGCTGTGGTATGACATATAATGGAGAAAAAATGGCAACAGAATTACATATTACGATATGTTGTTCGCGCAAGAAGTTATGACAGTTTGAATATCGGTAAAATATGACATTTTCTACATTTTGGCCTAATGACATCGAAAGCACATTGAACTTGCCTTATTTCTTTGTGCATTTTTAAAGTGTTCATACTTCCCTTTTAAACGAGACTATTTTTCTGGTGGCAACTAAAATATGCAAGCTGTTTTCGGACATCAAAAATGCTAAAATGGTCGAAATAACGAGAAAATGCAATCTTTTTGCGACTTTTATTGACCTTGAGGCAACTCGTTGTCACAAATTTATCGATTATTATATAAAGTTACTCTCTTCTATAGTTCATAGCGATTTCTTGGTCAGAAAAATCCGCTTGATTTTTCATACCGCACGTAAACCTTTATAGGCCCTTAGAAACTGAACAACTCAACTTTAGAATAAAAAATTATTTGTGTGGTCAGAAGTTTTGGTTAATAAGAAAAGTAGCAATTGATAATTTTTTAGAGAAAATCTAAAAGGGCATGAATCACAAGCGTGACACTTTCTCAGATTATTGCTCTTAAGAGCCAAATTGTATAGTTTTGGGCGAGTCCTAGCATTACCTTTTGAGATACAACAGTCACAATCAACGGCAGAAAATGAAACCAATAGTGATAAGTTTCCAAAACCATTTAACACTATTTTTATATTGTTTTATTATTATACTTTGTTTCGATTCTTTTCATTACTCTTTGCATTAGAGTGCTCACAAAAAGCAAATAAATGAAATAACTAAGAAGTGTTCACTCGCATTCAGATACAATTATAGTATCACATACTGAAGCAAACAGTTTTCAAAAAACGGCCAAAAAGTATTCAGTGTCCCCTAAAACGGGGAGATCCTCCCTGAGACGGGTAAGTGGATGTTTTGCAATCTTTGCATACTGGTTCTCTGATTTTAGTTTTGTTTGGGTTAGCTAAAAATATAAATAAAGTACCATACATGAACCATAGTATTTCTGATTTGACATTAGTATTGTAACTAATTATGTATTACATACTTGAGCACAGTCTCTTGATAGTGTGTGGAAGGTATAAATGAAATCGGGCAAGAATTACGCTCTGCTGCTTCTGAATCCACACCTGCACAGTACACCCTCATTTATCTAGACTAACTTGGACCAAAAGCAATCTGGATGAACAAAATATCGGATGATGAGGGTAATATGGGCACTAAGCAAAACACAATCTTATCATTTCGAGTTCAGCTGCAGTGGTGTCGGACTAATACCCCGAGTACACCATGGTATCTCTTCAGTTGCTGTAGTTTAATTTACGATCTATGAGGAAGTTGTACTTTGAATCAAAATAAAAAGCGAATATTTGGTGTTTATAGTTAAATTCTTGCGATCTTGGTTTCAAGTTTTTAAGCATATATTTTTTTAACTCTAGGATTTTGATCCGAATGAACGGAAGATCCGGTTAAACAGGGAACAGACAAACGAGGTTTTACTGCACTTAAAATTCTGAGCTATGTCCACCCAAGAGACTGATTCCCCTTCCGTATAGGGAATGGACAGGGTGTTTATAAAGTCTTGCACCGATGAAGAGAGTTAGTTCAGTAAACATTTTTTTGACAAGGTTAATACAGTTCCGCGCGTGTACCTTTTGTAGCTTTGAGAAGATGCAGATGTTTTCAACTTTACACCAGATAATAGCGCAGCCATAACTTACGTTATGAAGATTGTAGGTATAGATTGGTAATTTATGTTAAAACCCATAGTTCTGGGGCTTGACTCTCAAACCCTCTAAATAGCAGTTTTTCTTTAACAAAGGTCATTTTCAATTCATGCCATCAGCTAGTGTTATAACAGCAAAGGTGGGGAGGGACTTGAGATAGATATTAAAATTTAAAGAAAATATGTTCTTAGAGATAAACGAAATAGTTTTTTTTAAATAAATTTTCTATAGCAGAACAAGATTTAACATTCGATACTTGTACCCGCATAAACACCCTGTACTTTGGATGTGGATAGAAGTTAAAAGGTTGTGTGAGAAGACGATACGGCAAGCGACTTTTAGCAAGCTCAGAATAAGGGGAAATAGAACGAGTGGAGTGAAAAAATGAATTTTCCATTCAGAGATTCCATTTTTATTGTAGATAGTTTAAAACATGCAATCTTTAACAAACGACTTTTGAAAATGGCTCATTGCGTTGGAGCAAAATCAATCTTTGGCACATTTTTGGATATTTTATGGTTTAATAATCATTTTCAAAACCAATCAAAAATTTATTGCTCTCTAGCCGGAGTTCAAGCAGCATTACAAGCAAATAAACAGATCGCTGTTCCAACCTACTAGGGTTGGACTTTAACTTACAAGAGGTTTACCAGCTGCAATACGGCTATTCCAAACTCTTGATCCTTGATAAGGTGAAACTACACTCCATGATATAACAGGCGTTTCGGGTTTATTTGTAGTTCTAGCCTTTGCAAAACTTTCTCGCTGATTATCTTCAAAACGACTCTCGTTCGTTCTCCTAGAAAAGTCGAAAACATAAACATAATCTATAAACTACTGGAGCTCAACTTCTTTACTTACATTGTCAAAATTCTAATATTAATTTTTGAAGAAAAATTTTGAAATTATCTATGTGATATTACTGCTGGTTCCCTACCCAGGGAGCAGCACTTTCATCTAATCCTTACAGTGTTTATACTTTTGCAGTTAACACAAATACCTTTACTTTTAAGTTTGCTGATGAGTCCAACTCCTAACATTTTAAAACCTCAGACTTAAGACATCTTCACCTTTCCAGTAGCTCTACTCCAACTCCACGATTCCGATAGCTGGCGGATCGGAGGGAAAAATAAAAGACTCCGAGTTTTCAATAACAAAATCTGTCTTACTCTCATTCCGCCACCCTGGCTATTTTCAAAATAAACCTCCCGATGAAAAAATCGTATATTTTTATGTTCTAGAAATTATGACATCTTCTAATTTTTAAAATTGAGTCGGAACTTCTTTCACTGTAATAGCCGGAATTATACGGAAAGAAGAAAAATCAACAAATCTTGGCTGTATTTGGTCGGAAAGTTACGCACATTTTATGAGTGGAAACTAATGGTAAAAGAAACATTTTTTTTTTTGAATTTTTTTTTTAAATACATAGGATTTTCGTATTTATGGAATGAAGTTAGAACTTAAACATCCTCGTTATATGGACAACATTATAAGGACAATTATATTTGAGTGTTCTTAAAAGCAAAATTTGCTTGTTTTTTTTTTCTTCTGCACACTGCACTACATAACGATATAAATGTTTAGTAAGCGATTGGTGACGCCACATTCTATTTTTAAAGTCATCCCGCTAGGTACTAAGCTTCAAGGGTTTGAGAAAAGAAAAATGGTAGCTTGAAACACTTCACAACTTACTGTACGTCAACTAGCAATACATCTGAATAAATAGCGATCGGGTCATTTAGATCTGTCTCAGAAATCCTCGCAGATAAGGACCACAAAGACGAACAGGTAGGCTTGTTCCTAAAAACAAACAGTAATGGATATTACATGGGATTTCAAGTTACGACACAGTTATCGAACTGGTCAACATGTTTAAAAAAGCGATAAAAAAAGTTTCATGATCTGAAACTTATCTCAAGACCGACTCTTAAAAAAAATTCATAATAAACCAAAGGTTGAGCGTGCGAAAAAGGCGTTGTTATGGGTAAAAGAGGGATGATGCAATCTTTTCTGGTGAGAAAAAGCCCAATTTGGATAAACTACAATGTTTTTGATACTTCTCGTACGATCTCTGAAGGGAAAAAAATCTCGCAGCATACATTTAGAGGCGGCTCAGTAATGATCCGAGGAAGTTTCGCAACAGATAGAATCTGTACCAATACTTTATTTTCAGGGCAAAATGAATTCTGAGTGTAATGCTGATGCACTGATTTTTTTTTTTTTTTTTTTTTTTTTTTTTTAAATCAAAAACACCATTACGATTTTCAACAATTTGTTAAAGCAAGACAATGCCTAATTACATTTTTCTCAATCCACAAAATCATTTCTTCATACTTCTTTCGCGCAATTACTGTACTGGCCATGCAAAAGGCTCGATCCAAGTTTAATGAAAACTTTGTGAGGAAGTTTGGCACCCAAAGTATGAAAAAATGGCATTTAATGTTAAAGCAAGCAAGAACTCATTTTCTCCTTCGGAAGTGCCTGGATAAAAATTTCTAAGAACGTTCTTCAACGTTCTGATTTGAGTGATTGGGGAAAAGGGGGGATATTATTGATTAATGGGGTGTTTCAGGGCAAAATGCTCGTTGTCCTTATCATTTTGTCTAGTTTTAACAATGACATTTTTGATTAATGACTGCAAAACTTTTTTATTTTGTATTTTCAAATGCTCTGCATTCCACTTAGATTTCTACCATAAAAAGGTATTTTTTGCATTAATTTCACTGAATTATGTCAGAAATGTTTTTTTTTTATTGTGCACTTTCAGTGTGTCCTTATATTTCTGATCATCACTGTATGCGAAGTAAATGCACATCACAAGGTCAAGCTCAAAAAGGTACAATGGTTTGATTCTTCCGATGTTATATGGTAACTTTTTTATTTTATATTATTTTATTTTTCTTTATTTACTGCAGCCAGTAATGCTAAAAATATATAATGAAGATATAATGGTATTTGATAGATCATAATGAAAAATCGGTTTTGAATAAATAAAAAGTCAACTCGTTTTTTTCTCCTTTAAAAAAATGCATTTTGAGCTTTTACGAAGTTTTTTGCTTCTAATGTTCTTGAAATTATTTGAAATTGCTAACTTACTAGAAACCACTTTAAATAATTTAAAAAAAAAGAAAAAAATAAGGTATTGAAAAATTGCGTAGCTCGTAATTTATTAAAAGTGAAAATTAGCATCGAATTAAAGATATGGGTGATTCTACAAAAACCTGACACTTTAAAAATCACATTTTTTTAAAAATGAAAATGCTGAAAAAAAAAAATTGAACAAAATCTATACTTTTTTAAGATAGAGGAAATTCACTTTAACTATGTTACTAACACCCCCTCCTATGTAACTAACACCCCCTCGAAAGAGGGGGTCAAATTTTCATGCAGCAAGAGACTGACAAGCAATTTTAGGAGAGTTACAAAATGAATTTCTTCATGGGTTATCTAAAATATAACTAAATTAATAAAGAAATAACTGAAGCTGAATTTTCGAAATATGGTTATTAAATGACGCAACAAAATTTATGTAAAGGACACCCCCAATTTCTTCAAGTACAAGTTTTTCCGTATTATTCACTCTCAATAGCTTACACTCCGAATAACGAACATTCATTTTCACAAAAAACGAGCATATGTGTGCATCACATGACTTCCTTTTACGCCAATTTAATGATGATAGTTATAGATGCCTTGGATTAAAAAAAGAAACACTTTAAATACTTTTGCCCCACGTTTGTTGTGAAATGAAGCAAAGAAAAAAAAAGTTTTACAGTGGGTAACTTTCCCAATATTGGACATTTTAATGTGATTCAATGGTTAACTCTCTAAATTTCGCCAATAGTGGCCAAAATGAAGTTATGTTTAAAAAAAAGGCAATTTTTGTCGCTAAGTTGGCGAAAAAAATGGGCGACTAAAAGCTTGGTGATATGTTGCGAAGTGTTCGCCAAATTCTAACACCACTTGAGTTTGCATTGATATTGACAATGATTTTCCCCCAAAAAGGTATACACGATCCCCTTAAGAACATCCGAATGCAACCAAAAGTGCAGGTGCACAACTAGACCACACTAAGAGTCTACGTGCCGAATTTCAACTTTCTAGGTCATACCGTTTTTGAGTTACGCGAGATACATACGCACTTACATACGTACATACAGACGTAACGAGAAAACTCGGTGTAATTAATTCGGGGATCGTCAAAATGGGTATTTCGGGAGTCTATACGTTCTTAGACATATATCCACGAGTGGACGGGTTAAAAAAAAATATAAAAAAAACTCAACATTCATTCTGGGGCGAGCAAAATGGAAATTAAGACCTATTTTTGGGTTAATTTTTTTTTTTGCGAACACAATAACTCCTTTACTTTGTAAAAGGAAGTAAAAAATCGTTTGCTACATAGAAACTTTCCTTAAGTTAGCCATACACAGTATGATAAAATTTACAAAAAGAAAAGTTACCTTCTCATTACCTGCGAATTGTTTTTTAAATCAGGAAATACAAACATAAAACAAAAAAAAAAAAAAAAAAGAATCATCAATATTAATAACATATATTTTACTTTTAATTTAAAGCAAGTACGGAATTTACAGTAACTTCACTAACCTATTCGAGCAACACTTAGGTAAATAAATGTCTAACCAATAAATCTCTTTTGGAACGATTCGTCTGAACAACAACAAAAAACGAGCTGATGTGTGCATCACATGACTCCCTTTTACTCCAATTTAAAGATAATAGTGCCTCAGAGTGCGCAAAGAAACTTTAATTATTTTCACCATCATTATTTACCCAACTTTGTTGCGAACCGAAGCAAAGAAAACGTTTTATGCAGATAACTTTTCGCAATATTTGCAGTTTTAACATGACTCAATAGCTAACTCTAAATTTCACCAAGAATGGCGAAATTGAAACCAGATTTTAAAAAAATGCCAAATTTGTCGCCAAGTTGGTGACAACACTTGGCGACCAAAAACTTGGCGATATATTACCAAGTGTTTGCCAAATTATAGCACCGCTTGTGTTTACATTGAAATGAACAATGATTTTACCCCAAAATGTGTAAAAGACCCCCTTTGGAACATCAGAATGCAACCAAAAAGGAAGGTGCACAACTAGACCCCACTAGGAGTCTACGTACTAAATTTCAACTTTCTAGGACATTCCGTTCTTTAGTTATGCGACATACATACACAAATAGACACATACATACGTACATACGGACGTCACGCGAAAACTCGTCATTAACTCGGGGATCGTCAAGATGGATTCTTCAGGTGCATACGTTCTTAGGCATGTATCCATGTGTGGTCGGGTTAAAAAAATATCTCAACATTCATTCGGCGGTGAGCAAAATGAAAAATAAGGCCAATTTTTGAGTGAAAAGTTTTTCGCGAATACAATACTTCCTTTTTTGTAAAAGGAAGTAAATATTAAATAAATATAATTATTCCACTGATACATTTGTTATTTATCGTTGCGTCATTTTTTTTTTTTTTCATTTTACACCAGAAGTAGGGAGGGGGAGACTCACAACGCGTCTCCTTAAAGCGAAGCATCATTCTGACCTGACTACTGACGAAGAATAAACTCAATGTATTCTTTCTCTGCTGACTTGATTAAAGCGTTAACTTATCTTTAATAACATACATTTTGGATGTCGGTTAATAAATTATAGCTGCTCAGTCAAAAGTGATTTTTTCCGGGATTCGTCAATAAAAAAACCGCAAAAATTCTGGGCTCTATTTTAAAAAGTTGGGATTTTAAAAGTCCGGGATTGGTCAAAAGAAAAAACCGGGATTCTGCGATACACGAGTTAAAATACTCGGAATTCGTACTTTAATAAAACCTCAGAAATCTACGTAGCTTTTGAAAAGTGCCACTCTCGATACAAATAACAGATTTTTCATCTTCAGCCTTACGGTGCCTCCCTTTTTAAGGGGAAGGGGACAGAAGAAGCTTTTAATGAAAAGAAGGAAAATATATTTCTCACTCTTAATTGGAAATAATTACACATCATTTCATCACGATATATCTACCTGCTCATCTACCTTTTCTCTCAGAGCTAAAAAGAAACTGCCGGGCGAAAGAAATATACGGACTCCTAGAAATCTGTATACTCATGACAAAAACGGTTTTTATGGAAAATTACTAGCAAGACACGAAAGTAAAGCGTAAGTTGCAAAACAATGTATACATGGTTTTTTCCTCAATACATCAAATTTCGGAGGCAATTGAGAATATGGAAATCTAGATGTTGCAATGTCTCATAAATGTTTCTAACAGTTCTTCGTCGCAGGACGAGAATCATTTATCATTACATATATCAATCGTCTAAAATGAAAGTGCAGAATTTTGCTACAAAACAAAGTATAGAAATATGAGAATTTTAGTGAGTAAGTTTACAGTCAGTGGTAATATCGTGCATAATTTTAGCAATTTTAAGTCTTATAGTTATCTCTTTGTTTAACTTTTATCAGTCTGTACCGTTAAACTGTATTCGACGAAAGCCAGGTTTTAACTAGTTAGTTTCAATGTTTGTGATTGTAACGGTTAATCCTAATAAATAAGAAGTAAACTAGCGATTACTTTCTGTGTGCGTCTGGGTGTGTGTCGGTAACCCTATCCTCCTGGAGACGGACAATGTCTACCAGGTCAACACTAACACTGTTGGATACAAGACATTCAGGAAAAGCCATTCAAACCTGTCGCGCCCTCTATACCTTAAGGGGCTTGACATTTAGTCCTGAGGATGTCGTGTCAAGTTTAAAATCACCGTCACCCGCCGCAGGTGAAGAACGGGAGTTGACAAGCAAAGCAAGATGAGGCAGAAGCACTCAAGTTTAATACGAAATTTTGTGAAATGAGATTGCGGATTTTACTCAGTGAGTATACACTTAAATAGATAATGCTTGAACCAACCACCAGGAGACAAAGCGAAAAGTTTTTTTTTTTTTTTTCCTTTGAAGTCGGGAAATTTAAAACGAAGTTGGAACACAGGAATACGAAGAGGTTTGTTTTTAACTTATTAATTTTCATCGCAATATTCTACATTTAGAAAATGAGAGTTCAAGTTCTTTTAACGGTAGAGTAAATATTCACAAAAACTAGGCACTCACATAGTTAATGTAACACCATCCCATGTACTCAAAATTTGGGTTTTTGGTGCGGCAGAAACTAGTCTGTTCTGCAAAATGACTATTTATGATGGTTTATGCAACACCTAAGTCTTAATAAAACGTTTTCTTAAGGACTGCTTACAAAAAATTTCACAAATGATATAAAAATAACATTATGGAACCCGATATTGCAGGCTTCGATGATGGAAAAACAAGGGACTTTTACCACCAGAAATAAGAGTACATATTACAATTAATAAAAACGAATCAAATAAAATGTCTTCAATTTTCCTGTCTAACAGAATATTTGCTTTAGGGGAACTCACCACCAAAAACTTGCTAACGAGTGCTCTTGTAACCAGTCGATGGCTTCCCAGTAGAAAAACTAACACTATACAAAAACCCCATTTACAGAGTTATACTAAATTGATTTCCGATTTTTCTCCAAAAATCGGAAACGTTTTGCCCATCTAGGTTTTTGAAGAATAATCATATTTATAAATGAAAAAGTTAGTTTCAGCGATTTTTTTTTTGAAATGTTTCGTTTTTGCGAATTTCTGTTAAAGGTCGATTTTATTTTGTACTAACATCAAGAAAACATGTACAGTGTACAGGTTTTTCATGTTTTGCTTCCTTACGTTCTTTTTAAGGACTTACATTACTTTCTGATTAAATAGAGCTCCATTTCCCTTGTAATCATCTACACAAAAAATTGGTGAACAGGAAATTTGGCTTTTCCCGCACTTTTTGAACAGTCGACAGTTTACTTTAAGTAAAGCTTCTAATTGACGGGTAAGTAATATATATATGCATCAGAATGTGCCGGTATCCGTTTCTTTATTGTTTCGTTAAAACAGTAGAACTGAAGTCGGGGCGATAAAAAGAAAAGTCGATATTAAACGCAGCAACGGTAAAAAAGTCACTTCCGAAAATTTAACTTTTAACTAACTTCAGACGCCGCACAATGGTTCAAGGGCGGAAAAAATAGCCATTTTTAAGTTTTAAGATAAAAAATATTTCATGCCGTAATTACTTAGCCCTTGAGTTGTAGTACCTTACTCCAAAAGAGTTTTTTGAAAAATAAAAATTCGTTTTTACAAAAAAAAGCAGAGATTGTTGAAGAATTGCGTTTTTACTTTTTTCGGACGTACGACGTATACTTCAGTTTAAATTCATTCGTTCAATAAGGAGGACTCAAATTTAGTAAACGTCATTTCTGATTGGTTTTTCACACTTATAGGATGCATATTACATCGTAGTTTAAAATTAAAAATTCATCAAAATTAAAAACTGAAATAAAAAAAAAACATTTTTTAAAAAAATATAATGAAAAGTATTGTGGAATATACTTTTATCGGCGGCTTACGGGGGCTAAAATTTAAACACATCAATCGTTTAATCCTTCCTGTAAATAAACAACAACATTTTAGCTGCGACCACCTGCGACTGCAGTCGTGGCAGATGTTTTTGTTCGATCTACGCTATTTACGAATAGCAATATAGTAAGTTAGAAAATAACCCGTTACGGTATGACGGGGGTAAATTGCTTTATTATCAAAGAAATTGGTCATCACATTTGGCATGCTCCAAACTAACATATGTCACAGTTTTACTACTTTGCAGGAGAGCCTAAAAACGTTTGTATACTGTTTCCGAAAGTTGGGGCTTTTGAAACATTCATCTTTGAATATAAAGGACTTTTTTTAACAGATTTACGTTGTTATGGCTTAATGCGGCGCATTATTCTACATGTAATGCAGTAGTAACTTGAAAATAACAATTTTCGGAACTTTTTGGCTTCAAAGACATAAAACATGGGAAAACGTTAAATACTGGAAATGTATAAAAAGCAAAAATCAGATAAGGAAACAAAAATAGCAATAAAGGTTGCTACGATGAAACTTATAAAATGGAAAAATAAGATATTTTTACGAAAAAAACATTTTGTACACACCAGTTTAGATCATTCTAACACATTAAGTAACGAATCCGAGAGTTTAGGTTGAAAATAGTCAGTAATTATGAGTCATTGAATCCAAAGTAAATACAGCATCTTCCAGGATTGGAACATTTTGTAAAGTTTTTCCCTGGTTTTATGATAAAGAAAATAGTCTTTCACTATTATTAAGCTCTTAAATGCAGTATTGAAAGAAGAGACAAGTTGTGTTTCCTTTTCTTATTGTTCATCTTCAGTCCATAAAGTCAGATACTGACGGAACCGAAGCGTTTCGGTTTTCATGGATTAACTTTCAACAGAGTGGATTATGTTTAAAAATGCACAGAGGGAATTTTCTTGATTTTAAAACATTCTCTTTTTTTTAACTACCGAGGAAAAACGTGAAATGCGGGAAATTCATAAATAAAACTTTCCATCCGTGTTAAATTAATATTATTAGTGTACGGAAAAACTGGGACCTGATGATAAAAAACGTAAAATGTGGGGAAAAGATAGATTCGAGGGACGTAAAATCAGGGTTTCTCAGTGTATACGATCAGCAAGCATAAAGATAAATATTACCATGCAACAATTTTAACAATTTTCCAAAGCATTTTTTGAGAATATTCAAAGTTATTGAATTTTTTTCCGCTTTTTTGTCGTTTTGAACTACTGAGCGCCGCGGCGTTCGTTCCAAAAATTACTGTAGTCAGTCAATGAAATATTCAGCATTTGCAGTTTTTTTTTTTTTTTTGCTTTTCAAAATCGAAACATGCAGAAAATAATCGGTGCGGCATCGTAAATCAATGCATAATTAGAAGTGCTATACTAAAGAAAGAAAAAGTAGGAAAAAAAAGGAAAAAGTAGGAAAAGGAGAGGGCTCTAAAAAATAGGGAATGTAGGAAAAATAGGAACTCTTCGTGGTCTGATGTATTAGATTCTTTACCTGTATATAAAAATAGACGTCGCAAGGTTGAACAAGTGAGGTATATTTTGGTGAAAAGAATTCTTCAAGAGGTTTTGAACCCGAGAGCGGCTGCATGGGAAGCCCGTACGCTGACCACATAACTAGCTAGCTGCTGCAGGCGAAAAATTTCTAGTCTATTAGAGGCTGTTTTCTCGGAATGTTCTGGCTAGTGCGCTTTATTACTTCACTGTGTGGATACTCTCAAAGGTTACTACTATTCTGCTAAATTTCATCCCGACTTGAATTTCCGAGACCGTCAGGTCTCCTTGTAAGATCCTTCAATCAAAAAAAATTTGAAAAATTCTCAAATAAGGACAGTACCAGTTGCACCTCTTGGACAAACATTTAGAGCAGTGAGTCATTTTATGTTTCTGTGATGGCAGCTTTTTTGTTTTAGCAGCTGTTGAAAAAATTCTCTCGTCTTCTTCACGTGAAAACATTTTTAAAACTGATTGCTTAGCAACCTAAGTATCACGAACCATTGTATGAACATTCAAGTAAATTTATGATAATGTTAAATTTCTTTTTATTAAATGAAATATTTTTATGAGTTAGCTCTACGATGAGTAGACGACGGAGCACTTGTGAACGCAACATCTAGGGGCGCAAGTGAGCAGTTCCCAATAGCCGCTCTCCGTGATATTATTATTAGTGTAGGATATTGTAAGTGTTAAAAAATGTGTAAATATTTATAATAATTATTTTCCAATAATTAGTTTGTAAATTTATTGTTAATAATATTAAGTATTTTTTTATTTATGTTTATTATGTTTTTTTATTTATTTCTTTTACTATAAATAGTCAATCAATAATAGTGTTATATAATACTTAGAGGAAATAAAAAGACAAAATATTTTCTTTCAATTAAAAACTGAGGTTCAAAACCACTTTAAAATGAATTATCAAACAATGTATGAAGCTTAAAAGCAAAATCTAGAATAATTCTCAAATAATAAAAATTTATTTTTATTATGTAGTGGAAAGTTGTCCAAAACTGGGACGTCGGGTCAAATGGAGACGCAGTGGCTTCAGTTGAAAGATGATGCCTACAGCGCCAATGATATGTATACTGTTGGACTTGGCAGCCATTGCGGCATTCTGAGTTCGTTGTTGTGATAAAGGCAAACAGTGTTGATTTAAGTGAAGTTTAAGATTTGTGTTTATATTTTACGATTTATAACTATTTTCACTTCATTTAGAACAAAATTGGTTGTAAAACCGAACTAGGTAAGCATACTACTACATCTATTGTATGTTAAACATTTTACATATTTTATTTGAATGGTTACTCAACCTCAAATCTGTTTTAATCCATGCGTTTTGTACAGTTGTATTGTCGGCAAAAACGGGACATTTCAGGTAACTCAAAATGGGGACGGCCTCACTTTAGACAACAAAAAGTATGAATGTAACTCTTTTACACAGCATATTTGTATTTTTCGGAAAAATTTTAATGGTATTTGAGTTTTCTACCTTTTGTTGAAGGGAGGGAGTAGTTACGAATTTAATTGACGCTCAAAAACTCAATCTGACACTTATTTTATATTCATGATATTGTACGCCTAGTCTTTAGATTGACTTATTTAACTTGATTTTTATGTATGTTAAAGTATAAACAAAGTTCAAACATTTTGACTGACTAGGTAGGCTACATGTCATTTTTCGCGTAGGGCTCGAGTAGGCTTAATTTTTAGTGGTCTTTCTCCGGAAAACAAACCAACCATCCTGTTTATTTTCAGATCTTGATATGGGGAACTACAAAAGGAAGACAGACAACGCTGGTCCAACGAAAGCATGATTGGAGCTGTTCAGGCGGTTCTTAATGGAAAAATGGGATACAGGTGTGCTTCTGCAAATTTCAATGTACCGCAAACAATGCTTGAGAGACGTGTGAAAAATGTTCGTGGAAAATGTTTGTCGTCAGAAAGTGCTGCTGAAAAAGGGACTTGGTAGATATAAGAGTTTTTTTTTTTTTTTTTCAAATGAGCAAGAAGAACTAGTTAAATATATATTACAAATGGAAAAAAAGGCTCTTTGAATTGACAATGACTGTTTTGAGACACTAGCATAGGAATTGGCCGAATTAAATGGCATTGAAAATAGCTTCAACAGGGATAAGAAAGTCGCTGAAAAGAACTGGCTCTACGGATATGTTAAACAAAATCAAAGGATTTATTTGCGAGAGCCTGAACAAACTTCCATTGCACGAGCGAAGGGCTTCAACCGTGTTGCTGTGGACAGATTTTTTGACCTGTTACACTCAACAATGGAGAAACATATTTATAATGTTAATGAGACGAGAATCATGACTGTTCCCAGCAAGCAGTCGAAAGTTCTCGCTCTTCGAGGCAAAAAACAAGTTGGTTGTCTAAGTTCGGTGGAAAGAGGGACACTAATAACAGCAGAAATCTGTATGAGTGCTGCTGGAAACTTCATGTTAACCATGTTTGTCTTTCCCAGGAAGACGGAGAATCCAACTTTAATGGACGATATTCCTCCAGGATTGTTTTCTTACTTTCATTAAAGTGGATGGATTACAAAAGAGTTTCCTGTTTTGATTCACACTCTTTGCAGAATTTTCCAATCCAAAATCTGAAAAACCGGTTCTTGTGATCCTAGATGGGCATAGGTCACGTGCAAAAAGCATAGAGCTAATTAATCTTGCACGAGAAAAAACGTTATTTTACCATGCTTTCTTCCTCACACGACCCACCGACTCCAGCCACTTGAAGTCACATTTATGGGCCCACTAAGACATATTACGAACAAGTAAGGATGTAGTAAATTAACCACCCTGGCCGTGTAGCACAAGTTGGAAAACTATACAGTGCTGCGTTTCAAACAGCTCTAAAAGGTTTCGAAAAAACCGGTATTTCTCCATTTAATCGTAATGTGTTCCCTGATCACCTATTTGCACCAGCTGAGACTACAGATAGATATTTTTTCTGTAACCCTCAAGAGGTAGTACCTGCTTATAGACTATGGACTCTTCTACGGTTCCAAGTCCTCCAACAGACAGTATCTGTTTCTGCGGATACTGGTAAAGCATGTACAGTAGGGGAAGCTGCTGTACCCACGGACGGTTGTATCTGTACGGACATTGGTCGGAAAATTCCGGGTAATGTCGAGACGGATCCTAATTGGGGCTCACCGTGTGTGTCACAGCCCTCTCCAGTACCCCTGGAAGTTTCAACGCCATCAAGCGAACATTTAAGATTCTATCCCTTTTTTTTCGGTTTTAATAGGATCTGAGTAAAAAAAACATGAGACATTTTTTTTTCTTCCATCGTGGATTGTATTATTCATTTTTGTTGTAGGTCTCATGATTCCCTATATTTTGAACTTTTTGTTTCTGATTTTAGATGTTGTAAAACTGTGGTCCTGTCGATGTGACTGGCTTGCAAAGCCAAAATGGGGTACCTATGTACCCAATGACACATAAACATCTGTACCCACGGACGGCAATTTTTAGTCTCCTTGGGTCACACCCGAGTCTTCTTGCAATGTGAAGTACCTCAAAATGGTGCCTTGTCATCATCGTCCGAAATTTGCTTTCAACAATGATGGTGAATTTGAAGTAGGGCTTGAAGATGTAGTATTGAAGTAATTCCCACCTGCTGTAGGATCTACAGACCGTCAATCCCACCTGTTTTCATTTGAAGTCGACTTTTCTAGATATTTGTTGGTTTAATCTAAGCTGAGTTTTTTGTAATGGGTTAATTTTGGTTAAAGGTTTCAATTTGCATATAAATTGAACTTATTATGTAGGTACATAGAGAGCCATACTATACTGAATCTAGTCTTTTTTTTTTTGTTCAAAAACATAACATCATTAACTCTTAAAAGTAATAACTTTTTTAAAGAGTTCACTGATGTTAAAAATTAAGAAAATTTAAAAGAGGGGAAAAGCCTTCGATTCATTTAAAAGTTTAATTTCTGTTAGATATTTCATTTAATGTCATTCTCAATGGATGTTTGAAATTTTTCAATATTAAATCACTTATGAAAACGTATTGAGTTCCTCAAACCTATTTTTATATTATTTTTTTATATGTCCATGGGTACAAAGGCACCTGTCCGCGGGGTGAACGGGGCGTTGAACCCACGGACAAAAAAGATGGTTTTAAAGAATTTTTTTGAGTTGAAAGCCTTGAGATTTTCACCTGACGAAAATATCCAAATTAAGGTAATATAAGGTGTAGCTTCTGCCAGAAATTTTTTCCAATTGATTATCCATTCCCAGAGCTCAGCAAAAATTGAAAAGTAAATTTTGTCCGTGGGTACAGCAGCTTCCCCTAGGTAAACCAAATCATAATCATCCAGGCCAACTTGCTATCTCTTCTTATGGGGCTATTAGAAATTTACCTATAGTTCCTCTTGTTCAACAATGTCTCTTCTTCTGGTGTTGCTACTGACAAAGCTACAGTGTTTGAGCCACAACAAGCAGTCCAGATGCCTGGAACTTCAACTGATAAACCATCGACATCCTTTAGTGTTTCACCAAGAATGCTCATGCCTCCCCCACAGGAAAAGGAAAGAATTATGAAGGTCATAAATGACAAGAGACGTGAGAAAACTGCACTTCTTACATCAAGTCCATACAGAAAAGAGCTAGAATTTGAAGAAGAAAGAAAAAAGAAGAAAGTCCCAAAAAAGAAATAATTTAAAGATCAATCTCAAATGACTAACAATAAGAAGACTGAACAGAGAAAAACAAAACAAAATAATGATGGAGTGTCAACATCAAAGAAAAATGAAGTTGGAAAAAAGCCTAAGAAAGGCTTGCATTCTTCGTAACGAACTCGACTCAGATTCTACACAAGAAGAGGGCTAGATCCAGTGTTCAGGTTGGGCCCATGAAGCATGTTCAATTGCTGAAGACGACGACGACACTTTTGAATGTGATTTCTGAAAAAATGGCACAACTCTCCGCTAAAAATTCAAATTCTACTAGTCTATTACGAGTCAAATAGTATTATGACATTTATGTAGAATTCTTGTTATAAAAATATTTTTAACAATCTATATCACAGACTACCTAAATCTAATATGAAGATCTCTATGCATATACCCTACTGCATTTTCATTTATACGGCAAAGTTTTTGTAAAGAAAACTTCTGATGGTTACTTTGTGTTTTGAAATTAAACGGTAAAAAAATTAAAAAACAAATTTTGCATTGGTTTTTATGGTAACCCCATTTTAGCCGAATATTCGTTCAAAACGGGGACTTGTGCACATCAATTGTTTAATATCTTAATATATAAAAATCAATGTCCTGAGATAACATATATATATCAACGCACAGCCAATAAAGCTGAAGAATCAGACTTGAAATTTGGCAGGCATGTCCACATGGTTACGAAAGTATCCACTAAGAAAGGATTTTTCGAAATATCAATTACTTTAGGAGAAAATAATTAAAACCCCTTAATTTCTGTGAAATTAAAGCCTCTCATTGAAATTTAAATCCCTTAATTTTGGAGGCTTTCCTCCATTCAAATCATTATTCAGTACTTCATCTCAACTTTTGGTCGATAGCGAATTTTAAATTTGATATTGTTTTGTTTCTCATGTGATTCTTCGAGGCTTTTCTCAAGTCAAATAATAATGTTTCTGTCTTTTGCATTAAACTTTTTCAATACTAGAAACGAAGTTTTTAAGAACATCAGCACAGGCGTACTATCCGTCTAAATTTAGAAGTTTAGAAGAGTGCAGTTTCCTGTAAAAGTTTGCTTTGCAATAACTGTTAATAAGTCACAAGGACAGACATTAAAATAGCAGGGATCGGTTTAAGAGAAGACTTTTTTTTCACCCTGCCAATTTTATGTAGCTTGTTCCAAAGTCACTTCAAGCAACTCAATAATTTTAGCACCAGAAAAAAAACTAAAAATGTTGGATATAACGAAGTTCTTGCTTAAACATAGGTATAACAATAAAATGTGGATAACCTGTAATGGCAAAGATATTCAATACTTTAAAAGGATCGTTAATAACAGTTAAAGATCGGTTAAGGACAAGGGCATATATATAAGGAGTCTAGGGGCTCTAGGTCCTCCCAAAATCGAAACTAGGTGCACCAAGCACTGTTAACCCCTGCTAATTCCATTACCCGAGCAATGCTGGGTACGGGAATGCTAGTATATATATAAAATGCTAATGTGCGTACGTAAAGACAGGGTTTTCTCTATTACCACCCATTCCAATCAACTTCTGCTTGGGGTGGTAAGCACCCTTTGGTCTCCTGGTGGGAATAAGGGAGTTTGGTCGCTGTGGGTGGAAGTGGGTGGCAAAAATGTGAAAAAGTATGTCCTTTTCTAACTAACGAGAACTACGAGTAAGTTCATAAAATTTTAGGAATAGTCTAGAAAACTCCAGAATGTGTGCAACTGTTACAATCGATCTAGATTGTTCTAGAAGATTCTCAATATTTCTAGAACGATCTAGAAAGCTCCAAAACATGCGCAAACACTACAACCGACTAAGAATGTTCCAGAAGGTTCTAGAAATTTCCAGAATGATCTAGAAAGTTCTAAAAGGTTCTAGAATGATCTAGAAAGTTCCTAAACGTCTATGAACGTTATAATTGACTTAGAAGGTTCTAGAAACCTCTAGAAATATCCAGAATGATCTAGAATGTTCTAAAAAAATTTAGAATGATCTAGATAGTTCTAAAACGTGGAAAACTGCTAAGATCTATTTGTAATCTTCTAAACTGTTCTGGTACTAGAAATTTCGATATTCAATAGTATATAAACCAAAAGTTAATAACTTTTCGTCAGTTGAATCGTGCTTACAGTCACGCAAAGATTGAGTGAAGAGTGAACAGTGATCATATAAATTCAAGTGATTTTGACAAGTGAGAAAGAACAAACTATTTGGTTATTCCAGATTGTTATGGTACTAGAAATTTCAATATTCGATGCTATATAAACCGAAAGTCAGTGACTTTTTGGTAGCTTTATCTTCGTGTACCAATACAGATATGAGTTTTGAGTAATCATATTATACTGTTTATATTTACAATGCAGAGACGAATGAAAGTATTTTCAAAACCTAAACTGGATTGAAAACGAAAAAAGTAGCACGTCAAACAGAAACAGGAGAACAATGTCTTTCGACTATTCGCAAAGGAGTAAAAAATAATAATAAAGAAAATGTAACTGAAGAGGAAAGAGCACATACTAATAAAGAAACCCGATCTCGAGTGAGATCACTAAGAAATCGTCAATCTGCCGATCAACGTGAACTGGAAAATTGAAGAAAAAACGAAAGAATGTCTGCTTTACGCCAACGACTAGCTGTTACACATCAATTAGGCAGTTTAGAACTCCAGGCTTCCAGTTATGATTGCAAAAAACAGTACAGTGAACATCCAAACATTGTCTTCGAAAAAATGAATACGATACACCACAATTAATCGAATATATGACTGGAAAAACAGACTGTAATCATTTTCTGCAAAATATACGTCAATACAACTGTTGTTTTCAATTGACTTCATTTGGAGCTTCATTAATATGCCATGAAGAAAATTTCAGTCCGGTTTTTAAGGTTCAGGTCAAAATTGGTGGTGATAGAGAAAACTCTGTCTTTACGTACGCACATTAGCATTATATATATATATATATATAGAGAGAGAGAGAGAGAGAGAGATTTGTCATATGTTGTATGTTCAATATAGGATGTAAGTAATTATGAAAATAAAACGTAACTTTTCAATTTACTAAGATGTTTCGTATTTTAACTTATAATTATTTCAAATTCAATTAATTAATTAGTTAATTAATTTGTTATGCTCTCTATACATCGCATGTTTAATGGTCGACTAAATCTCCCAATATTTAAAATAGAAATCTATACTATCTACGTTAAAAAGAGAATTCTTAAATATTTTATGTACCATTAAACATGCAATGTATTTTAACCCGAGCAACGCCGGGTTTTACAGCTAGTTTATTATAAAAATAATTAAATTTGTCAATGCTCAACATATTTTGGTAGTAATAGACATATCTAATCAATAAATCTCTATTTTTTATAAAGAAAAAAGCATAAGCTTCCCCCATTTTGGACAACTTTCCCCTGGTCGTGTAAGTTTTCTGTAGTCGACACAGTCTACGAGAGTTTATAATTGCTCACTGTAAAATTCTACATTCGGAAAAGAATACTTTTAGTGCATTAACTACTGTACAATTGAAACTGACGCAGAATAGGTTACAAACTCTTCAACGTATTTGTTATTTAAGTATATGTTTTATATTGAATTTTCCTTTGAAATATTATGCTTCTCCTGCATTTTTTTCCCGTGCTCACATGTGCCTCAGGCCTGTTCACATGTGCTCCCTTATAAGGGCACATGTGAACGACTTCTTTAAAAATACCACAAAGTATAGAAATATTTTTTACAAAAATCCTTAAAGAAATCTGCGACACAAAGAAAAGTTTATACAATCATGGGGGCATTTTTGCGTTGAGAAAATAATATTTTTGAAAAATAAAGAAATAAAAAAAAAAGTTTACGTGCCCCCTTTTCCCCCATATTTACTGATTTTTAAAACGTTGAAATAAGTCAAATGATTTGAAATTTAAGTAAGACTTATTAACTAGATATAAAAAACTGTTTTTAGAACTTACCGATTTTAATAATACAGAAATAAATTTTAACTAAGTATTTATAAGATATTAATATATATGTCATATTTGCTCTTCTACTAAATTCAGAAACTAAAAACTTATTGGTAGAACCAAGTGAAAGTGCAAATGATTACGTAACGCGTTTCAATGCAATTACGGCTTTTATTCTACTCCAGTCACCAAAATGTTTTCTAAAAAGTCATTTTATCTCTTTTCTGACGATCCTCTATATTATCCAATTAACTAATATCTATATTAATTTGGTTTTCTTTTTAACTAGCTTGGCAACTTTTAAGTGTCAATTTTACATTCAGTATCTTGAGAATTCCGATAGGAATTATTGTCCTTTTTCTCCCTAATTTTAATACTTGCTCCATTCCCCCCCCCCCCCCTTTTTGTATGTGTGTGCGTGTACTAATTTGTATTATTTTTGTGTGTGTTTTATGGGTACTATGGGATAATTTTGAAGTTTCTTGATATTCAGATGAATTCTGTTCATGAAATTAAAATATTCGGTACCCCGGCTGAGTTACTGATATTTGTGTTATTTTTGTTTCATTATATACTATCAATTGGTATATATATATAGATATATATATATATATATATATATCTGAACCTAAATAAAATATTTTTAAAATAATCTTTACAGGCATATATCCTTAATTTTAGGTCATTTTAGTTGTTTTTCCGTAAATGATTACTGCTGCTCCAATGAAATATTTCGAAAGTACGCGAGTATGTCTGGCAGAGAGATCACATGCAACATTTTTTAATGAACGAAGTTGTTCAAATGAACGAGTTCAGTGAACGGGTCAAAGATATGAACTATCCTCTGATGAACAGATCATTAAATATAACGACATTGCCTATCTCTAATTGACATGTGTATGTTCAACTAACTCTGAGTATTCGATAAAACAGATGTGAATCCCGAAGTAGCGCTGCCAAACTCAACTTGGCCGAAAGGGTGCGTTGTTTGGCCACATGTTTTATTTTAATAATTATATTTAAACTATGAAAGTTAGTCCACACATTCATGCCCCAGAGCATTACTCAAAAGGCACACAGATGCATGACTTCAACATTGCGCATAAGTGTAGTTCCGCTTGGAAAAAAAATACTGCATTTCACTAAACATAATTATATTGTGATACTATGTTGTGTAGTACGTCAGTACATAAGCACTAGTAATTAGTATACATGCATATATGTGTACGAATTGCATATTTTGACCCAAGTTCAAGATACATAACACTACATCTAATATGTTTAATTAGATATAAACCATACATTTGTAAAACAAAACCGATGAATACCTGTTGAGTTGTTTTTCTGCATCCCCGAAAATTCCTCTTCATCCATCAATATCCAGGATCTCCACAACTCGCAAAAGGCATTTGGTTCACGAAAAAAAGAAAAAGTGTTTTAATTAATATTCGGGTTATTCTCACAGAGACATCATTTTCATATCCCTTTTATAGTTTATGAAAGTTTCAGAAAATACATACTTTTAGTAATATACGTAAAATTTCAAAAAAAAAAAATGTATTTTATTGATCTAATTTGTTAAAATGTCATTCTCTCACTTGTTCCCACTATTAATAAAACATAAGAAAAAGTATTTCACTTTTCTGCCCAGGAAAGGAACAAACTCTCCCCACCTTACCAATGTCAAAAGGTAAAACATCTGATCTTTAGTTAAACCAGTGATTCCTTAAAATAGTCGACAGGGACCCCCAGGGGTCCATGTCAGTAAAAGAAAAAATTGGGGGCGCATGAGATGAAAATTAACCTTATTAATTAAATTTAATTGGGAATGAAAACAATAGGTAGGGGGTCTGCGGACAACTTAAAAAATCGGCTACATGAATCCACAGAAAAAAAAGTTTTGGAACCTTTGATCTAGAGCAGGGGTCTCCGACCATTTTGTGGGCAAGATCACATTCTAAAATGCAAGACCGACGGCGGGTATCATTCTTTTTTTCGGAGTAAATGAATATTTGGATGATAAAAATTAACACATAAAAATTGTTGTTCGTATTCTTGTGTAGGATAAACAATTACTGAACATCGCGTACAAAATCTATAAAGTTTAAAACTCTTTAAAAATCGTACTGACTAAGAGTTATAAAGTTTATTTTTTAGCTTACATTCTCAGTCAGAATGCTTGAGTTATACTTCCGGTTTCCGAAAATAATGAAAAATAATAGTAGTTATAAAGTTAAAATACATACACTTTATAATTACTATAATTTTTGTGTTTGGCAACAGTTAAGTCTGTTATTAACAACAAATTAATTTCAGCATTTATTTTTCACTATTTGTCCAAGAAATTAATTTCAAGGTCTAACTTAAGCAAGCACATGTAATTTCGAAAACAAGATTAAGCTTTCAAATAATGCAAAATTTCGAGCTTTCTTTGATTCAAGTCAAATAATCAGTTTAAAAGCATTTTTAAAAGCTAGTTTTCTCTGTATTTGTTGAAAGAAGTTTGTACAAAACTGCTTTTAAATTCGAGCTCAAAGTTATCCACCATTAGGGCAGGAAATGGTAAATATAAGCTATTCTCTCTTTACGCGAAATACACTTAAACTAACATCAATACTATTTTTTCCCTTCTTTTTTCAAGTACGAGTAAGTAAATACGCTTTAAATTTCAAAATGTCCAACTTCAATTAAATTAAAAAAATAAACTTTAAAATAAAATAAAAATGTTTTTTAATCTTAAAGACTGTTTCTGTGAGTCATTCGAATTAGAAAGTATGAAATGAAATATTTCTTGATTAAAATACTGAAAACTTGCAGTGGGTCTTGATATCTTTATATTTAGGTAAATTTTAAAGTAGACAATAAAATTTAAATTAATTTAAGAGAAGTAGGCAGTGTGCAGCTAAGTTTAAATAGATCTTATTAAACCAACTATATTTATTGAACATGAACTACACCGCCAGCTCAGTCATTTCCAGCCGAGGACTGCAGTTTCGTGCTTATTAGCACTCATCAGCCCGGCATAGGAAAGTGACTGAGCTAGAAGATGGAAAACCTCTTATGGAAGCAAAGAGGGCCAAACAGACTGGTAGCTAATGTAAAATTAGCGCAGACCAGACGAGTGACCGAAGCAATGGTTCGGTTCAACTCGAAAATTGATGGCAAGGCATGGTATATTCAGTAAATTACCAGTTTCGTGCTTATTAGCACGCTTTTGTGCTAATAAGCACGAAACTGCAGTCCTCGGCTGGAAATGACTGAGCTGGCGGTGTATTTCATGTATTTCTGCTTTAGCCCTGGCTAATGGGCGGTAATTTACTGAATATACTATATTTATTGAAGACTATTTATTAGATTTACCTTATTTGTCATAATCCTCCGCTTTGCTTCCGGTTTTTAATTGTTGACAGAAACATAGAAAATAATAGTAATTTTAAATTAAAAGTACTTCACCTTTTTAATTGTTGCCATAAACAATGAACAAATGAATTGTCAATCAATTTAACAAATCAGTTCCAAGGTTGACCTTTAGTATGCATATTTGTGGGCTAGTTTAAAAGCTTCCTTTTTCCACTATACTTGAACAAAACTGCTTTTAAATTCGAAGACATAAACCAGCAATACAGAGAAAAGATTGTGCATCACATAGCTTGCTTTTACTCCAATTTAATGTCATTTCCCTATCATTGGCAATTTTAATGTGCTTCAATTGTTTACTCTCTAAATATCACCAACAGTGGGCAAATTAAAATCAAATTTAAAATTAAAAAAAAATCGCCAAATTGGCGACCATGCTTGGCGACCTAAACACCGGCGATATATGCCTGAGTGTCCGACAAATTATAACACCACTTGATTTTACACCGAAATTAACAATGATTTCCCCCCATAAAGGGGTAAAGATCCCCTTAAAAACATCCTAATGCAACCAAAAATGAATGTTCACAACTAGGTCTCACTAGGAGTCTACGTACCAACTTTCAACTTTCTAGGACATACCGTTTTTGAGTTATGCGAGATACATACACACATACGGACGTCACGAGAAAATTCGTTGTAATCAACTCGGGAGTTATCAAAATGGATATTTCGAGCGTCTATAGGTTTCTAGGCATATATCCACGTGTGATCGGGTCGAGAAAGAAAACTCAACATTCATTCGGGGGTGAGAGAAATGGAAATTAAGGCCGATTTTTGAGTGAAAATTTTTGCTCGAATACAATACTTCCTTTTTTGTAAAAGGAAGTTAAAAAAGCGTCTGGCATTTAATTTTTCAAAAGGAAAAACAATCTGTAAATTTCCAATTTTAGAACACAGTGTACGTTTTCTTTTCATATCTCGATGTTATTTCGAGTAAGGGTGGATGTGAAGGGCAATCGGAATTTACTTTTGAAATGACTTTTTCTCTTGAAAACCTTTTATGGAACCGCTGCTAAAAAGAGATGACCACTTTTAGTTAATCAAACCATTGTACCCCAACAATTAAAAGATAAATAAATCTTGAAATTTGATTGAAATTGTCATTGCATATTTTAGTCTTAAGTACTTCAAAAAGGGGAGGGACTGTTATTATGCAGTTTAAATTTCCAAAATTTGATATACTGTCCAGAAAGCAAGGTGTCTATTTTTGATCAATATTTAGTTCGTTTCTCAAGTAAATGTTTAAAAATGCAGAAAATTGAAAACCCCACTTTACTAAAGTAGTGGGTTATTTTAAGTATGCCTGCTTTCCCACCCCCCTCACAAAAAAATCGGGTTTTCGGACTTCGACCGGTTTAACGAACATTGTCTTTGCTATGCTAATTCGTTTTTGAAAAACGAAAGTATTTCAGATATCAAAGTTAACACCGCTGGAAACATCTCTAATTGATAAATAATTATTTAAGTTCTATGCCTGTCAAAACGTAACAACAAAGTACTGAATGCATTTCTAAATCGAAGTAGAGGATATTCCACCTTGAAGCTTGAAACTGAATCACACACGCATTTCCGGTAAAATCAAAAGTTCTAAAATACGAAACCTTTACAAAATGCATTGAATTTAATATCTGTAACAAATACAGTCTCTCCAAAGCTGTTTTTAAATATTTAATATACAAATAGTTAAATAAAAGGGGGGGAGGAGAATCTGGTAATTATGGTCAAGTTGTTACTTTTCAGAACTAAAAAATTAAAAGAAATAATTATCTGCAAAAAAATAAATATTACGCGCATCAAATGTGCTAACCGTATTTTTTTAGGCATGATAACATGCAACAGTGGAATGACCACGAACTAAAAATCACAAAGACAAAATTGTACAAATTATAATACAAGATACGTCAGCGCAAGAATCAAAATGGGGAATAGCAAATTTCTTGCGCCTCATATGCCCATCTTTATGCACAATCGATATACCGAGATTATCCTTCTTAATGTGGAGCCGTGAATGCTAATGTAAAGTCACATGTTTTCAGTGTAAAATATTGCGCTTTTGAATAGCATGTTTAGACACAAGTCAATTTTTCCTTTTAGATTCTCAGCGAGACGGATTTTTTGTTTCAATGAGCAGTATAATTTCATCGCCGCCAAAAGATACAATGAAGAATTCAAGTTTATTTTTTTTGGTTAGGGCTTTTTTCCCTTCATTTGGAGCATTAATGATCGGTAGAGCTTGGCGCTTTTTTGGTTCTGACACCGTCGTGCATCGCACGACCTTGCACGTAAGGACGGCGCGACCCTGTATGGTTTCTTGATTAAAAGACTAAAAAGTTGCATTTGGTCTTAATATCTTTGTATTTAGAGTTATTCTAAAGCAACCAATAAAATTTAAATTAAAAATTGAGAAGAAAGAGGCAGTATGGTAAAAGCTCGTAAAAGGCTGTATACCGCCTATTTCTTTTGCAATTTAATTTAAAATTCATTTTGGTTGCTTTAGAATTACTCTATATACATATTATGATCAACTGCAACTTTTTAGTGTTTTAATCAAGAAACCATATACTTATTTTATTTCATACTTTTTAGCGCAAACCAAGCTTATAGAAATAGTCTTTTAAAAAGTATTTTAATTCTAAACTTAAATTAAAAATTTGAGAGAAGAATTAAATTTTTTTCACTGGCTTTGAAGTTTACCTAAATATAAAGAAAAAATATGAACTATATTTTTCCAGTGCTGTAATAAAAAAATCTTACATTTCTTTCATCCTTTCTAGTGCTATCAAGCTTATAGAAATGGCCTTTGGAATTTAAAAAAAAAACATTTTTATATTTTATCGTCAATGCAATGTATTGGAAACTGTTTCGTAATTAAGACATGTTATTCCTACTCGCAAAGAAAATGTTCACTTGTTTGTGTGTTAAGTCGTGGTCTGTAGTCCTCGAAAACTATTTACACAAGCAGGTGGAACCACAACACGGTTTTGCTTTCTGTGTTGCAACTCTTCAAAAGAATAGAAATTAATTTATATCAATGATGTGCCAAAACCTTTCACCTGATACAATTAAGTTTCGGAAGGGAATGTGGTGCAAAGTGAAATATCGGGTAAATTAGTGAAATATTTTCTTTGCTTTTAACATCACCAAACCTGTAATATTTTAACTATGTAGTAAGAGTAACACACGTAGTCAATTCCAGTCAGGAAAAAATTACCTCTGTCGATCAAAGGATATGGTAATACAAGCAGTTTTCAAAAATAGATGCTCAAATTGTAATATTTTGTTGTTAGTCAAAAATTATTTTTATTATTATCAAACAATAAAATTCTTGCTCTAACGTTTTAAATATAAATTCAAACCTTATATTCGGTAAAGTATTTATTAAGTTAATATTAAGCTTATTTGTATTGTAAATAGTTTGCTCAATTAGTCAAGCGCATGCAGGGCAAAGTGAAATAGTTCATTTCGTATGCACACTCCATCCTTTACCAAATCCTTTACTTATCTTTCATTAAATTGTTTATTTACATTCTTTCATTTAAAATTCACTTATTTGTTCACACATTCACTTTTTGTTATTCGTTGCTACTTTGTTCACTCATTTATTTTCCTTCATAAATTTATTTATTTATTAGTTTATTGTTACATTATTTTTCACTCATTCATTTATCCTTTAGTTTACTTATTCATTTGATCTTTTTTTTTTTATAACCGAACAGAAAATATTTCCCTATTAAGGGGTTACAGTACCTCAAAAATGATGAAACGATCAAAAACATTTTTAATGCTTATTTAAAAAAAAAAACTTTTCTGAAAACAGGGGAAAAGTTTTACTGCTTTAGTTCAAATATGTAAAAAGTTATGAGTGGTTTTAGACCATGCTCCCTATGCGTTCTTATGCAAAAGAAAAACTTCAAATTGCTTTTTGTCGATGATTTTTTTTTTTTTTTCCTGTTTTCATGTCATTAGAATCCCGAAGGATTTTTTTCTATTAAAGATACAGCTTTAAAGTAATACATTTTGCAATTGGGATAACATATTTGACAAAACTATGCATTGGATAAGAATTTTATAAATTACTCTATTCTTTAGAGCATGTTAAACCTTTAAAAACCAAATTTAAAAAAAAAACTGATTTTTTACATTATTAATCACAGAAAATTTTCAAATGAACTCATTAGCAAATGAATGCACAGATTTGTAGAGATGATTATAGTGATCGTTTTGCAAAAAATGTTTCTTAAATTAGTGCAAAAATAAAAATGCCTTAGGCATTTTAAGTTGAAATTTTCCTCAATTTTTTGATATTTCAAAAAAGTAGGCAATCTTTTTAAATTTTGAAAATAAATTATTGATTACGAAATAAGTATGCATGTTATGGTTTCAAAGTAATATAAAATTTATATAAATTAAAAGAAATTGCTTGAAAGGTACTGTGACCCCTTAAAATATTTCATTTTTCACTTTGCCCCATAAAAAAGGAAGAGTTTTTTATTTTTTGAAGGCAAGAATTTACTCCCAAAAAAACACATATATTGTTTCAAGTTAAGTTTTATTGTAAAATATATTGTTTGTTCTTTATGTATTGTAATTTTCAAAACAAATTTCCAATTTGTTCATTTTGAAAAGCTAAATCATCTGATTATTTCGCTTTGCCCCACATTACCTCACATTGTCGTTTTGAAAATTCAAAGTTCTTATTTCAAGTTCTGTTCTTACTTGAATAAGCACTGAACTTCACGTTGATAGCTTGATTACATTTACTTTGTGAATAAAAGAATTGACAAAAAAAATGACTATATAATATTAAGAAAAAATGCTTTTCAAAAAAGATTGATCGAATTTCGCGTTGAGGTTTCATGAGTTTTGAACGTAATTTCTAATTTTTTAGCGAATAGAAAAGAAATGAAGAAAAAACCTTTTACCTAGCATTTGAAAAAAAATTAAGCATTTTGTCGCCATCATAGAGCGATTGGCATGCGTAAAACTACCGGTGGGAGCAATGACACCTGAGGGTATGGGTTGAGGGCCCCTAATCCAGACGATGAATTTCATAACTTTTCAATAAGTCATTCTTAAATACTCAGAACTGCAATAGTTTGCCCATCGATTAATAAAAAAAAAATTATAACATTGATCGTATGTGAATAATCTTTTACTCACAAAAAAAAGTTTATTTATTATTTAAAAAAAACAAAGAAAAGAATGTAGCAGTTAATTAATTTGCGAGGAAAACCTAGGCTCAATGAGACAAGAGTAATGATAATTGAAAAATGAGCAAATAAGTTTTGTGTGACAATATGAATAAAATAAAAAACCAAATGTAAATAATGCACCAATTATCTTGAGAATTTCTGCTTTATTTACGTTGGTTCTTCACTACAATCACAGTGATGGTAATATAGTGCAGCTCTGGTTAGTTGAGCTGTGACCTTGACTATGTTTACCTGTTTTAGGAGAGTTTTGTGAAAAATAGAACGTGTTATTGGCTAGGATTTTAGTTGGAATATTTTTGAAAAACTAAGAAAGTTTCTCAACTCAACTTAGCGGTAATTACCCCTCCCTATTTTCCGAAACAGAGGTAAACATTGTCCGAGTCGGAGCTCAACTTCTCAGAGCCTCACAATACTTACCCAAGATGGCAACTTAGTTCTTCAACTATTACTTACAAATGAACCCAATGACGATAGCGATCCAAGGATGACTAAGAAAGCACATGCACGCACATACATACAGAAGAAATGAAGAAATATTTTTTCAAGTAAACCTTCAACAGCAATCATCGATAAAAACGTGCTGGTCAAATGTTTGAACATCGAAACTGTCGGACAATCGAGCATTGCATCTGGAGAAATGGCAACAGATGTACATACGGGATCGACCCCTTCGAGTATGAGAAGTGGAGTACTCTCTGTACCAGAGAGCCGATGCTTGTCAGGATCGGAGCCAGGGTGTAGGGAACAGTACCGATGAACAGAGATAGAGCAGCCACAGCGAAACCAGAGGCCTTAGTATCTGCTCAGTGCATTAAAAATCTCTGCATTGGAAAACGTTCACAGACCCAGGAAAGCATTTTGCATGAAAAAATTTTTACGAGCTGAGACTTTTAATGTAATGCTCAGAGACAAAGGCCCCCATACCGTAAACATTAGGGTGGTTCAAAAAAAATTTTTTTTTTTTATTTCTGAATCGCGATACCTTTCAAAAGTTGTAGTTTTGTATCCTCGATTGGGGAAAAATAAAATGCAAATTCTCAGTAGGCATCTTCAGTTTGCGCAATGAGGTTGAAAGTTTGAAAAGATATGCTAAACATTGAATTTCTCAAAAAATAATAAAATGTTATTAATGTTTTTATAAGGCCTTTAGACGTCAGTATATAGCGTAGTTCGAACCTAAAAAATATTTCTTGGCTTTTACATAATAAGATCTTTCATTTGCGTATACGCCTTTAATTGGGCTAAAATTTCCTGAAATTTGAAGCCCATTTTAAGACGTATGAGTGAACTGAGGATTTTATGTTAAAGCTATAAAATACTTTTTTAGGTTTAAAGTGCGCTATTTACAGACAATTTATGGTGTTGCATTTAAAAAAATGCAAAACAAACTAATTTTATTATTTTATGAACATTTTTACATACTTTTTCAAACGTTCAATCTTATGCGCGAACTGAAGATGTCAACTAAGATATTTTTTTAAATAATTTTTCCCCAATTGGAGATACCAAATGACAACTTTTTAGAAGTAACGCGATTCCGAAAAAAAAAATCTATTTTTTCGATCACCCTAGCACACACATGAGGCAGGGAGAAGTAAAGGGATGTAAATGGAAAATTAAAAATTTTGGGTGAGAACCAGTGCAAATGGTAGGTGAATATCTCCTCTGTCTTGGGGCAAGAAATAGTAATAGTAGCCTGGTAGGTGCTGCTGTACAGATTGATATAGAAAAAAAAAATCCATGAAAGCCTACCTAGGACGTTATTTTTCAATGCGTTTTACTCAAAATTTGAAAATGCCCACTTACATCCCTTTGCTTCTCACTGCATCTTATGGGGCTGTCCACAAAGGATGTCACGCTATGAGGGGGGAGGGGGATTCGGGAAAACAGGGTTTATTACTGAATAGGCCAACTAGGACGTGGCATAAGGGCCCCACTTTTAAGGTGCCAAAATGGTTAAATGTTTTCAACCATTAGCTAAAACTGTTTTTGCAATGGCTAAAACTGTGAGAGTTGACTACACAGGGGTCTCGAAAAAGCATATGGCCTAGAGCGAAATGATATCTTAATCGGGCCCAGCGTGAAATTGTGACTGTGACAAGGGAGAGGGAGTAACAAACAGTTTGACATCATGCACATGTTTTAGGAGGCTATGTTTATGAAAAAGTGTGACATGTGAAAAGGGGAAAGGAGGACATAAGGTGAAGCGTGACAGTTTTGGGGGGGGGGGGGGATGGTCAAAAATGTAAAAAACAGTGCAACATTTATGGACAGTCCCATTAAGATGCAATTTCTCATGAACGTCTGTGCTGAACATCTTCAGCCTAAAGACCTAGACCGTAGCTTTAGTAGCGACACGTCCGCCATCTTGGGGCTAAATACCACTTTCTTCCTATGTCTTCTACAATATAGTAGCGTTTTTTGCTTCTTGATTTCGGATTAACAGAGTTAATAAGAGGCCACAATCAAGAAACAAAATGTGCTACGTCACCATACCCCCCCCCCCCCCCCGCCGGTGGAAATGTCGCTACTTTATTCTAAAATTCAGGGCTTTGCTGCTGATATAAGCGCAAAAGGCGTATCTGCAGTTCAGTTTGAAATGAGAAATTGCCGCTTAAAGTTCTCCATCTATTGTTTTTTTTTAAATCCAGATGTACCTTTTACAGATTTAAAAAAAAACCCCACTGACAAATAACCACAAAACATTGAATTTAGGTGAAATATGCGAGTAAGATCCACCTCAATTTCGATAAAAAGTGCAGATACGACTGTTGTGCTTAACACGGCAGTTTACTTCAGCCTACCCTGGCAGCGCCATAAACAATATTTACCTGTATATTGGTTGGACAACGTAAAAATGTATGGATTCTCAATTTCGTGATAATTTCATTCTGTGTAAATTACGAATTCATCTTGGGGCGAAATTTATTTTTATTTTTATTTTTATTTTTTGCGAGTATTTGTTTTGCATCTGGGAAATGTCGACATAAGAGTATTGAATAGAAACAAAATTTAGTTCCCGCCAAGGAAATCATTGGAATCGCTACCACATCCCACGAGAGTACGAGTACTACATTATCTTAAGTAAAAGATCGTAAGTCGCAAGCATGATTACTGGTGGAATTAGTGCGTGGTTAGTTAAGTAATTTAAGTGAAGAACTATTAGCCTTAATTAAAACAAATGACAAGAATTGACAGGTGTGAAGTGACAGGCTCATATTTAAGTGATGCCTGTCCTAGTCCTTACGAGTATAAAATAACCGGCGAGGTCCACGATGTATTGCTGCGAATTAGCCAGAAATTTTCATTTTAAGAAAACGTCACATATGATCGTTTGGACGGGTAAAACCTTAAAAGCGCGAGGTCATTGGTGACCATATTTCAAAAACCTATGGCGTACGCTCAGAAGGTACATAACTGAACTTTGCCCGAGCCATGAGGTTATTTCGGCTTAGTAATTAAATATTGGGTTAGCATAGCGATGATCTGTGGAGCAAAACCTACCCCGAACACTTCACGGACCCCGCATCGCCCCCTCTGCTGTCCATACCCGCATAAAACAACTAGATTTAATTCCATTGTAACTACAGTATGACTTATAATAATCAAACC
This sequence comes from Uloborus diversus, assembly GCF_026930045.1. Taxonomy (NCBI): domain Eukaryota; kingdom Metazoa; phylum Arthropoda; class Arachnida; order Araneae; family Uloboridae; genus Uloborus; species Uloborus diversus. The sequence continues at coordinate 138,300,627 of NC_072740.1, forward strand.
AAAAAATAAAGTTTTAAAGCATGTTTACACGAAATGCAAAATATATTCTAAGTCAAATACTTGCTACACTTCAAATAGGCATATTTTTATTTTACTTCCATTTGTTCATTCTAACATCTCTAATGATTAAGTCTTGATGTAAGCCAGTGATAGTTAAGTTTATATTCGTTCATTTTTGGTGTCAGTTCACATTTCGCGTACTCTTTATTACTCTTTCATGCGTATATGAGCAATTCCACGGGTAAGTGATTGACATTTTCGAAGCAAAACCATAAGCATTGTCACATTCCACACAAAATATACGTTTTAAAAATATCTCCAGGTTTATTGTTCTTTCTGAGTTTATTGTCGCAATTTAATTTTAAAAATATGTTTTTGTTGTGTTTTGAAAAATAGTTTTAAAAACATAGCAACAGACGGACATCTAAACGGCCGAGGGAAAGTTATGGGTAGTATCTACAGAAATGAGTTTGAGATACTATTACAGTATGGGCTGGAGGCCCCTTAAATTAATTTTTAAACTAGGTCTTTACTTAAAATCGGTGCACTAGTACACCTTTTTCGGTGTATTACTTTTCCCGTCTTAAACATGTAAGTAAAAAGGTTCTCCACACATCTATATAAAAACATTTATAATCCTGCCTCCCAATTCTAAATGCACCAAAAGACTCTGCAATAACGATAAAAAAAATCAAGTGCAGTTATAAAAAACTTGATTCAAATATTCTGGCGGCATCGAATGATAGTGTAATAAATTTAACAAAATAAGAAATCAATTCTTACTAGAGTAAACTTAATTTAAAATATATTGAAATTTCAATATTTACATTTTTGTTGAAACGCTTAAATACATTTTGGATGTCACTCTCTCAAGGGTTGTCACTCGACATTGCCCCCCCCCCCTTTCGTAGTTATGCTACTGCGATTAATAGATCAAATGTATTTTAAATTATATGAGGCATTAATCAGTGATATTTTTCAGAAAATTTTAAATGAATTTTGGATGTTGCCCTCCAGAGGATGTCACCCCCCCCCCCCCCAAAGATTTTACTCAATTTGATTGATTAAATCTATTTTAAAATATTGTATCAGCCCCGCTCCCAAGGGTATCTCTGCGCACCCCCCCCCCCCCCCCCGCCCTACCCGTAATGATGCAACTGTGTTTGATAGAATACATTTAATTTTAAATATTCTGGAAAACATTCTGCATAGTGATTTTTTTTTCAACGACTTGCAATTCCCCTTTGGGTGTCACCCCCCAGACGGGTGACGAGCCGAAGTGGCCTGCCAACGCAGCGAAGTCAGTGACATAAATATTAAAACATTTCAAGAAAATCATTAATGAGTGACGGTTATTGAACAGTTCTTTACCTGATTATCCTGTGACCTGTACACAATTATATTATGCAGTAAAAATTACTTTCACAAATGTAGCATTGCATTTTAGATAACATGTTTGCCTTCTAATGAAACTGAAAATAACAACTCTCTTTGGAGTGGTTTGGAAGGAAGCATTATGTTCCTAAGTGCCACTAATAACTGCAAAACGTGTCGAACGTTATAACATAAGGACAACAGTTTTAAACACACCATGAGGATAAGGACAATATTCCCTAAACTACCAGTATAATAAGGACAACAGATCCGAAACAAGCCTCATCGTAATAAGGTAAGAAGAAATTTAAAAATTGCTAGGAAATAAGTTGAAATTAAACTTAAAACTAAAACCTTGAAAAATATCTCCCCCTCCCCTCCCAAAATTACACACATGTGCCTCAACTGTGATGATTAACTAAAAGCATCAGACGGATTGCTTAAGCCTTAGTTTCTGTACAAGGACTCTTTTCGAACAGACTCAAGACTGAAATGTAGTCAATTACTGGAGTTCCCGAAAATAGCAATGCAATATATATTTTTTTTCACTTGGAATTTGCCTTTGTGTAGATGGTTATTCTATCACAGTCCAACACTGCTATGTAACTTTTACAAGGTCTAATAGCGTAAGCAAAGCTCCGTGGATTACGCTAAATTCAGTGATACACGAGTTGAATGAAATGCACCGCATATTATCAACAGTGAGGTCAGAATTATTGTCCAAAATTCTGGGGAGTTGGTCATAAACACTTAGAATTTTTCTCTACAGAAGTAAGGAAAACGTAATGCTTTTATTTCAAAACTGAATGGCTTTAAAGGTAAGAGGAGTGTTAAATGCATAAAACAAACCGCTTCAATCATTAGCTATTCCTATGCTGGTTAAATCTATCTCAAACGAGCTTATGTTTGCATCACATGACTTCCTTTTACGCCAATTTAATGATAATAATGCCTTGGAGTAAGCAAAGAAACACTTTCAATATTTTTGTTCCAAGTTTGTTGCGAACTGAAGCAAAAAAAAAAACGTTTTATACACATTAATTTTCCCAAAATTGGACATTTTAATGTGATTCAATGGTGAACTCTCTGAACATCGCAATAGTAGCCAAAATGAAATCAAATTAAAAAAAACGCCAACTTTGCACCAAGTTGCCGAAAAAACGTGGTGACACGTCGCCAAGCTTTGGTCGCCAAGTGTTTGCCAAATTATAATACCATTTGAGTTTGCATTGATATTAACGATGATTTCCATCCAAAAATGTGTAAAAGACCCACTTGGGATCATCCGAATGCAACCAAAAGGGGAGGTGCACAACTAGATTCCACTAGGAGTCTACGCACTAAATTTCTAGGACATACCGTTTTCGAGTTATGCGAGATACATACGCACATACATACGTACATATAGAACAAAAATTAAATCTTATTTTTGGGTCAAAGTTCTTTCGCGAATACAATACTTCCTTTGCATCGTAAAAGGAAGTAAAAATGGGTTAAATTATTATTACATTCAGATCTCGCTCATTAATTAATAGAAAATCGGTTTGAAATTTCACAAGGTTCGGAAACATTTCCAATTAGGTATAAACCTTGATCAGTTACTTATAGCGAGTCATTAAAATTTTATCTTGAAGGAGAATTAGATATATTAGTTCCATAACAGTGCTTTCATGTATATACACTAACATATTAGAAATAACGGTATGAATTAAACCCTCGGGATCTAGGAGGAAGCAGTCAAACCCCTCAAATATCCCTTCGTGAAGCCTATGGTGCGCTTTTTTCTGGGTTATAAAAAAGAGGTCCCCCCGCCCCCTCCTTTTTCAAGGTGAAAAAGTTCAGCTTCATTGTGTATGCTGCTTGCCTCCCATCACTCAAAACTCTTCAGTTCTGAAAAGGAAGCTCCTTGTGTACACCAAAAGATATTTTGCAAAAGCATTGTTGTTGCTGTCTCTAACAATGGCAACCGCTCTCAGCTCGCTTCGCTCGCCAACTCCCGTTCGCCACTGATTTATTTCGAGGTATTCAATCTCTCCATACCTCTGAAAACTCGTAAATTAGCTAAAGAATGTTAATTTTCAAATAAATTCTTCGAAAAGTTTCAAGCTAATCGGTTTCTCGTTCGGCTCTCAACTTTTAGTGACTTTTGTGTAGATGAGGCTTCAAACCGATAGAGTTTAACTGTCGGTAAACGGCCGTACCGGCAGAAATGATTCTTGAAAGAAACACGTTTTGGAATCAATACTAACAAAATGAAAATGTTGGGACTATGCGTCTCTTTTTCGCACTTTTTTTCTCAGTGGAAACAAACAAGCAAGCTTGTACAGCACAACAAAGCTAACGCACAATAGATGACAAAAATGAAAAAAAAGATAAAATAAATAAATGACAAATTTACAGATCTAATTTTTTTTACCTCTGCCTACCCACGGCAGAAAGACTCCCTCAGTGAGAGCGAAGATGTTTTTAGCGCATTCTTTTTCCTTATAACAGCGTTTTTTAAACTATGTTCTGCGAAACACCAGAATTCCATGGAGGTCACTCAAAGGTTCCACGAAACTTGCATTTTTTAACAAAACGGTCAAATTAGTCACCAAAAAACTAGCTTTGAGCTAAATGTCTAACGAGTGTTTTCCGCTGAGAAAATATCAATTGTGGATTAAAAAGCCATTTTATTGTCAATGTACGACCTTCAATTATGCCAGCTTCATGAAACGACTTTTATTGAAATGGCGAATAATCCTTTCTTGCACCGGAAAGGTTAAATACCATCCAGTGAAATTCTAGTGCAATTTTAAAGATTAATTTAGTCGATTGTCACGAAATTTCTTGTTGGCATGTTTATTACTTGCATCTAAATTCATGTTTTCAACTTATCTGTCAGCAAAAACTAAATATTACCACAGACGTAGTGCTGAACCTGATCTGAGAATGCAAGTTGTTTCCTTTAAATAAAAACTTTTAAAAATTTTCTCTGAAATGAGCTGTAGATAGAATTCAGAGTAAAATTAGAGTTAATTTTAAAATTAGTGTTTTAAGTCGCGATAAATATTGTTTAAACAAAAGAAACCGCCATTGAAAATAAACCATTTCTAGAATGTTGAATGCAAACTGTACGAGAGGTTCCATGAAAAAAGTGCACATTCAAAAGGATTCCACTTATCAAACAAATGAAGAAACGCTGCCTTAGAAGATGAGTACTATGCATGTGAAAGAAATTTTGGACGATTTGTGCAGAAAGTATATTGACCCTGCTCTCAAAAATAATTTCAATGCATCTCACTTTCTAATTTGTTCGCTATTTTAGTTAGATATTTAAGAATTAATGTTCTGCAATTTTCCTATCGATAAGCCATCTGCAAAAGTCCTGCTGTAAATACAACATTTGCTCTTCATCCTCAAAAAACTTTGAAATTGCTGGGTTGATTCAACTCAAATACCGTCTATTACTACGTGGTCTTTCACAGTAAAATTCTAATTACTGTTCATAGATGTCACGGTTTGAAGGGGGAGGGGAGTTCTTTAAATGTGACAGTTTGTCCAAAGGAGGAGGGGGATTCGGCATACTGGTATTGCGATCACTAATTAATACGCTTTGTCGTATATAGTTCAGCAACAGTATAGAATCCACCTAAATTGTTACAGTCACAAAAATTAATTATTTAAACACACGGCACAAACAATTGCGACCGAACAATGTTTCGCGAAGAAAACTAGTTTTGACAATGTCCACTTTTATCAGCCTTGATTTAGCTTGTTTTGAATCAGTTTTGCAGTCGACTCGTTTGAAGGTGAATGCCAACAATCATGAGGTGGACACGTCAGGAGTGTTAAAGTAAATTACCTTGCATTCCTAAGAACTGGTTGGAGATAAAAATTCGGTTGTTTCTGAAATTTTAAAAGTATTTTTTTTTCTGATAGAGCATACTTAAAAAACACAGGATTTAAACATTTTAAGAATAATTTGACTAAGTTTAGTGTTTTTTTAACTATCATTTCAATCTTTGCGCAGATTCGATTTCATTTTTTACGCTTCTGCACATGACATCACAAGTGATGCCATTAGCGCAGAGCGCAATATTTAACTAGCGTTTTAACTATCGGAAACGCAGTAGACAGCAAGCGTAAACATTCATGGTGCCAGTGTAGTAGCGTGCCAGAGTACATCCCTCGTGACGTCATTAAAGCCCACGCCTCATTTCCAGAATAGGACATTTAAAAAATTAATTAAAAGTTAAACGTTAGGGATAATGGAAGTTTTATCTTGCTTCATGTTTTTTTTTTTTTTTTTTTTTGCTCATTCTATCAGTTTCAGCGACTAAGAGTAGTACTTTTGACTGAAGGGAACAAACCCGATTATGCGAAAGTAGGCAGATGGTTTAAAATTTTACCTTGCTTGAAAACAGCACGAAATACAGGGCGCAGCAAGATAACTTCTAATTTCAAAACGTCAGAAAGTCCATTTCATGATCCAAAATGTTTATTTTTTTAATAAAGTAGGAACAAAGCTAAACTTCAATTTCAGACGGCTTCGAACGCGTATTACATCAGGTTGATGGGGACAAGACGATGGACATTGCCCATCAATGCCCATACACTACTAAGTGTACGGCCAAACCCGAAGGCATAAGCTTTTAACGGCATAAGATATAAGCATTGGTTTATGAATGCATAGTAAAATTTTAAACATTTAAAATTTTGCAGAATAAATGTTATTCATATTTTGTTATTTGTGCTTCGTCCCATTTCTTCAAAATATATCTACACGTACGGAAAATATTTAGAGCAGAAAATAACCGCCCCCCCCCCCCATTAGTATAACTGAAACTGTCTTTTTCAATTAAAGGACTTAATCTTGTCATCTGTTGCTGACCTTTGCAGTGCGCTTTTTATCGTAAGAGCTTCTGCTCGTATTTTGATAAGTTAGTTCCAGTCCTAAATAAACAAACTTTTCCTACACTAAGTTTCTCTACTACTCAGATATCCATAGAAGAAATGTGAGCATAGAAGAAAAATATTTGAATAAATAGCACGTAATCAGACTATAAATAACATTTGAGCTTTATATTTTTTCATTAAGTTGAAAAAATCTAAAGTAGCACTATTCCCAAAAAAAAGCGACTGCATCAATGGTCAAGAGTGAAAAAAATCATTTAAAAAGATCATTTTGTAGTGGTATTCGTTTTAACGGGATTTCACAATTTTTTAATTTGGCATTTGCGAAATTGTTTCTCACAGAAATTAATGACATCCAAGGATGGAGAAACCTTTGCAGGTTGGTCTACCCTTTCCCATTTTACTTAAATTTTTGAATCTATTTTTTTGAGGCTGCATTTGGGACGGATTATTTTTATACGCGCACGAAATGAGCTTCAACCTCATAAATGTCACAAAAGGAAGGAAAACGATCCCGTCATCCAGATACTTGGAAAAAATATTAGTATTAGATAAAAATTCAAAGAATTTTGTTTTTAGAAATGCGAAAAAGAAAATGATTGAATTAAAACACGACTGAAAGTCCTTTAAAATACCAATTAGATAGATGCCTTGATTTAAAATGTAAAAAATGGCTGTTAAAAGAACAAAATGTTTTCTGGTCAAAAACATTTCAAAAATGAACTTTAAGAAAATTTAAATTAATGAAAGTTTAAAAATTAAAATTTTCTTTGTCATTTTTAATACGATACAAATTAGTTGCGACTGTTGTAAATGCTTAAAAAATTATTTATCAGATTATCACTTGCAAAAATTTCTTTCAGCATTTGTATGAAAAGAGAGTCTATATATTTAAATTTATAAAAAATATTTTAAGACATAATGAATAATTTATTTGTATTCCATTATTTATAAAATAAACTTGGAATTACGAGACAATATATCCCATACTGATCCATAAACTGTTAACACTCAAGAGTTTCATAATGTTTCTTATTTATGGGTACAGCCAATTAATTTATAGTCTTAGTATATGTCTATAGTGTATAGGAAGTAATATAAGTAGCAATCAAAAGAGCAGAGTAAAATGTGTTTTGGACGCATAAGTTATTTGTCCCCTTGTCTCCGTTATCGAGATATGAGGTTTTAAAAAACTGCCAAAATCTTAAGAAAAGACGTCGAGTTTAGCAAGTTTCCGTAAAAAATGGAAGACATCTTTCACACGCTTTGCAGATTGATGGCTTGCATATTGCAAAGACATCAATCTGCAGATGATGAAGTCATGTGAGACTTCCACTGTTCAACACTTTAAACTTGGCGCTTTTCTTAAATTATATCAGCCATGGAGACCTTATATCTCGCGAGTGGGGACATGAGGGTCAAAAAAGTTGTCACAATCTCTTAACATGCTCTTTCGAATGCTACCTATTGATTTTTTTTTCGTTATGACAGCATTTGCTTGATTCCCTGGTTGTCGTAAGTGGCTAACAATATTCGCCTTAAATGCAGAATTCAATCCTAAATGCGGGAAAAGTATTTTTTCCTAAAAAAAGTATTTAATAAATGTTTTTTTTTTCACAACTAAATATCTATTATATTACTATTCAGTTGAGCAATCAATTTTGCATAGATACAAAGAATTTAGGTAAAAGCTAGAAAACTGGTGGCTCATTTTTTTTTGGCTTGGAAATAATTTAACCGATAACAGCAACACAAAATCATTCAAAACTGTGCACAGAAAAATATTGCATTCCTTTTTGGTCCTTAAAGAAACTACAAAATTGTAAACATCTTTGCGAAGTAACATTAACTGAACAAGAGCATAACAAAGTAACTAGTTATCACAGTTCACACTGAAGGGCATATTGTATACTGGCAAGGTAAGTGACACAACTATAAAAAGATAGCATAGGAGAAAACCATGGTTTTACGCAACAGTATAGTTTTAAGCGGTTTCGTCTCAAATATTACAATACTCGCAAAAAATTATATTGAGTTTCAAGTTTGTGTTTTTTTCCTAAATTCATAATCCCCCTCCCCTTACTTAAAGTTTGAAAAACTTGCTTCTAAATTATGAATATTTAATGATGTGTTGCTATAGATTACATCGTTTCTACGCCACCACGCACCAGTTATGTAAGCTAACTTAGTGCTAATTTTGCGGCGGAAAAGAGCATTAAATTTAGATTTTAAATCCATATCAAGAACGTATTTCCCAAATTTTGAGTTGTGTCACGTTCCTTGCCAACGTGTGAATTTTTGTTGTCTACACAGAATACATTTATTCTTTTTTAAATAGCTTTTATATAAAAAATATAATTAGAGTCATGTTTTTACATCATAATTAAACTGGGACAAGGGGCAAGTTATAGTAAAAAACAATTATACATAATTAAGTTCACACAAACTTAAAATATTTGCTTTGAAAATTCGTGAAAATGTCATTTTTCAACAGCATTGCTGCGTTGAAAGAAAAGCACTGAAATTAATATATTTTTCATTTATAGAATAGACCTTCCAATTCCTGCTCCTTTTAATTGATTACTTGCTTTATAACATGTCCATCAGCATTGTTCCTGTATTTTCAATCCGACGAGCTTTTTAATTTTAAACCGGAAAATTACTTCCTTTCATTGATAAGTTCTTTTTTGATTAAAGGATTAGTATTTTTTTTTCATTTTAGATTTTTTTTTTTTGGGGAGGGGGCATTTTTCTAAGACAAGTTGTACTTTCACTTTGCGGATGAAATACTGATTGAATCAGTTATTTATCAGTATTCTCTGAATCTTTTGAGTTTTTTCTCTTGTCCGGGCAAGATCAGCCCCTTCCTCCCATCAGAGCAGAATCAGTTCCCCCTTTCCGCTCCTTCCTCCCATCCAAGCAGGATCAGCTCCCTTTTTTTTCAACTCTCATTCAAAGTTCTTATTCCTCATTGGGCGTTTTTTTTTTTTTTTTACCTTCCCTTTTATTGTGTTCATCTCAGTGTTCAAGAGAAAATTTCTCATTCCAAACAGTTTCTTTTCCCCTTTTTTTTTTTTTTTTGGTTCATTCGGGGGATTTGTTTCTCCAACAGTTGATATAGTTTTTTTCTCTCTTAGGAGTGCGTTTGGCGTTTATTTCAATTCATAGACATTGATCTGTATTAGTAAGGTTTTGGCTCTACCAATCAGTTGAAAGGCAGTCTTTCTTCCTATCGAAGATGGATCTTTTTTTTTTTTTTTTTTTGATAGCAGTTGTTGACTTCTTGAAAGGCTTTTTCAACTGAAAATTGTTTCCAATGAGAAAAGGGGATTTTTTTCACCGAAGAAAGTTTTTCAGTAGGAGAGGAGCGGTTTTTTTTTTTTTTTTTTTTTTTTTTTTTGTTTTTGGGTGGAATGGAGGATTTTTTCTCATTTTCAAAAGACTTCAAATAGCTTTATATCATGGACACTTTTGTTTTATTCGAAGAAAAGTCTTTCGTTTAGAGGCAGGATTTCATCATTAATAATCTGATTTTCTTTTCATTCGACAAGAGCTTTTCACTTTTAAAGTGTTTTCTGCCATTTTGGGATTTATTCCTGGTTATAATTTTTTGGAAGAGCTTGAAATTATTTTTTTGAAGTTCAGTTCGATTACAGTTAATTTGATCACACTTCCAAGACGTTACATAACATATGTCAGGAAAACTTCTGTAGTGTGAGGATCTCATAATAAAGCCTACGGTTACATAAATGCAAATTTATACAATTCATTTTAAATATTTCATAACATCGTTGTCAATAGCTTTACAATGGAATACAGATAAAAATTTGATACAGAAACGGGAAGCATTTTCACTGCAACAAATGAGTGAGTTAAGTTTTGCTCCTCTGATCACATCCCCAATACCGGGATGCGACCAGGAGACTTGAGGCTACCTGCATCCCACCCAGGTTTACATAACTGGATCTTCAGACAGGTTACTAGCCTCTAATGACTGAACAAATTTGTTTCCTGACCGCTCAGTTTTTAGAAATTTGAGAAAATTTATTAAAATTACTAAGCTGACAACATATATGCAACATATATTTGAAACAAATTTTCAAATAAGTAATAAAATACTTCAGTTAACATGGTATAGTTGACGTTCGATTTTGCAAATTCTCTAGGACCACGAAACATGTTCACAAAATCGAAATTTTCTTAAAATTGCACAGCCTTGTTTCAATACAAGAGTTTTCAAGCCTGGTAAAGCTGTTCAAAAAGTCATAACTATTCGTAAAGTTAAGCATTAAAAAGTTCAGAAATATTATTTTCTGAATATTCTCAATTTTTTTTACAACGTTCAAAACTAGTTTCTCTTAAATAATAAAAACAACTTTTTCTAATAGTACAGCATTTTCAACACAACAAATTAATGAGTTCAGTTTTGCCCGTTTAATCACATTCCCATCACTGGGAGGCAAGATACTTGAGGCTACCTGCATCCCACCCAGGTTTACATAACTGGATCTTCAGACAGGTTACTAGCCTCTAAAAACTGAACAAATCTGCTTCCTCATCACTCGGAGTTTTAGGAAATTTCATAACATTTATTAAAAGTATCAATTTAAGAAAAAATATTCAACTCCTCCTTCAAAAAAATTTCAAATTACTAATAAAATACTTCAATTAACTTAATCGGTGAAAATAATGATCATAAAATTGATATTTTCATAAAATCGAGAACCATTATTTCGATACAAGACCTGGTGAGCTGTCTAATTCTTTAATTAGAGGTTAGTAAATTCGAGCTTCAACCAGTTCAGAAGCATTATTTTCTTAATATTCTCAATATTTTACAATGTGCAAAATGACAGTTTCTCTAAAATAATCAACACTACAACATTTTTTGACAATAAATTGATTTTAGGCGATTTTGTTTTAAAAATTATAATACTTTTTGAAAAGGAGAATGACTCCAATGCACATACAAAATATTTCAAATTAAATATATCAAAAATTGAAGCAAGAAAAAAAATGTTTTGTGTTCAATTTTAAATTGTTCTTTGCATTTCTGTTTCTTTTTTAAACTGTAATTGTACTCTAATATATAAAAAACACAGCATTGTAATCAATTTTATACATTTATTAGGAGATATGTGAGTATGATGGTGAAATGTAATTTGTTTTTGTCAAACATATCGTACCAAAACTGTCCAGAAAAAAAACTAATTAAATTATGCAATCCTGAAAAGTTTAATTTTATATAAAAAAATTTAAAAATCATTTTATTTGAAAACACTTCTGAACTCTTAAAATTACATAAAATAAATAAAAAAAAATTATATTTTCATAAAGAATTTTCCAATATTTAAATGAAAAACCTATCTTTTCAGTCAATTTTTAGAAGTGCTCTTTATTTATTTATTTTTTAAAAGCTAACGACATAGACTATTTTAAGTTACTGAATAATGGCACGTGTTAGTATCTAAGCTTGACGAATTTCTTACGTACAAAAGTTGAAAACTTTCAATTTTGAATTAAAAGAATAATAATAATCATAATAAAATGTAAATCAAACCTTTTATATTAACAAATAACATCTATAACTCTTAAATTAGCCAAGTCACTAAATTTCACACAATGTAAATAGTGCTCTCAATTAGAAAAAAAAATTAAATAGCTAAGCTCTCTTTTAGTATACTGATTAGGAGATTGTCAACAATTATAAATGCATCAGATGATGTAACAATGTTTTTCTCTACGTAATAGTAATGTAATAAAAAGAAACTGAGCGTATCATTTTTTTCACATTTACTTCAAATAGAAGAGGTGTGCGAAGCAAAGATCATTTTTACGTAAGTGAAAATTGATGAATCATAACTGCATACGCAATGAAACCCCGATTTTACGTTTCTAAGGAGACTAGGTTAAAAACGTTAAATACGGGAAAATGTAAAATACGAGAAATACAAGCAGCAAATTGATAGGATCCAACGAAAACACGTTAAATGCTGGGGAAAACGCAGATTTGGGAAACGTAAAATCGCAGTTTCATTGTAAATGAATAAATATTTAAACTTGAAGTACAATAGCAAGCTTAAGTTCTCTATAGAGAAAGTCAGGCAATAAAATAGATAAATATCGGTACCTCAGAGCAAGACTAACGTAAGTTCAAAAATGGTAATTTTCAGGTTATTACTGCTTTACATGCGGTATCGTATTCCGCATCTAGACATCACAACGTAATTCAAAAAGAAAAAAAAATCCTTTATAATTATTCCACCAGCATAAAGAGCACGAGTCCCATCTTTTGTGTGCACCAGACGAAAGTGTTTTCGCTTTCCTGCAAAGGAGCAGTAATATGCCTTACGTGAGTCTAGCTCTGAGGTAAAGATATAATTTTTGATGATCTATACAGAGTTACACCAATAAACTTCAATGAATAAAGTGAAAGCAATATTTAGTTGTGCCAGTCATAATATTTGGAGCTCGTTTAAAAAGATAAATTTTATATTTAAAAAATATTCAATTTTTGATTCTCTGCCCTAAAAAAATTAAATTCGAGAGAAAATATTTTAAAAAAATAACAAATTTTAAACTTACATACTGTGCAGTTTGAATTATTCTAAGTTACTATACAATTGAATTCAATTGCATGATAGAGTTGTTTTAGGTAATGCATACATTCATGCACTTAGTTTGTATTGATAGGTGGAACTATACTTACATTTTCACTTAGTTATTAAAATACTTTTCCCACACATTAAAAAAATAAAAAAGCTGTCATTTAAATAGAAAGAAATTTTATTTTACGCCCGTTACTTAAAGATTAACCCTTGAATTTCAGTTAATCAGAGGCCAAAAAAATAACTGTTTAAGCATTTATCCAGTGAAGCAAGAAATATTTAGAACAAATATTTATTTTAGAGAAAAGAATCAGTTTAAAGCTAATTTAGTTTCTTTCTTAAGATTTAATGAGATTTTTCAAAAAATCTCATTAAAAGTTGTAAAAATAAAAAACTTTTGCAATGTGTTTTTGAGATTAGCACATTTTTTGCATAATTTAAACCGATCAGCATAGGCCATCACGTAAAGTCAATGGGGACACGTATGCATAAGTTAATTGTCATTTAAAATTCTCATTTTTTCAATGATGAGGTCTAATATATGTTTTATGATAAAATAAAGTATTGAAATAAACCGAAAATCTATTTTAAATCCACTTATTACGTAGATATACTCGCTTAAATGATCTTTCAAATATTTACTAGGTGGGAGTTTTACCGTAAATTCAATTTCCATACGGTAAGAAGATGTTTCGAAGTTATTTTGTACTCTACTACAAGTCTCCCAAATTAAACTGAAGTTTTGATTCTTCATTTGGATCTCATGAACCCAGTTATATTGTACCTACAATAATTTGCTTGCGTAATATGTACGTCACTGATAGATTAATATGAACTGCTGAGCAAAACAGCCCAATTTACTATCTACTTCCCAAATTGAACTGCTAAACGTAAAACCATAACTGTTAACATAAAAAAAATTCTACCGAGTCTGACTGAATTACTAACTTTCAAATAACTTTATTCTTTATCAGTTAACTGCAAATGGTTTTGAGTTGCCATAATCGAAAAAATTAAACTGGCTATGCATAATAAATTTCTAGTTGTTTTCCAATCATTTTTTTTCTCGAAAATGCCATCACAGCGAAAGCCCGTTCCAACGAATACCAATACAAAGAAATATTCGTGTAATCGAAAGAAATTTTCAGTCCAGATTTGATTTCCATTACAGTGCCTGAATTCTATTTCAACGAAAAGAAAAAAGTTTTCGGTCTTTGATGTTCGTTTTATCGGATTTCAACGTAACTGAATTCAAGTCATGTCTTTTTGCTGTCGAAGAAGAATATTTTTTTCTACTTTTATTATTTAAAAAAAAAAAAAACTAGTTTCGAATTGCGAATTCCAATCTTTTGCGAACCCAACATTTTACTACGAATAACATATAAACTAAATGCATAAATCGGCTAACATGTCCTTCAGAGGTTCAGAAAAATTCCAAATTGAATTTAATTTACTTTTGACGCACGTTCGAGCCATTTGCGAGGCTAGCACCCCCCCCCCCCCCCTTCGAGAAACAAAAAGTACAAGTTTTATTTCAAATCACGATATCCTAAGTTAGTGCCGGTTGAACAATGAACCTATACCGATTCGTACAGACAAAAGCTTTTGTCGCAAATTCTTTTTTAGCTGCAATTCTTTTAGGGTGAAAGTGTTCGAATCAACGTTTCATCCATTTTTATGCAAACAGTTTTTTATTTTTGACTAATGTTTGAAGAGACTCTGCCTAGAAGAAATATTCTTTTCCTTAAAAGGGTGTATACTAAATACAAATTTTGTCGGGAAAGCATGAAAACCATGCCCACCTTATATGTAAAAATAATAATTTTTCATAACCAGCAGAGGGACAAAGAAATTGACTCCCCCCCCCCTTTAAATGACGGGTCTATATGAAGGCCACCTGAAGACGGTTGACATTCGTCTTTGGACGATTCTACATCATAACCGATTGAAAACAAGACAAACCAAGGTTGCTAATACACATCATTGTCAAAACAAGTTCTTTTTCCCTGAAGAATCATTTCTGTTTTCAATTTTGCAAGCGGAGCTGGTATAAAATAATTGTTACTTGTACAAGGTGAGGCAGAGCAACTTAATTGCTTCTTGAATGAAAATAAAACATGTATATATAAAATTGTATTATTTGAGCGCCATAGAGATTAATGAAAACTTATAGTTCTTAATACACTGTGTCAGTCGATTTTGATGCAGGACATCCAAAGGAAGGCATTGCACCTAGTTCCAAAAAAATTGATTTGTAGATTTTTTTTAATAGTAATTAAGACAATTTTCACATAAATTTCCTAATATGGGGTGGGAATTACTAGCACGTTAATATTATGTGTCCATCGAAAGCACTGATTTTTTTGCTAACTTCCAAGTTGAATAAAAAACAAGTTATAAGCTTTTTAGTTCCATTTTCGAATGCTTTCGTCAACTCATTTCAGTATTCAATTTATCACCTCAACTCCCTGTCGATAGCTAGAATTGCGTATATCATCTGCTTGTATGATATGATTTGTATGTATGATATGATTTGACTTTCTCCAGTCAAATCTTAAAGTGACAATTTTTTCACTTAAAAAGTATCCAGGATTTTAATATGTTTTGGGTCTAAAACGTATAAGAGCTTAGTATTTTTATAAGCACATTAATTGATTACGTAACTATGTGTCAGAATAAGGATACATAGTCGCTTGACGAGATTGGAAAATATTTAGCCAAATCCATTTATCTGTCATTTTAATGAAACTTTAATGCAATTAAATGACTTTATTTATTTGCGTTGATTGGACATTTTCTTACTATCCAATAGACCACAAATCTCTGTAAACATTTTGCAGATAGATGTCAATAGCCGAGGCCACCATTGATGGCAAACAGGGGTTGACGAACGAAGCGAGCAGGGGTCAGAGCTCTACAGGTTTTTCAAAGGTTTTCATTTGGAATTCAAATTATCTTATGCGTATTTATCGCATGATACCACTCTACAAAAAAACCTTGCTTTTTATAATTTAAGAGAATTATGCAAGATATTAGATACCACCACATTTAACATGGCAGCAGTAAAAGCTTAAGTGTTAAAAGTTTCATTTTGTAGTCTGCCGGGGCAGTAATTGCATTTTTTTTTTTTTGCATTTTTGTTACCTATTGTACGTTAGCTTTAATGTACAATGTTACTTATTTGGTTTCCATTGAAAGAAAAGTGCAAAAAAGCGTCGAATTCCAACATTTACCTGTTAGTACTGAATACAAAAAGCTTTTTTTTTTTTTTTTGAAGTGTACCGAAAACTCATTTTTGCAGATACTGCCGTTTAACTGCACTCGACAGAATAATACATTTTTCTAGAGGGAGTGCGGTGAAGGGTCTTAAGGTATTTTTATACACATTTCGTGTCGTCACTCGTCATTTCTTGCATGTAATTTAGTCTAATTTACCACTGATCTTCCAGAAGTAAAATAGCATTTCTAGCTATTAACCCAGCATACACCTTGTCATATTTAGCAAATAGGGTAAAAATTATGGAAATAATGTAAAATAGTGCCGGATATACTGTGGAGCGAGTCAGGGCCCGTGAGGTAACTTATTTGAACTCACCTTAGCTGTACTTTCTATTTCTGTTCAAGTCTGACTAACCATATCTCCTCAGAATTAGCAATATCTACCAAGTAAAAACTGGTACGGTTGGATGCAGGACATCCAGGGAAAGGTCCTCCGGCCCGTCCCTGTCTCAGCCCTCTGAACCTAAAGGAGTCGGACATCCAGAGGTGAAAAAATTTAAAATCGTGAATTGTCATACGCCGCTGGCGGTATTGAGCCTCATACGCCGTTGGCGGCATTGAGCCACCGCGGGTGAGTAACGGGGTTTGGCGAGAGGGGTGAGCAGGGGTCGAAGTCCCTTAGTATATACTATTAATTTTTGTACAAGTCTGTAACCCTATCTCCTTCGAACTGGCAATGTCTGCCAGATCAATACTGGTGATGTTAGTTACAGAATATCCAGGGGAGTCAGTCAGCTCTGTCTACCCCCTATTGTCCCCCACCGTACGTGGCAAACGGGAGTTGGCAAGCAAAGTAAGCGGAGCAGAGCCCTCTAGTTTGTTTTCATACTATATACAAAAGCTGGAAAGAACATGTGTAAGGGAGGGAGTAGCGCTGCGGCTCGGAATAAGCACAGAAGATCCGACTTAAATGTAACCAATATCTCCTAAGTGTTATGACATTACAGTCGGACCCTGATTTAAAACTTCTATTTAACGAATTTCACGATTTAGCGAATTTCTTTTTCCCCTACTAGAATAAAGGCAAAACCCCCTATTTACCGAATAATAAACCCCGAACTAACGGATTGTTTTAACAGCCGAAAAAAAAATTTTTTTTTGTCAATTTCAGTTAGAAAATATTGGATTGTTTTCCAAACGTTATATCCATATTGTCCGAAATAGAAAAAGACTTTTCTTGCAATCAATCAGCAATTTTTGACCGGCGAGGGGGCAACCAACAAACATTGATTTTGCTGCAGAAAAGCAAGTAAAACTCTGATTAAAACTTTTTCAAATGCTTTATATGGCCTGGAAACTGTACAAACATATCATGCAGCAGGCTGCAAATGACACAGTATTTTCTTCTATCCATAAAGTCGAAAGAACTATTTCGAGTCAAGTATCGAGAATTGTCAAGCATCATTACTTAGTGTTAGTAGTTTAAAATTTCAATTTAACTACTTTGTAGTACGTAGTGAATTGCTGAATAAAAAGTTTCTAACTCTGTTTCACTTTCTAATTATGGATATTTTTGCGCAGTTGCTTATTACGGGTCTTAGATAAGGTAAGTGCAGTCATTTTAATTTTTTTTCTTACCCCGATTATTGCGAACAACCCCGATTTAACGTATAAAAGTTTCGGTCCTGATGAATTCGTTAAATCGGGGTCCGACTGTATTTCCATTTAAGAAAAATCAGATTACAATATTACTAAACAAAAAGATTTTTCCCATAGTTAGGATTGAATCACAAATTCTAACATTTATTTTTAGCTTTCCTTTCCAGAAGGTATTTCAAAACAAAAGATCGTCATAAAACTGAGTTCAAATTGCTGTTTTCTCACGAGTTAAGCAATTTTATGTACTACTAACTTCACATAAAACGAATATCAAGAAAGCTGTAATAATTTACACTTAGTCGGACATTTAACTTTCTGCTTAATCTTCGTTAATAGGAGACTCGGGATAGAAAATTAAAAACGAAATCTCTCCAAAACTCGGTCTCGAAAACTAGTAAACCATTACTTCTGTTATTGTGTTAACAAACAAGCTGGAACGTAGGGATTTTAGTATTGCAGACTTTCACTTTGAGATAAACGATTCTAAGTTTCTGTTTTTCAGGGCCAGATTTCGATATAAGGGATACCAAAGCTAATTCGAGTATGGGAGCGCCTTCTCTCTTTTGTTGTCCGGATGACTTATGTTAATGGCCAAACATGCCAATTTAAAAAAAAATACTATGCGATGTGAGTGTCTTTTCCTCCTGATGCATAAAACCATGCGTTTTTCCTTTCATTTCTTAATGCTGCCTGATTCTCTGGTGTTGAATTGACCTTTGAGAATAGGAGGATAAGGAGAGTGATTCAAAGACTTCCTTTAAATTCTATAAAAAAATATTCTCAATTTTAGGGGCTCTGGGGGATTCTCCCCCGGGGAAAATTTGAAACAGTGATGTAAGATTTCTTATTAGGGATTATTAGAACAAGAAAAGTATCAGGAAAAAAATTGGCGAAAAGAAAAAATATTTTTAAAGTCATACTCTTTTGCAGATAAGGTCGTACAAACTGAAAATGATTTTTGGTCCGACAAATCGTCGACATTAATCGACAGCGGAGGGAGAAAATATAACGCATCATCTCTTGCTGACATCTGTACATAAAATTAAGAAACGGTGTAGAAAATTGGAAGAGAGTATCAATCTAGTCATTCAAACAATTCGTAGTTTATACACTTAAGAAATAAAATAGAAGGAATTTTCAAGCTGTCTCAAACAAATTTTCAAGGCCTTTATAGCAATTAAAATTTATAGCACTTTATTTGCACTTTCCAGTCTCTAACATTTTGATATTTGATTGTATAGTTCTACTAAATAATTCTATTTTTGTAAGAAACTCCGGTTTTAAATTAAAAAAAGCAAAATACTTTAAATTTCTTTTTCAACATTTTGTTACCATTACAAGTAGTGCAAAAAGCGAAAACAGAACAGAGATCGTGTACTATTTTTTTCTAGTGCTAAACAGCCTAACAGTAAGCAGTAGAAATAATTCCAAAAGAACTTCTGAAACGCTGAATTTGGGATTAAGTATTCAGGGCCCGATTTAAATGCAAACCTGTTAAGCCCGGCTTAGTGGCCTCCTAGCCTGAAGGGCCACCAAAATTACGAACTGTTTTTTTATAATCAGCTCTGGTTAGTTGAGCTGTGACCTTTATTATGTTTACCTGTTTTAAGGGAGTTTTGCGAAAAATTGACGTGTTATTGGCTCGGATTTTAGTTGAAATGTTTTTGAAAAGCTACTAAGAAAGTTTCTCGACTCAACTTAGCGGCAATTACCCCTCCCTATTTTCCGAAGAAGAGGTAAACATTGCCAGAGTCGGAGCTCAACGTCGCAAAGCCTAACAATGCATATAACAAGTTTTTCTATTTTGATCTATAAAATGTTTCTTAATGTTTTTTATTCAAGTGTAAGTTTATAAATTTAATTTTTATTGTCGACTGTGTTTCAACAAGGCTAATGAGTTCAGTGGAAAACTTACTCTCCCCCATAGAGTGAGACAATAATCAGGAGTGACATCTTGCAGAGAATTAGACCACTCACATGTCACTCCATGGTAGTAGCTCACTATTACTGCTTCTGTGGTATTTATTTTGTTTTTTTTTTTATTTAGAATACTTCAAGATGTTTAAATCTTTCGTGATGGTTTATTTATGTAAACATAAAATTACAAAAATACATTGATACAGAAATAAAATATAACTTCAGAAATTCCTTTTAAGATTGGATGACTATGCATGGCAGCATATAGTGATGCAAACGCCAAGGGTGTCCCAAGGAAGGGGGGGGGGAAGGTCAATAGGGTTACCCCCAAGAAACTCGAATCCCAACCCTGAAAATTAGTGCACGTAAGTTTTTTTTTTCTGGGGGGGGGAGGCAAGGGAGGTATCGGTTTCTTTTTTGGAGGGTAAGCCATTGGTTTTCAGAGATGGGAGCCTCTGCCAAGACAAAAATATTTGCAATTGAGCACGTTCTTTGACTATGCAATTCAAGGGGCCAAGCAATTTTGTTGTACTTACAGTACTAAAATTTCTAAATCGGGCCCTGTAAGTAATTAACAGGATATGAAACATTTGGGAGTTACAAATACTTACCTTACACAATTTTCTGTATCAATATGTTACAGAAACGTGAGAACCATGATTTACATTTTGATGCAGGATGTAGCAAGGAGTTGACTTTGGGTTATTGTGCCTCCCCCCCCCCCTTCCCCTCATCTGTTTGCAGGGGTTAGCAAATCCTATTGCAGCTCAGCTCAACAACCAATTCGAGAGGTTAAATATTGCTAATGGAGTACTGTCGCTATGGGGGGTGGTCCACCCTGGTTGTCACCCGTCTGGGGGGGGGGGGTGAAATCCAAAGTGCAATTTCAAGTTTGAGAAATATGAAGCAATGTATTTTGAAGAAGACAAATTTGAAAAATTTGCGGGGGTGTTTCCCCTGGTCCCCCTTTTTCCTACCTTACAGTTCTTTCTAAAAATTGTATGAATTTATTTTCATGTTTACATAGAATATTAAAACTTTTTTTTTGCATTTGACAAAGGGGGAGGGTAATACTACAAACTATTGTCCCCATTGTCACCCATGTTTGGTACGCCACTGGCTAATGGACAGCACAGTGGCGATAGAATGGACACAGCAGTGGAACTTCTGCGCCAACCCTCCTCCTATAGTCAGCACCTCCAGGCCTATGATCAGTCCAGATTTTTTCGTATCCTTATGATGACCGGTGGCGATGATCGGACACATCTATACCGCCACTAACTTGTGCTTCCAATAAACCGGACGAAGAGAGGCGATTTGTTGAATGTAATCGCTTTCTCCATTGGTTTAAAAGAAAGAACTGTGCTTATTTCTTATTGGAAGAGACATTTGCAGCTTTCCACGGAGTTCGCGAAATCTCTTCTTTAATCCACCATCGGACTTAGGAGAAAGCTTATTGCTATTTGAGAAACATCATTGGATACTGAAAATCTGCCCTCTCTTCTATTTAAAATGCCGCAGTCTGTTCATCAGGGCTTCACTACTTTCTCTGTGTCTTGCTGTATGTGTGTCCCCATGTTTCGTATTAAACGTATTTGTTTATGTTCAGCTGTCTGAATCTCTGCTTTACACAACCTTTCAACACGATTTACCAGACGACAGCGTCCAGATAATCCGTCACTTTTTCGTACCTTCCATGCCCTTCAGAAGTCAACAAAAAATCTTGCTGCACAAACCCTAAGAGAAATTCTGTTTTTTCTATCTATAGGTTTGTTGGCACAAATTCCGAATTTCAGGGTATTTAGTTTAGGCCAGTGATTTAGATGTTCTGCCAGTTATTCTTAAAGTGTTGGGACAAATTCGTAAAAAAAAAAATCAAACCATTAATGTATGTCAGATGAGAAAAAAACTGTTTTGCTGCCCTAATAATCATATTTTAGAGCATAAAAGTTGCATATTATTCATTTTAGGTTTAAGATAGAGTAACTGTAGCACTAGTCACGCATATCTTTCAATTTAATTTCCCAATTACTGAGCCCCAAAAATCCGAGGTAATTGGGGCTTGGATCACCTCGGATTACTGAAAGCTCGGATTATCCGAAAAATTATTTGAACTACATAAGGACAAGCGCTCTTTACTTCCTTACGCTATGAAAAGGAAATATTGTTGTCTCCTCTAAAAATTTATCACTCAAATATCAACACAAATTTGTTTTTATTAAGACTAAGCGAGTTTTAATGTCTGCACGTCCTAGTGTCTGAACTTGCAGGCAACCAAAAACTGCCCTTTGATCGTCCTCCAATAAGTTTTGTCGTGACATTTGCTTCTTTGTGTTAGTGTACGTTTGTACCTCGCATAATGCAAAATCGTTAGTCATACAAGGATAAAAATTTCGTATATACGCTTCGTACATCGTTTTGGACTTCCCTTTTAAATTGCAATCTGACATTCCAAAAAATTGTTCGTCCTTTGAGGCAAAACAATGTTTTAATTTCAAGTTATTTTTTGTATCTATCAACCAACTTCCTACTTTCTCCAAGGCTTACTTAATCCATCTCTAACAGTCAAAGAATATTTCATGTTACTTGGCAAGTTTTGACATAAACCTTTAAATTTATTTTTATTACCTTATTGTATATTGTTAGGGAAGTTCTACATCGCAAAATGTTTCAATTTTCAGATTAAAACATTTTTTGTCGATTAAAAGCATACCTAAAAATAACGAAGCACCTCGGATTAAGCTAAACTTCGTACCTCTGAGACTAGAATTATTGAGACTCTTCCTGACATGCTTGCATTCCATCCTACAAAATGACAAGCTCGAGTCAACTCCCCCCCCCCCTTCACCCCTCACGAATTCCCCTTCTATTGAGCAATATTGGTAGAAAAACCCTGGAGGTCCCAAAGGTTCTTCAGCAAAATGCAGGGTGTCCGAACCAAATGTACCGAATGGAAAGGTCGCTATACTTAAGACAACTTATAGTTTAAAAATTATAAATAATTGAAATTACTCACATAGAGGTTATATTTTTGAAAAATCAGTACCCATTCACGCAAGCTCCACTAAGCTATACGTGTCTTCCAATAGGAGATAACAGAAGGATGCTGTGACTTTCCAAAACTTCATTTTTCGACGAATTTTGTCTGACGATTCTGCAAACTGCAATATTGCAGTTTTTAAATGGCGGAATGATCCTTTAAATTTGATGTATAAATATAAATACCCGTATTTTACCATTTGGCAAATTACAAATTCCTCGTTCCCAAAAATTAAGTTCGGGGCACCTCTGAGTAGCCATGAGGTCCCTTAGTAGCTCACTCAGAAGCTTTTTCTGTACACTTTCCGTTAAGAGATCGGGGGGGGGGGGGAGTTTTGTACCACTTAATACTCATTCATTGGAGAGATTTTGTTTTTTACATTATTTGCACTGTTATTAAGGATTTGTATTCTGCATTGCACACAAGAGAACAATTGGTGCTTTCTCTTGCGATGACGCCATTTTTCTATTTGTCCGCTCATAAAAGTGCAGGTGCGTCAGAGACAATTTCGCCCTCATGGCGAGAAACTTTTTTTTAAATCGAGTGTTCAATTTAAATACATTTGATTCTGACACCCTGCATATCCACCACAGACGTTCATGAGGAAATTGCATCACCCACCTCCTCAAAGCCAAGAACTGATCCATCACTGTTCATCAATACCGTGCCCCACAAACTGACCCAACCCTTACACAGACATCTCAAGGGTACAGCAAGCACTCCGCCCTCATGCTCGAAGAAGTAGATTCCGATATGCACACCGGTCGCATTCCTCCAGCAACGCTCGATGGCCTGACAGGAACAACGTTGAAACATTTGACCTTTGCACAAATGATTGCTAGTGAAGGTCATAATCAGAGGCAAAAATAACACGAGCTTCTAGCACAGAAATAAGAAAGACCGACAGTGTCGCGAAAAATGTGTTGTGTATCGATTTGGACACTGATGCATAGTATATGTGCTATGTTTAATTTTAAAGTAAAGCCTCCTTCACACGAGGAAACTTAGGTGAATCAACTTTCGAACAGGCGAGCGGTTATTAGGAAGTGTAACGAGATCGAAAAGTGAAGGAATCACCTGGCATTCTTCACACAACAGTCAACTGTGCTTGAGTTGCCAGCTTACCAGGCACATCCACTAATCAACCTTTGATGAGAATGGTAGCTTCACATGTGCCTGGTGTCACGCCAGGTACAATTAACTATCGTGTGAAGAATGCCAGGTGATTCCGTCACTTTTCGATCTGGTTACACTTCCTAATAACCGCTCGTCTGTTCGAAAGTTGACTCATCTATTTTTTTTTATGTGTGAAAGTATTATATGAATGTGTAAGTGTGTGGTAGTTCCCAAACCTTCAACAAAATAAAGATGTTACCCATTAATTGTATCCCTGTGTGAGTTTTGCCGCAAACATTTTTATTATGTGTACTTGTTCGCCCTGTCCCCCACTAACATGAATGTTATTTGAACCTCTGATTATGAAAAAAAAAATATTTCTTTTCTTTTACACCTTCACTCATTCATAATTATCTTACTATCCTGATTGAAAACACAACTGAAAACAATGTTACCTATGTAATTATTTGTATTTTCAGCAAAAACTACGCAGATCGAAATAAATAAAAATCAACGACTTACTTGTAACTTCTTTCCATGCTACTTCCTGACGAACTTGGAGTTGATGATTGGCGAACGACATCTACTGACGAACTTTAAGTTGAAGACATCTGATTAAAAAAAAAAAAAATACAATGATGAACAACTGAAATCAACACTAAGGGATAGATTTCCAAAATAGTTATTTTCAAGTGTCAAAATGAAATTTAAGATGAAGTAGGGAGGTGCTCTTCTTCCATTACAGGAACCGTTGCGTATTGAATTGATTTCGCGTAGTAAAATCCCAAAAGCAAAATCGGCAGGAATGTGAAGTCGTGAACTAATTTTGAATTTAGTTTATAGAAGAGGCAAAATATTTAATCAGTTAATAGTTAACTTATTAGCTGATACTTGATAATTTATTATTTGATAGTTTATTAATTGGCAATTAATTGATACTGTATTTCAATGCATAACAATTTAATTAGTAAATAATAGCCGAATAATCATTTCGAGAGCGACATTGCGATTTTTTAAGTCCCCCTTTTAACGGAACTGTACTATAGTACAGTAGGGGATATATTTTCTTAATATCATTTGTCACAACCCAAAAATTTGGGGGAGAAATCAATTTCACGCATTTAAGAAAAACATACCTGTCAGAAACCAAAAGTTTTGGAGAGCAAATGGAGTCGTTTCCGAAATTTTATAAGTATTTTGTTCTTGAAAGAGCAAGCTTAAAAACATAAGATTTGACCATTTTTTAAACAATTTGACAAAGTTTAATATTTTAAAAAATATATATTAATCGGTGCGGATATTAAATTTCCTTTTTTACGTTTCTGCACATGCCATCACAAGTGATGAAATGCCCTTCACTGATGCCATTAGCGCAGAGCGCAATATTTAAATTGCTTCTTTACTCATTTGGCAACGATATAGTTGATGTCAAGAGCAGAGTGCAATATTTAATTCTCTTCTGAATTATCATGTCCTGGAAACGCTGTAGACAGCAAACTAAAAAACATTTAGCACGCCAAAGTTCATCACTTATGACTTCATAAAGACCACGACTTATTTGAAACATTGGACACTTAAAAAAATTAAAAGTTTTAAAAATAAAAGACTTTCCTCGCTCCATGTTTTATTTATTTATTTTTTTTAAACTCATTCTACCAACTTTAGTGACTAATAGTAGTACTTTTGACTGATGGAAACAACCCCATTGATTTCACGTATTAAAAAAAAATAAACAAATTTACCTGTTCCACGCTTAATTGTACACATAGTTGATCAAAAGGGGGATGAAGTTAAATGAACTAGCAATAAATATTTTGTTTAACTAGTCACATCACACAAAAAATTGGTTATTCAAAACAATATGCAACGATTCCAAAGCTATTATTAATCACGAGACGCTGGAGCGTCCCGGCCGCCAAGAAAATCAAACGTCAGCAGCCAACAGAAGCAAATCCGCCGCCAAGAAAGACGAAAGAAAATAAACGTGACTAAGTACAGTTTACACGATAGAACAACTTGGGGTTTTCACTCCTATGTATCTCAGCCTAATGAAGACCCCCGCAGTTGATTTTTGGTATACTCAATCTCTAGTGGCCCGTGACGACGTAAACCAAAATACTTTCCCCTGGACCATCAGGGGGAGGAGAAATTAAAGATAGAAAATCGCTATTCAAAAAAGTTTTCGCTTTCTTTGACAGGACTACATCCTAGACGAGAAAAGGAAGCTGAAATTTCGCACACAAATTCCTTGTGCCCTGTTGATGTGCCTTGTGTCATTTGAACCCCCCACCCCCTTGTTTTTACCCCCATATTGTACCTTCCCGAAGTTCTGTCACAGCCCCCCGGGGGTCAATGGTAATGATTTTGGGTATACATATTCTTAGGGGGCCATTAAGTACATATACGAAAATTAACCTCCAGGGACATAATGGGCTGGAGTAATAAAAGTTTGAAAATCACTAATTTCTCCTACATTTTTATGTACTTAATTCTCAGCTTTACTCTCGGGGTTTGTTAATCTCTGACTGCAATTGCAAGGTTAGAACACATCTAACAGTTTTTCAAAAGTTGT
Source organism: Uloborus diversus (assembly GCF_026930045.1). Classification (NCBI taxonomy): domain Eukaryota; kingdom Metazoa; phylum Arthropoda; class Arachnida; order Araneae; family Uloboridae; genus Uloborus; species Uloborus diversus. Next base: position 138,327,028 of record NC_072740.1, read on the forward strand.
CATAGGAAATTCAACCAGGACTAAAATAGATCCAACAGTTGCAACTAGACGTTAAATCGCGGATATCACAAAATTGCCACAGCTGCTGCGCATGCGCGCGGACTTAGCTCATTGGACTTTCTGTTTTAAGATTCCATGTTTGTTTATATTTAAGCAGAGAAACAAATTAATGAATGAAATTAGAATGCTGCCCCCCCCCCCCCCCAAGTTTTACCGATACGAAATTTCCTTCTCCCTGTTTCAGTTGATATATTTAAGGGGGGGGGGGATTTTAAATGTCAGCGCGAAACTGGGGTTAAACCATTAGAACATATTGCGTGACATATTTTATGAAAGTATACGCATATGAATATGATACATCTGATTTTAAAATTGAAAGGGGAAAATAGCCCTTTTTTATTGGTTTGCTTATTTTCTAAATTAATGAATTTTTCACAAACCTAGCATATTATGAGTTGAAAATACGTGTGTGAATAATCCATGTTTTGCAGTAATTTGTTTACAAACAAAATTTTTGCAATTAATTTCATCAAGACTTTTAATGAGCTAAGTCCGCGTGCATCATGCGCAGTCGCTGTGGCAAATTTTGGATATCCGCCATTTGACGTCGAGTACAGTTGTATAGATCTTCTGACACATTCAAATTTAAAATATTTAATGGCTTAGTTTTTTTTTGCTTGGTAATAACATGTTTTATTTCGTCTTTTTAATGAACTTTTAAACAAAACAAGGCATTAAACAAGACAAAGACCTCCATCAAAAGAAAGATAAATCTCCAATCATTAAATATTATCCCATAAAGAGTAAAATAATATACGATTCAAGAAACAAAAGTCATTAAATAAGAAGTCAAAAGCTAGATTAAAATAGCCCGCAAGCTGTAAAACATTTAAATAACCTTCATGAAGATGTTGAATAATCCGTCAAATTAAGAAACTAATAGAATTTATTGCGAAGTTGTAATACTCGAGAACAATATAATTTAAAATATAGTATTTCATTATCCAAGAAGTTTTCTTTGCTACAGAGAGGATACAAGGATTGCATAAAATTTAAACAGCCCAATTCTCGCAAAACGAAAATAGAATCTACATGGTCAGAATATAACTTGACGTAAAATTAGGTTTGTCATTATTTTTCCTTAAAAACACAAAACAGCGTTGCTTCAATTACACGTTTTCTGACTTGAAGTGCTCAATTCTAAAAATACAGACAAAGTAATAACATGAATGCAAAAAGATGTGATATCTCATCAAAAACAACCCTGTTGTAAAAATTTCCCCACCAAGAAAACCATTCAACTATTCCGCACAAAAAATGAAGCCTTCATCTTAAACCCAAAAACCCTCAGCCTTAAAAAGTTGTGATATCTAGTTCGCCCACCAAGTATCTGCCGAACTTATCATCCTCCCTGTTCTCATCTTTCATCGCACCTACTTCCGTTAGAACCTCCTCCCACCTTCAACTTCTCAGAAATATGGATAGATCCTTTAAATTGTTTATCCTGTTTGGTGGGAAGCTTTTTGCTCACCCAGCAACCACTTCACTTTCTAAAGCTTCCCCTTCAAACAGGATAAACAATTAAAAGGATCTATCCATATTTCTTAGAAGTTGAAGGTAGGGAGGAGGTTCTAACGGAAGTAGGTATGATGAAAGAGAACAGGGAGGATGATAGTTTGGCAGATACTTGGCGGGCAAACTAGAAATCATTACTTTTTAAGACTGAGGGTTTAGGATGAAGGCCTTTTTTTGTGCGGAAGAGTTAAAGGTTTTCTTGGCGGGTGAAATTTTTGCAACAGGATTGTTGATTTTATGATGATGATATATAGTTCATTCAAGAGAAAACTCAATGGGACATGGGCTCATTAGACAAACTAGCTGCCCGTGGAAAGTGTAAGTTCAACAAAACACTGCGTCTGTTTTCAAGCAAGTGAATAAAATTGGCATGCCCCATTCTTCTGGAAAGAATTGAAATAGTGCGTTGAATCATTACTAAAAAATAATTCAAGATTTTCGATCTCTCGCCGTAAAACCGTAACCTTAGTCTATCGACAAAAACTTGGATGTTCTTGGAATTCTAAAACGGTCAAAAAAAAATTCTATCTAATGAAAGATAGCTACAGAAGAAAAATATTAGGTTGCAATATATGCATTGAACTATTTCCTAAATTTCCGGCAGAATTGGAGGGATGAGTTAAAAGTTTGGCAAGTGTCACGACAATTTAAGATTTGCATGTTCGTGTTAACAAAACCGTTGCTTCCGTTTACTCAGGGCCCGATTTAGAAATTTTAGGACTGTAAGCACAACAAACCTGTGGGCGGCCCTCTTGACTTGCAGAACCAAAGAACGTGCTCAAATGCCCATCTTTTTGTCATTGTAGAGGTTCCCATCCTAAGAAAAATTGTGTATCAAAAAAAAAAAAAAAAAAACTGATACACTTCCACATCCCCCTCCCACACACACAAAAAAATCAGTGATGCAATATGCACCATTCAGTTTTTTTAGGTTGACCTCATTGAAATTTGCATGGTTATAGGCTGCAGTAAACCTAAGATATGTAAATATATATATTTTTTGATAAAGTCACCGAACACCTTAAAGTCTTTTCCTTCCCCAAACTGATCTCAAATTGCTTGCAAAAATAACAAAAAGTGCTTTTTGAGGGCGGGGGGGGGGATGCTCCTGCACAAAAATAAGTTTATCACCTTCCGTCCAATCAGCTGTATGTATTTTGTGAGTCCTGATGTAAACTAGCTAAATAAAATACTAGATAGTAATAAAAAGTTGCTTTGATATTACGGATACAAAAGTGACAGCTCACAACAGGCTCTGGGATAACTGCTAATCAATTTACCAACCGCCAATAAAGATCAACAGCTCTCTATTTGTAATTTGAAACTTACATAAATAAACAATTACAAAAGATTCAAACATCTTGAAATATTGTAAATAAACAGAAATAAAATAATTGCCATAAGCAGTTCAGCTCCATACCGACATGGAGTTGCATCTGAGTGATCTCATTCTATGCTAGATTTCAACTTCAGATAGTTTTCTCATACCATGGGAGATTTTTCGTCGGAACTCATAAACCTTGTTAAAACACAGCCAGCAATAACAATTTAATTTTTAGAATAAAAAATACAAACTTACACTAGAATAAAAAATATTAAGAATTTTTTTTGTAATTTTTGGGGCCCCCAAAGTTCGTGCTTCTCGGACTTACACTTAAATCAGATCCTCAGTTTACCACCTGACAGTTGCAAATGTTTTTGTCTATGGTAGGGGGTAAATGCCAACAGTCACAAAAAATGGGAGCTATCTTTACACTTTTGGTAGCCATTGAAAAAAATAAAAAAGTATGCAAGCAACGCAAAAATAAATACCCCATTCGCTTTCAGTAACACTAACAACAAATCAAAAAAAAAAAAAAAAAAATATGGTAGTACTATACAGTAACAACTAACATAATTTTACTGAACATAATTCTTTAATAAGAAACTTAACACAAGGAAATGGGTTACAAATTTTTAAATACATCAAAATGTAGGCAATTATAACTAAATGAAGCATGTGGGGACTCATATAGGATTTAGTTTATAAGTCATAAAAGGTCTGTCGCCTGACTTATTTTTCAGGGTATTTGAAAAGATAAAAAGCCGTAAACGCAAAAAAGAATCTTTAATAAAAAAAAAAGAAATAAAAAAAAAAGAAAATAAAAAAAATAAAGAAAAGGGGATAAGGATAAGGTAATAAGGATATAGAATTCATGGTCAATATTCACCACTACACTTACCATAAATGCTATTTACAGCCGTACAACGTAATGTATTTCTGTTACCAATCTGATTTTGTCATTTGGCTGAAATCTTGTTTTTTAATTTCAACTATGTTGATGTTTTCTCCAGATGTTTTTTAGATTTCATCTATGTTGATGTGTCCTGAAGAAACGTTATTTTACACCCCACCCCTTTTTAAACTAAAACCTGCTTAAATCAAGGGTAGAAATGCAAACAATTTGTAACCATGGCGACGAAAATGTTTCCTCTTAATAAATATGAAAACAACGAATAAGCTTATTCTCGTTATCAGAGCAGTCTGAAAAATCAGAGTAACATTAACTTTGGTCACTTGACCAAGAAGGGAAGGATAAGAAATTCGTGATTGCTGGGGGAAAAAAAAAATCAAATTAAGAAAAAAAAAAAAAACCGCGATTGTTAAAAAGAAACATTTTTAAGCACAGGTTTAATGTAAAATACCATCTGGTTTCAAAAATTTATGTTTTAATTTATGTAACAATATGAGTCCACCTCCCCCCGTTTTAAAATAAAGAAAAATGCGTATACACCCTCGAAATTCTAAAAAGAAATTCTTTGTAATTAAAAATGTTTCACCAAATAAACCAGTACGATAACGGTAGCTTAAAAACGTTTAAAAAATCCATCAACTATTGCTTATTGCCTAACTCTTCTAACCTCTGTAACCTAACCGAAGAGTGAGCGAAGCAAGTCCCGATGGATTAGCGATCGGATCTTTTTAACGAAAACGTTTTACTGAAAATCCCTATTTCTCCCCTAACCCAATAGAAAAAGAATGTAATTGAAAAAACACATTTTGTCTAGAGCAAAGGAAACTCCCTCTTTCCTGTAGAAAAAATAATTTATCTCAAATAGTTAGCAATTATTGTAAAATTAACATTTTACACTTCAAAATAATTAAAATACGAATTGTAAACGCATCAAAAAAGAAAAAAAATCATAGCTTAAATTTAATTGAAATGTATGCAAATAATTTAAATCAAAAAAAGAATGTAAAACGTGCTTAAAAGCGTTTGGGGGGTCGGGACATACCATAAGAATATTAATACCCTTCCCTAAAATAATTAAAATACTAATTGTAAACGCATCAAAAAAGAAAAAAATCATAGCTCAAATTTAATTGAAATGTATACAAATAATTTAAACCAAAGAAAGAATGTAAAACGTGCTTAAAAGCGTTTGGGGGGACGGGACATACCATAAGAATATTAATATCCTTCAATAAAATAATTAAAATACTAATTGTAAACGCATCAAAAAAGAAAAAAATCATAGCTCAAATTTAATTGAAATGTATACAAATAATTTAAACCAAAAAAAGAATGTAAAACGTGCTTAAAAGCGTTTGGGGGGTCGGGACATACCATAAGAATATTAATGCCCTTCCCTAAAATAATTAAAATACTAATTGTAAACGCATCAAAAAAGAAAAAAAAATCATAGCTTAAATTTAATTGAAACGTATAAAATAATTTAATTAAAAAAAAAGAATGTAAAACGTGCTTAAAAGCGTTTGGGGGGACGGGACATACCATAAGAATATTAATACCCTTCCCTAAATGTTTAAAAAGTGAAGAAAATACGCGAAAAGCTATCATTGGGGGCGGGGAGCATAGGATCGCAACATTTATCCTATACAAGAGAGAGCCTCCTCCCTTTCTTTCTAGAAATTTCAACCACCAAAAATTAAAGGCACAAAATAAAAGAAAATAAATTTACAAAAGACAGGTAAATAAATATAGAAAAAACAAGTTATTATGGTTGCACTGTTTCGAATCTTTCGCGACCTAAGATATTCAGTCAACAAACCATACGGTGCTTTAACAAAAACAGAACGCACGTAATGTGCTAAGTTTAACACTAAAATAAATGAATAAATAAAACAGGCATTTCATAATAATCATTTTCTAGAACAAATATCAGCTACTTGAAAGATTCTTAGTACAAAAACAGCCCCCCCCCCCAAAAAAAAACCCTCCTCTGCTCCAGCGAGAGGCCTCACCCCCCCCCCCCCACCTCCAATGAAAAATACCCTTTAAAACACGTTGTTTACAATTTCAATGTAGCAATTGGCGACATGACTTTTTGTCCCTTATAGGTGGGCACGCCTGAACAAATGGATTTCAAAACTTAAGACTAAAATTCCTGAAGACCGAGCCGGTCATTTCCCCTTGAACTCCGTAGCCCTTCCTTACACAGTACAGAACTAGTGCCAGAACGTTCCCCCCCCCCCCCCCCCCCCGCAAAAAAAGAAAAAAACTCTGGATTCAGTAATGAATCATTGTCGTTTAAATAAATTTAAGAATTTATCTCTGCTAGTCATAAAACTGAATGTGTCATAACATTTTCTATTAAAAGATTAGAATTTCAAGTGCGTAAACCAAACTTACCCTGCATACTCGGGGATTTATGCCAGCACTTCAAATTCAATTACCAAACTTCATGAAAACTAAAAACCTTCTCGACACCATTTGAAAACAGCACCTACACTAACCAAGGGGAAACAACGAGATTCTTTCTTTCTGCGTGATCAAAATTTTCGCGCAGCTCAAAGCTCGACCAATTGAAATCCCACATTGATAATTATCATATGCAAATTCGTTCGCGAATAGAGAGCTTCTTCTAGAAGAGACAAAAATAATTACGTTTTATTTCAAAGGGATTCTTTTCGTGAAAAGTATTATGGGGTACGTTCGAATAATGTAACTAGTTAACCGGTGACTAATGAGGCAAATTCTGACAGAGCCACAGGTTGATGAAAGCTAATGAAAACATCCGATAGACACTCATCGTGTCGTCATCAAATCAACCAACCGGTTATTTTATTCGAACATATAACATGTTATTTAAAAATTTGAAATACGATTTGACGAATATTATGTAAATCTTATATTACCCCCCCCCCCCCCCGTGCCATTCTGAGGATTTATTTTCAGCTCAATCTGCATAAAACATTCTGGTTGTCTATTTGGCGTGATTCTTATCATGAACGTTAGGAATAAATTTAAATGGAAGTCCTCGGAATTTCAGCTAAAGTTCTTATCAGTAGAACGACAATACTGTCAGCTCCTCCTCGCGGAGATAAGCGCCGGGGCTCCGTTGGAATTTGAATTCGGATGTTGCTCTGTTTTTTTCAGCTTTCCATGACGACAGTTATTTTCAATATTTATTTTGAGAGCCAAGTTTTCCTTTTCAGGTCTTAACTCAAGTAGGTGTTATCTTAAAAAACGGATTCTTTGTTTAAAATTACATTTTTCCAGGAAACTACTCCTATATATTTCATCTAAATGCAAAACTTAGGGCCTGGTGGGGTTAAGTGGTCATAAAATCAAGATTTCTTAACTTAAGTGGATAACAAATTAAAGAAATTCCTTAAACATTTCAACTTTTTTTGTTGTTTTACATTACATTAATGAAGAATACGGTACATTGAATTTTAGAAAGAAAGCAAAATATTCAAGTAGGCTTATACCAGTTTCTTTTCCCTATGTATTTATGACCACTTTACCCCATGGGGTGGGGGAAAGGGGTCATAGCATGGGGTAAAGTGGTCCTAGTTAAAATAAGATGCAAAAAAAAAAAAAAAAATGTGAATGACCATAATATTTATATATTTTGGTTACTTATAATGATTAAACTTATAAACATGAGTATATGCATGTATACACGAGTATACAAGTTTATACATGAGTATATACCTACATGTATGCAATAAATACGTATATGTACGTGTCTAGTCGAGTATATACGTGTATACCCGAGCATTTACGCATGTACACGAGTCTTCATGAGCATATATGTGTCATGTGGAAATGTGCTAGATAGAGTATTAACTAGTATTCATGCGTATAGACATATATACCTGTACAGTCGAACATCATATGCATGAATGTTTATCTCTCGAGAATATACGTATGTACATGAGTATATACAAGTGCCATACGTACATATGCGGGTATACACGAGTTATGCATGAATCTACGTTTATACATCTAATGCGTATATGTACATGCCTACTCAAGTATATACTTTTAAACAATCGTAAATACATGTTTGTGTGTGTATACATATGTATGGACGTTTATAAGTACCTACATATAGTTGTATATACGAAAACTTTTCTATGCGCCAGTATATGCGCGTCATCAAATGATTTGTATGTAGGTGTCAACTCGTGTATGTATACACTAGTATATACGCTTTTACACGAGCGTATATGCGTATGCACGAGCATATACATGAATATATCAAATACTGTTATGGACATGAATACTCGAGTATACGAGTATATATGTGCGTGTTCGAGTATTTATGTGTGACGTGTATATACGCGTATCAGGAGGTTCCATCCCTTGCTCGCTCCGCTCGACAACCCTGTTCGCCGCCAGCGGCGGGTGACAATTGATGACTTTAATGTTTTTTGGTGATTTCATATCTGGTTACTTATCTCCGGTACTTTAGTTTTAGAGGGGTGAGACAGAGCGAAATGGCTTTCCCTGGATATCCCGCATCCAACAGGACTAGTATTGACCTGGTAGACGTTGCCAGTCCGGAGGAGATTGGGTTACAGCCTGACAGACATAAGCGTATAGAATTTACTTAAAATGTAATTAATCCTATAGAGTTGGGAGCTCTGCCCCTGCTCGCCAACCCCGTTCGTTTCCTACGGTGACTCAAAACCAAATGCAGTTGACAATTGTTGATTTTAAAGTTTCTTCCCCGGGACATCAGGACCCTTAAGGTTTATAAGGGTGAGACAGAGCAGAATGGCTTGATCTGGACGTCTTGAATCCGACGGTATTAACATTGACGTGGCAGACATTGCCAGTGCGAAGGAGATAGGGTTTGAGACACACAGAGATACAGATAGACAGACGCGCAAAGAAAATAATTGTACAGATAAGCTGGTATATATGTGTATAGACGAATTTATACAAATATAGACATATTCTTTCAGACACCCAAGTAGGTATTTATTTGTACAATTATGTAAATACATTTTTTTTAGTACACTTATACCTGTAAATACCGGTGTATATTCGTTTATATACAGGTAAAAGCCACGTGTTATACTCGTACCGACATGTATACACACGTACATACTCATGTATACGTATAGTTACATTTATGCTTCTCCATGTAAGTACTTATGTATACAAATATACAGTATACGTATATACAAATATATACACGTGCAGACGCGTTCATGTACACTATTTACGTAAAGGCAACGTATTTATTCTGACATGTGCATCTATTTACTATTATACGTATTTACGTACGTATTCACCGGTATATATACAGATATAGTAGTATCACACGTATATGTTCGTAAATCAAACTTCATTTGCCATACCATGAGCGAGGTACCACCTTGTTGTCTACTGATTATACACTTCGGATCTTTCCTCAAATCATGCCAATAATTTGAGAAACCATAAGGATCGTCTAAATTCCATATTTTTTAAATATAAGACCATAACACTAAGCCATTCGTCACTATAAAGCATGTAGTGCTTTGCCCACTGCAGTCTTGCTTGTTTGTGACACTGTTTCAGAAAAGGTTTACTAGCTAACTTTTGTTTTTGATAAATCCTGATTCGGTTACTGTCTGCATATAGTGTCACGTGATATTTTTGAGCCAAGTCGAGTTTTTATCCGATTAAGAGATACATTTCCAGATACAGCCATTCTTTTAATTCTTCTGTCCTCACGAAAGGTAGTTTTTATCTGCATTTCAGAGCGATACGCAGATTTGAATTGTTTTCCACGTTTCAGAACATTATAAATACCACGTTTAAACCAATTTAAAATCTATGAATTTTCCATAACAGATTTACCTTCATTCTGCTTCCAGGGATTAGCATGTTTTTCAAGCAAGAAACTTCGGCATCTTGATAACACGTTCAACCATTGCTACACTTCATAATTCGTTGAAAAGAACCGCACTGGTCCTTCACACATTACGTTTCAAGCGATATTTGCATAAAATCTAATTTGTTCATAAACTTTTGCGACAGTCAAAAATATGTGGTTTGTACTTTCTGATTTTCGTTACAGTTATATTTTTCAAAATTTCAGACACATATTTAGGATTATATTAGCTACGGAGTAGAGATTTTAAAGCATTCCGTTGAATGGTTTTGTTTTTATTAAAAAATTTGCATAGTGGTTAGACTTTTGTGCCGCACTGTAGAAGATATATTTAGCAACATTTTTACAGTCCAGTACTGAAGTCTTTTTTTTTTTTTAATGTTAACTTTTGAACTTAATAATCAGATTTTTGGAAAATTTGGGCAATATATGTATTTCAACTTTGCTCTCATGTAGACATCTCTTATTTTAATTCACAAAATTTGAGCTAGGCTTCCGCTACATCTTTCGACGGCTTGCGTAATGGAAGGGGAATACTTTTACATCCAAGTCTGGTGTAGTACCTGCTTTAATAAAATATTTACTGTCTTCGTTAGTAACTTTTCGAAGAAAAAATGGAGATAACGTTGTCGTGCTCCAAGTAACAACATTTGTGTAATCATTGGCTTCGACATTAAGGGATGGAATAACAAAATTTCAGATGTTTTTTCCTTTAGAAACAGATACTCTGGCTTTTAAAAACTAGGTCTCATTTGTACCTCCTTTCATCAAAAACCATGGCCATTAATAAATTTTCGGGATGCACAAAGAAAGTTTTTTTCAATGACAGGGTGAACAACTTGTTTCAGGTTCTCAGGAAAGTATCCATAGGTTTGAATTGTTTTGTACACATGAATGGGACTCTGCGTGAAGTTTTTGCACTTATTAATTTCAAACCATACTAGCATATAGCTTTTCAAGGTAAAAGTAACTATCTTTGTGGTTGGCGTGTCCGTAATAATCTACTACGGAAAGATTGGTGCCATTGCCTCAAAAGGTTGGACTTCTTTATTAACAGATAAGACAATACAAGAAAGATTTACAGCACACAGAGCGGAAATAACCCCCAGGGCACCGGCGGGAATCGAACCCGCAACCTCCGGCGTATGAAGCGAAGCTTCTACCATACAGCCACGGAGGGCCCAATAACTGCCTTCAAACGCATCTAATGTGACAGTTACATTTACGTTCAGTCTGAGGACTATTTGCACAAGTGAGCCATCTGGAATGTGAGAGTGTGTCGGGGTCAAGATTTGATCAAGCATTTGAACAACTGCAACTCTTTATTGTTTGAGATGCATCTAAAAGATCCCATTGATCCTTACTCAAGCATTTTCTGATTACTTCTATTGTTGTACAGTCAATTACCTGAAAATCTATTACCGGCAGTTGTTCACAACATCTGAGACGTTCTCCTTATTGGTCCAGAAAATAAACTTAAACCGGTCGTTTCACCATTCAAATGCCGAAAAAGTGATAAGACAATTCGATGAAATGGAATAAACAAATAGCCTATTGCAAAGGTCATCCAACATAAATTTTGAATTGACGAATCGCGACAATTTTCCACCTGGTATAAATTTTAGTACCATCATAACTTATGATATGTAAGCCGTCTAGTGAAATTCGTTGTTCGTTTAGATATTCACTATGTCTTTAGCTTATCCGGAGTTTGGAGGCACGTGGCTTCGTTTCAAGTTTACAGATTTAAATCAAGAAATGGCTACATAAGAGCAACATTGAAACCCAGATCAGTTATGCCCGAGTTTTCCAAAAATTTGGTTATTGACATTCAACAAGTCATACTTAAAATAATAAGACTTGTGTACTGGATTGTAGAAATTTTGCTAAACATTTTATCTTCTATTACCTGAAAACGGCTCATTCTTGTAAATAAAATGAGTTCAGTATAATTAAAAGATACTTCCGAAGTGGAGAAAAAATTAACGTTTATGTATAATATAGTACTTTTTAGAAGGCTTTTTCCTATAATGTTGGAAAAAAATGAGAACAGATTTTAACTGAATTAAAAAGAGAAAATGTTCAATTTTTCGGGCTTGTTACTGAATCAGGAGGTATTATTTGATTTCAACATCTTTGATTTATCAAGGTTTCACTCTTTTTTTTAATTTTTTTATTTTCGGCATTAGCACTTGAACATAGAAATTCATTGATAGAGTGCACTTATGTAGTGCACTCAGCACACATGAAGAGAGTACAATAGTGTTGTACTCTCTCTTCATGTGTGCTTGAGGTGTAATCTAGTAGACCTCCTCGTAGTGCACTCTGGTTAACACTAAATCAACTTCAGCGCAGAGCATTACATGGAGAGTTTACAGTAAATTGGCTGTAATTACGTTAATTCTTTTTAAATTAATGTCATCTTGTCTTTTTGCAAATCGTATTCTGAATTGCTTTTAAAAACATTAGTTCTGTATTTACTTCAACATTTGTTTTATAATATATCAAGAAATGCTTTCGCCTTGCATACTTGCTGACTCGCCAAGCGTTTTGAAACTTGTGAGGCTTCTTTTAGGGTATGCTGCTCCAACCCGCTGACGAAGAAGCAGCTTAATTGTGCTTATCTGAACGTTCTACTTCTGATCCCAAATAAAATAATTTTAAATTAATATTTCACAGACATATTTTCTTACTTAGAGATAATTTTAGTTATTTTTGCTTCAAAGAATATTACTGAGATAATGAAACATTGCGGATGTATGTCATGTCGTGCAGAGCGATCATCTGTAATTTTTTTAAATGAACGAAGTCGTTCAAATATCGTTGAATGAACGGATCAAAAGAATGAACGATCCTCTGATGAACGGATCATTAAAAAGACATACATTGCCCACCTCTACGCCAAACCCAATCCTGAAAACATGGTAACTTACTAATTGAAATAACTATTATGACGCCCCTCACCCCCGTCTGTAAATTCTGGCTGCGCTAGTGTCTAAAAGCATTGATTTATTTCTTACTATTCAAAACATGAGTGTACATAATGATTTCGTTGTTTAATGAAAACATTTGAGTTAACGTCCACCACCAAACCTAAAAATAATTAACAATGTGGACAAATTCTAGTTATCTTACCTTTTGGTTCTCCAAAATTAAAGATTCGTAGGAAATCTTGTCTCCTACTTAAAAAAAATAATACCAATGATAACGCTTAACAATTGCAAGTGTAACAACCAAGTACTAAAATTTAAGAAATTACGTTCTCAGTTTGCATAATTTCATTAAAATGCTTTTCGTTTGCAGCGAAGTTGACAAAGAAACTTAACAACAGTAAGTGACATAAGTAATGCGAAACACTAGAGAAAGTTAAAAAATAATCATTTGCAAGTCAAAAATAAGTTTAAAATAATCGTTTGTAGCTTTGTGTTTTGACGGAGTAGTTGTACTGTAACAAATTAATTTTTAAAACATGAAATTTTATTCAAGTACTTCTCAAACTGCAACGGAGCTCGAAGCATTCTTTTTTGCGAGTTAATCTCGAAGAGTTCGTAAAAGCAAGACTTTTTTTCTTTTCTCATTTTATAAATCTTTTTACACATTGCTTGATTGAAAGAGCAAAAAAGTAGCAAAAAACTTGTTTCCGGGTTGTTGACTTTCATTTCTTTATCAATAATTTATTCAAAGTTTAACCGAATAATATCCTGTTAACTCGGAAAACTGCATCCTAGCCGTACGGATAAAAGGTCGGAATGCTGATTATTTGCAATAGACACGCAAATAAATCCAAAATACATAAAACAAATGGTTGCTGTGGGTACGTTGGACTCCCCCCCTCCTCCCCCGCATTTTTCTTGCACAAAAGAAGTGATGCTTTAAAAGTCTGCAACAGGTAGATGCAGTCGTTAAAACTTGACTACGGATAGATGGCGGATGACCATGAAGGAAAACATTTTTATGAGTCGCAATCGGTAGAATCTGCCAGAAAGTACCGAATAGTAAGACATACGGTTCCGTTAATCGTTATCTATTCCAAAATAATACCAAAATCCTTTTACAGGTGATACAAATGATGTTTCTGCTTCAAGGTCATCCGAGTTCTTTTGTGGTCAAGCTATACTACAAATGTCTGTTTTTTATATACAGAATTGATATTCAAGCACACAATTGGCTCTGGGGGGTGAACCAAAGGGTAAGACTTTAATCGAAAGGGAGTGGAAACTAATCACAAATAATGTGAGACAAAAGTCTTGAATCGAATAAACATACTGTGAATAAAGAAGCACTGGAGCTACGTTTACTTATCACTCGAAATAAAAATATATCGAACGGATGAATAACACTCGGCTGAGAACGTAGAAGATATTTTTAAGCACGGGGCGTTCAACTAGAATTCTTGCGAGTTAGAACACATAGAACATCAAAATACCTAAATTCCAAATATGGGAAAATATGGAAAATAAGGAAAATTACAAACCGATAACTTGTTGTACTATGTTTTCTTTACTAAGCGCATCTGTTTTTCAGAAACCAATTTCTAAATGTTTGGTTCAAAATTTGTAACATTGCCACTAATTGTGCTTTTCGATTTGCATCATTAAACAAAACATTGGCCGACAAGGGTCAGTTTCGAGGGCCGTAGGTTGGGCACCACTGTTTCAAGCAATAAAAGGTGCTGAAAACTACCATCCTAACTAGACGACAAAAATAAACTTAAGCCGGCATTAATTTCTTTTAAAGTCAACCAAACAATAATGTGAAATAAGAAATACAAAAAAAAAAATACAAAACTTTTGAAGACTATTGTTCATAAAAAAAACAAAGTGAGAATGATAATAGTAAAATGTATTGAGAAACTAAGTCAATATTTTTATTGGTGAAGGAAACAGTTGAATATAGACAAATCCCGTTTTAACGAAGTTCAAGGGACCAGCAAAATCAGTTCGTTGTTACGTAATTTCGTTATACCGATGTCACGAATGTTGTCATTGTTCCTATGTAAATAGGGGACCCCTGCTCGTTTTGCTCGCTAACTATCATTCGCCACCTGCGGCGGGTGACAATGATTTTAATGCTTTACCCCTGGAGGCCTTCAGGACATCTAGGGGGAGGATGTCCTCAGGACATTCTCAGGACTGGATGTCCGGCTTCTGAAGGCTTCGAATGGTGAGACAGGGCGAATTGTTTTTCCCTGGATGTTCTCTAAGCAACGGTACTAGTATTGACATCTTATACAGTTACAGTCCGGAGGAGATAGGGTTAATGATTCACAGACTGACGCTCTCCGAAATTAACAGTATAGAATTCAGTTGGAGACTACCAGTCTTCGTCGAAACGAGATTTACGCTATAGGGTCATTCCATGCGAAATGAGCAAATCAGCTGTTGCTGACATGTCACAGATTTCAATGAAAATTTTTATTTAGGTAAACCATACATATCTATGATTGAATGCAAAGTATGGAAGTATAAAAAGGGTTCGTTGCTTTGTTATTGAAATTAGAAGTTGATGCTTACGCTAAGCCTAAATTTTCAGAGTCCATCGCTACCAGTTTGTGACTCAATAACTCCATAAGTTATAAACGTACACTTGAAAAATAAATATTTCCGCATTCTATAAACAATTCTCTATTGAGAAAGAGCAAAGTAAAATTTATTCGGATCTTTTTTGAATCTGAGATATTAACAAAGATTGAGATTTTGCCAATTTACTTCAGATTTTAAATCACTGTTCTAGCTCTTTTAATGAAAAAATAACAGTAAAAATGATTCAGATTAAAAAACTATCTATAACTATCTGCTCTAATTTAGTAACTGTTTATGAATTTTTTGATGACGAAATTGTACTTTAAAAATTCGAAAATTTCCAAAAATTTCATTTTTTCCTCTGTTTCAGATGTTTTTTTGAAGATGAGAGAATGCTCTAAATTTACTCAATTTTTTC
Organism: Uloborus diversus; assembly: GCF_026930045.1. Taxonomy (NCBI): domain Eukaryota; kingdom Metazoa; phylum Arthropoda; class Arachnida; order Araneae; family Uloboridae; genus Uloborus; species Uloborus diversus. The sequence goes on from NC_072740.1 coordinate 138,342,661, forward strand.
TACGTAACATATTGAAGTGTCTTTTAGATGCTACTAAATTTTAATCATTGGTATCAGCGTATTTTTGGTACTAGAGTAACTTGAACTAAGGTAAAATTTCATTAGTTTCTTCTTTTTATTTTGTTAGTTTGGTAAATCTAACCATTTCTTTTGTGTTTCATTTTCTCAAAAGCATGTTTATGAAGTAAAGTCTGAAATGTATTTTTTTTAATTGAAATAAATGTTAGTTTTACTTGCTTTTGCATCATTTAGTCGTTTATCTAATTCTTTGAATTCTCGTAATTTCACATAAGGGTCAATCCATACAGGTTCCATACAGTATAAACTACTCATTCATGTTCAAATATTTCTAAGTTATCAAATTAAAATAATTATTTTGAAAATTACAATATGTTTTTTCAGTATAATGTACTATATAGGACACAATATACATAATTTAAGAAGGTGCAATGACGTTTTCACACTTTTTATTTCTGTTTTAGTGTGTGAATTGACTAGCAAAATTGCTTAATTTCAAAGACCTGTATCTTTTTTACAAACCAAATACTAAAAACTATATGTATAACATATATAGTACTTGAACGGCATATTCAATTGGCCAGGAAATTTTATTTTTAATTCCATACCCTTTTGGTTTATAGGAGCCTAAAATGTCATTTTCGTCATTTTTCCGATTTTTGTCGTCATTTTTCCGATTTTTGAGGGTCTGTAATCTACAAAGGGTGCACAAACACACAATAACAGTTACATATTCTTTTTAGCATGATTCCCGTGATTAGTTTTTGTCGTATTTCATTTTGTGTTTTTGTCCCTACGTGAGTTATCCCCCTTTGAAATGAGTAAAATTTTTACATTTTGTCTTGAACTTTAACCTGCTGCCATTATTTTAATTATTATTTTACAGCTAATAAATTCAGCATGCAAGACTGTAAACTTATGCACTTTAACATCAAAGTGTTAAATTAACTGTCATAAATGTAATTCAAACAGATTTTGGCCAAAATGCAAAGGTTTAAAAGTCCCATTTTTGACTACGAAAATCACTTTTGATGACCTCTAAAAAATCAAAGGTACAGTTGAGAGAAAAAATAAAGTGGTTTTAAACATCTTTCATATGCAGCTTTTAGGAATATGAATTTCAAATAAATAAATAAATAAATAAATAAAAATGGTCGAGCGGACTCATCCGTCGAACCTGTATAGATTGAATCACAAAACAAAAAAAGCTATTTTTCTGAATTTTATTTTACGTTTGGAAATCAAAAACCAATTTCGATTTTCTTCAAGCAAATAGTAGAAACACAGCTCTATATTCTTGTAAAATTTTAAAGTTGTCTGAATTTTCCCTCATTTGAATTTTTGTGTGTATGTGAAAGGGAAAATCATTTTACAAAATGTCACTAAGTTTAAAACTGATTTTAAAGACAAAGGAGTTAAAATACAACTTCAAAAGTAAGGTATTTCTTTTAAGATACTTAGCACATTATTGGGTATTAATTTCATCAAAGCTAATGCATTCCTTAAAGATTGAGGTTAAAAAATAAAATGCTTAATTATGAGAAAATTGAAATATTTTCAGTTTTTGAAACTCGGTTAAAAGTTAACTATAATAATTTTGAAAATTTTACTGACATCAGATTAATTACCCTACTTCATAGATTGCAACAACATATAATTTTTATGTTTTCATTAAATAGGTCATAAGATACATGCCTTCAAAAGTGCAACATTTAGCATTCATGAGAATGCTGTTCAATTTGACCCATTTTCAATCGCATGTAACTATTCAAATAAAAAATTTTAAGCAAAAATATTTTAGATATTTTCATATAGGCATAAAAGGAACCTGTATATCAAATTTCATAAAATTTGTTACCATGCGGCCACCACTTTTTGCTCATTTCGTATGGAATGACCCTATAACGGACTTCGATAAAACGGGGTTTGACTGTATTACCATGGGAGAAAAATAATTCATTCCTTATCCGACCGGATTACTGTTATGAATTTAAAACTCCCTGCGACTACTTTTTCCGTCTCGAAATTAAAATATATTAAGTACAAAAGTCCTCTATAAACAGTACTTAACATAAACATGCACCAAAGTTTGTAAAAGATTACTTTAGTTTCGTTCACTTTTATAGTTTCCACATTTCTAAAAAATGAGCCTATAATATTCACTATTATTTCGCCATCAATTGATATAGTTTCAAAGAAGTTAGTCATTTTAATGCCGGCGATTGGGAGTAAAAAGTGGGGGGGAGGGACAAAAAAAAACGATTTCTAAAGCTATAGCTGCAGCAAAAAATGGGGGGGGGGGGAACGAGGGTATAAAAGAACAAAAAAAAAATCTCTAGGGCTGTTTTAAGAGCAGATGATTTGTAGTTAATGCAAATCTTAAAACTTAACTCACGCTTTATTAAGATTTTAATGAATTTTGTACACAATAACTTTCTCGGAAGAACGTCGACATGAATTATGCTTTCATTATTTACCCCAAAGTATTTCGAGATGTCAAACACTTGGTAATAATTTCATTGAACAAGTATGGCTTGTTTAAGTAACACAATTGTTTTACTAATATCTAAACATAAATGAAAGTGATTGTTTGTGCTAAATAATGTACAAAGTTAAAAAAAATTATGTTCTGAAAATCTGAAAATGTTGGCATTTGTTTTTTTTTTTTTTGTTTTTGTTTTTTTAATTTCTAGTTTTGGTTCCTAAATTTGAAAAAAAATAAATGAACCGTAAAAAACGAGGGGGAGGGGGAATTGACCCCCTTGCCCCTCGAATCGCGGCAACTGCACTAAGTCAATTCCCGAGTCTTAATGTAACAAAGTTTACAGAACAAAAAAAAAAAGGGAAGAGACCTGCAAAAGCACTTATTTTCACGAGGCTAAAATTTTCTCGAGTTAGTCAAAATTGTAAAAATTTAAGCCATGTGAAATATTTCAACTTAATACAACTAAACAACTTTGTTCTGTTTATATAAAATTCGCGAAGTATTAAGTTTACGAAGCCACATATCTACTCAAAACTGCCGTACGTGAAAATAAGCGTTTTTACAGTACGCATAAACAAAAAAAAAAAAAAAAAAACAGAAACCGTTTGTAATGCAAGTAACATTAAACACAACAAATAAATAAGAGATATGTTTAAAAACAGACAGCAAAAATAAATGACGAAGCGAAATCTTAATATCTTAATTCAAGAAAAAGGCGGAGTGAAATAAAGCAGTTCCCCTCCCAATCCCCCAAAGATTGTTTAAAATATCTCGCCAATGAAAAGCATCGTGAAAACTCATTAAAAGAACAAATAAAAATAAATTTTCATATGTTCACTCCTAAACAACTCATTACCAAATTGAGTGACTTCAATAAAAATCTTTCTTCCAAACATCCCCTACCTCCCTATAGTGAGAAAATACTTCCCCTCAATCTCGAAAAACCACGAAAATTCTCATAGATATGAGCTCACAATTAAAGCAAATCATTTTTACAATTTTTATTACTAGACCTCGGACTGTATGCACTTAAAAAAGACGAAAATAAGTTTGCAAATATGCACTGAAAACACCTTAAACACGTTAAACAGTGAAACATATGTGCTAAAAACTGAAAATTCTACTTTTTCTGGATAAAAAATAATTTCTATTTTTTTAAAAATAATTTTATAACTAAAACCGTCAACAAGTATCAAGGCAAATATTTTCACAGAATGTGGTATGCATTTATATAAAGTATGCAATCGCGTATGCAAGAGAAAAAAAAAAATGCATTTAGACCGCGCTTTATTAATTACTACAGTAGAGCCTCATTAAACCAGAGTAATAAGAATCCAGATCGTCGGAATGAATGTAAGTACAGATTCAACAACATAACCTATAAATTGAGCCAAGGTACATAAACAAACCACTGGAAACAGTAAAAGTTTTATTTTTAATTCAAGAGAGATAAATATGAAACTGCACAAGACAGAAAAATACAAAAGATGACCTGCAAAAACTTGCCTTTTACTTATACAGTATGGACATCTAAACATTTTTTCGGGCTAAGCAAAGTACGGTTTAATGGGGTCGGTTAAAAAAGTAAACCGCTTTACTAGCAGATCGCATTGAGTCTTAAGGAGTGAACACAACATCGTATTTAACTGTATAAAGAAACAATGTTAAGCATTCAGAATCAAACTTACCCGTTTTCCTGGCGTGAAACTCATCCAAACAAGCAAAAGTTCTCAACTTATATGTTCTCGATTCACAATCAACTATACTTCAAGTTTTCAAAAGTTTGGAGAAGTTGTAAACGAGAGCGTTCATTGAATTTCACAAAGAAATTATTTTCCCGTTTCACGGTCAACGCAAACAGCACGTAAAATGAAGATTCGAAAAGGAAGGTAAGCAAAATTCCTAACACTTTCCACACGAAAGCTCAACCAATTGAATCTCGCCAAATTACTTCTGGAAAGATCGTATGCAAATAAGTTTCGCGCAGAAGATGAAAAAATTTTCTTCCGCTACAAGAAAAAAATGAATCTCTTACAAAATGTTGCATAACTTTAAATCTTAATTTTTTCTTATTATTCTGGAATATAATTGTATAATTATTCCTGTTTGAAAATAAACATCGAAAACGCTTGAAAAGGTAATACAATCTGGAACAAAGGCTACGTTTGCCGACCTCGACCGGTAAATACCGGTCGATAAACTAACGCAAGCAAATGGACCTTCTAGGCACACGCATTTCAAAGAAAGTTTCTGAAATAATAAATTTATATAGTTCGTGTTTGTGGGGACTCAGGTGGTTTGAAGCTAACTTAAAATAAAAGTGCACTTTTTTTGCACTAAAAAAGGAAATATTTCGGGGAACGACGTTTCCCTTAATTCTGCAGAACTGACTATATTATGTGAGGTCTTCAAGTGTTCGAGCTGAGCAGAGCCGCTTTGAACTATTATTTTTTCTAGGGGGAAAATTCTCAATAGGTAGAATGAAATTCCAATTTTACCGAATGTTATAATAAAAGCATGATCACACATCTATTGGAAAAGAATATTGTGTATCATTAAAAGACAATTAAAAATATAGCACAAAAGAAAAAAAAATCAATGTTGCAATAGTGTCTCCAAATTTGGAGAAAAACCAGTACAAATGGTAGGCGAACCTCTCCTTTTTCTTGGAAAAAGAGATAGTACTAGTAGCATTTAGGCGCTGCTCTGCAGCATTAAATAAAAAAAGTTCAATAAAAGTCTACCTAGGATTTTATCTTTAAACGCGTTTTACTCAAAACTTGAACATGTCCACTTACATCCCTTTGCTTCTCACTGCCTCATATGTGTATGTATGTGTTTCCGTGTCAGCCTGATTGGTAAGGCGTTGTAATAACTAGAAAGTAGTGGGTATCGATGACTACCGGTAGAAGATCATCCAGGTGCGCTAATGGCGGTTGGTGACAAGTTAAAGTTTTCGCGGTCACCTCTTAGTTCTCCAAAAACGCATTTCAAAAATCATCTGGGTGCTGGATCAGGAGTCACTCGTTTCCTTGTCTGGATCAAAAAGCAGAGCTGAATTCCTTGCTCCCTCCAATCAGCTAAACCACGTGTTGTGGTAGATACGAGGAGCCCTAGAGGCCCTCTGGGATTTTAGTAAATAACTTGATAAATTTGCTCTCAATGAAGATTTGTAAAGAATGTACATGGCAGCCTGAGTGTAAGAGCAGGGGTGAGGGAGATGGATGACCTTCTTGACCGTAATCCTCATGACTGACATAGTGCGCGGGAGAAAGAACAGGAACTAAAGCCTTGACCGTTGAATTTCACGGGATAAAAAAAAAAAAAATTACTCTGCAAATTGTGAGTACATGGTGAGTATTATGCTCCAATCCAGATTTTTTTCAATTGGGGATTTACTCGATCTCCCCCCACTCCCTGTTCCACGGGATTGATATGTAATTTGGAGGAAGCGAGAAATAACAAATAGCAAGAGACAAATTTATATTATTTGTGAACAATAATGTGCGTAGAAAGAAGCGAGAGGGCAGGGGGTAAACTTTTAAGGGTCGTTGGTTTTAGCACATGCTGCCAACCGTAGTATGATATATTAAGTATATGTTACGACTGGCGTAACCCCTAACCCCCAAGGCAAGTTCTGGCTGTATTAATGGTGAAAAAAGCAAATTTAATAATTTTTTTTTAAGTTTTTTTGATTATTATAACTAAAATTATGTTCCTTTGGCAGCAATTATTTAATTTCCGTTAACTTGTTATTGAAAACAAATCTGAGGAAGGTAAATCAGTCGGTGTCTAAAAGTAGAGAGGAGGGGCACACAAATCAATGAGTAATTCGGCAAAAATAATGTACCCCCTTTACCAATTAGAGAAATAATAATAATAATACTAAGCTCGTCTTCTTTTAAACCAAAAGATTTGACAATACTTCTGAGCAAGAGAGTAAAGGTTTGTATAAATCAATCCTTAAAAATAAAGGCGAAAATTGTGTTAACGCTTAGTGAAATTGATAAATTTTCAAAATATTCGTTCGAATATCGTTTAAGAAAATAGAATTTTGTTCGCGTTCACGTGTACTGTTGAAAAAATTACAAATGGGGTAATATAATATGTTTCATGGTATTGTTGACCAGAAAACCCCTAATTTTATGTCATATTGCCAATCCTAGTATCAGGGTGCCCTGGTGGGAGGTGACGGAGATCACTCTGACCTCCAAAAAATGTTATTTGGCAAATTTAAGTGGAAAAATTATCATTCGGCAAAATTAGGAGTTCAATTCGGCAATTTCAGAATTTATCCATCCCAAAAATTTAAGTTATGGGCTCCCCTGCCTTGTATATTAATTTATATGCATGTAAAGTTTAGTGGCTAACCAACACTCGGTAGAAGAAAATTCTAGTTTCCTTATTATCTCCCCCCTCACCCTAATCGACTCACAAAGAAAATTCAGGCTTCGTGGCGCTGTCGCTTTTTTAATAGAACCCAATGTTTCATTACGAAATAACATGAGACCTTTTACTTAAAGATAGGTAAACTAAATTTAACCTTTCAGATACCACAGTTGCGTAAAACTTTACGACACAAGTTAAAACAGGCTTTTTCAGAAAACATTCGTCTATTTTAAGTTGAAGCAATATGGTTATTTTTGATTATTGACGAGGCATCGTTAATTCGTACCATTTCCGACATCAGAAACGGGGAAAAAATGTTGCGATAAGTTCTACGCCTGGCTCGCTTGCAGTAAAATCCAAAACAGATTTCATAGGAAGGTTTTAAAAGTTTTAACACGAAGCGGTTCAATTTGTTTCTTTCGAAAACTTATCAGTGTAAGCTATTTCTGTATCAATCGTTTATTCCTATATAAAGAAATGTAGGTTTACCAGAAGCATTTATGTTAACCAACAAATACTTCTCTATTTCAATTGTTTTAAGTGTAACTAATGCGATGAAAAACAAAATGTCGTAACATTTTAATAGAGTAATGTATTCATCTGGCCATTAGCAAGTTTACAAAACTTAAACTTGCAAATACACTTGCCAAATCTGAAAGCAAATGGAAAACGCCGGATAGCGAATCTCAGATGTAGTGTCAACAAACATCTCTTATTGAATTTGGAATTTCATTCTTTGAATTTTCGTATTGAGAGCAAAAAGTCCTGCAATTTACCTCTTTTTCTTGTAGTGGGAAGAGGCTTATGATAGCTCTTATATTAATGTTATATATTAATATCGTATGGTTGACAACCGTGGATCCAGTCTTACAGGGGTGGACTGGGTCCTCCAAGAAGGTGGCAATCTTGACTTCCAAGTGGCGCAAAAAAAAAAAAAAAATAAAAAATAAATAAATAAATAAATAAATAAAAGTAAAATAAAAAGAAAATAAATAAAAAAAAATAAATAAATAAAAAAAAAAACTTCAAAACTCTGCTGCAGATACAGCCGTTTACCCGCTCACGGCAGTATACGCTCCCTAATGCCTCCCTCCCCCCGATTATGCTACCTTCTCGCTGCGCACCCGTGACATCCACGGACAACGTAGAAGTAATTGAGGAGTTTACTTTCAAAACGGATTAATCCACTTTTGGAAAGAAAAAAAACTATTTTTTCGTTTTCAGAATCTCTACTAAAAGCCCTACCGATCCATGAATTTCTTCCCGAAGTGGTTTATATCTGAGGAGTTTACTTTCAAAACGGGTTATATCCAGTTTATATATATATATATTAGGACTCGACCGATGCATCGGCCTGGCCGATGCATCGGCGCCGATGGTTCAACAATTTAGCCATCCGCATCGGCATCGGCGACCGATGCTAACTTGCAGGAAACATCGGCCCATCGGCCTTAAAATACATCGAAAAGCCGATGGAATTGGCCGATGTTCTTGAGAGAAAAAAAAAGGACCAATGCTGTTTTACTTTTTAATACATAAGAAAGGGAGTTATTGTTTTCTTATAAAATTTTTTACTTGAATTTCAGTATGAATTTCTATTTTAGTCACCCCTGAAGGAATTTTTAATTTTGCATTCAGGTACAAACAAGTTAATTATTGCGTTGTTTCTTGCAGCTGGATGTACGTATATATCACTCATAAGTCATAACTCAAAAATGGGTAAGCTGTAGAAGGATAAATTCTCACATGTGGGGTGTGCGTACGTTCCAGTTTTGCACTTCCCTTTTGTTTTCGATCGGGTGCTCTGAAAAGCCAGTTTACTCATTTTTTGTGGCTATTAATTACATATTTCATCATTTGGTGATATATTGTCGAATTGGAGAACATGGAAACAAATATGAGATGGCGAAACTGGTTTTTTGGGTCATTTTGTTAGATTCCCGTTGAACCGAGAGTAATTTTTAATTTTTTTGATATTTGTAATAGGAATCACAGTAATGCAGTCTTTTCTGTATCGCTTCGGTGGAGTTACAAGTTTGGGGCCCGTTGAAATACATTTTGGGGCCCTATTTCTCTATCACAGAAGTTGTAAAACATTTATCATAAGCATTTTTGTAACTCCAACGGTGCCCCTATGGTTATGGGGCCTCTCGCCCAATTTCAACATTTGCTAAATTTTAAATCCGCCACTGCACGTCAAAACAAACTCGGGTGCAAGTTTTAAAAGGTTTTTTCTGGCCATGTTTATGATTATTTTGAACTCTATTTTTTACGACTATTTTTTCAATTTCCGAGAACACTTGCGTGCCCCTCCTCCCACTCCCTCAATTTCTGAAATTAAACTCTAGTTGTACTTCTGAGTTGTTTAAAACTAACAACATTCATAAAATTAGAGATTTGTTTTTCAAACTTTATATATTGTTTAGAAAGAATTTAGAGCATTAATGTAAGAAATTGATTAAAGACGTTTTGAATGGTGACATAATTCGGAAATCAAAGGGACTTTTGAATTTTTTCTTCGGAAGTGTTGAAGTAGATTCAGAAACTCTTCCGAGGCGTTGGTGGTAGCGGTTCTGTACTATAAAAATGAGACCGAAGATGGGGCCGAAGTGTGAGTTACTCCAAAATAAGAGGGTGACCCCCCCCCCCAAAAAAAAAACCCTCCCTCGTCGTTTCAAGCATTTCTTAAATATTTAGCGATTATTTATTTTGGTCAAGAAATGTCATTTTGCGTATTTCTCATACTTGTTTCACCTATATTTCGTAATGCGGCATTTTTTTTTGCATGACTAATAGCGATAGATTTTTTTTTTCTGTTGTAAGTAACTATTTTTATGTATTTATATAAAATCAATGAATAAGTTATTTTCGTTTTTTATAGAATAGTTTCAAGGATTTTCTATTATGCAATTTTTTAAATTTCATAAAATTATTATTAAATTGAAAAATTTAATTTGAACTTGTTTGTAAAGCTTCATAAAAGATTAAACAATCAAATTGTTCAATATTATGTGCAAACAACAGATCAAGTATTATATTTATTCAGTTATTAACTTAATGCAAATATTGAGTTTGTTTATTGTAGCTGCGTTTTAAGAACCTCGCTCTTTTCATGGGTATTTCTTTTTTCAGCAAAACTTATGTCATTGTTATAGATTTTATGAATAATGCAAATTTTTCTATTCATAAATTTTAAATAAGTACAAAAATATTTCTATTATGATTTAATATTGTAATTTATCTGTTATCTTTTTCGTTTAATTTGATTACTAAGAAATGTCTACGTGCAATCTTTTCAATTTAATTGCGTAATTTGTTGACGGTTTCATAGTTTGTTCTTTTCTCTCTCTTTTTTTTTTTTGAATGATTAAACAACATAATTTAATACATAGAATACACCGCCAGCTCAGTCATTTCCAGCCGAGGACTGCAATTTCGTGCTTATTAGCACTCATCAGCCCGGCATAGGAAAGTGACTGAGCTGGAGATGGAAAACCTCTTAAGGAAGCCAAGAGTGCGAAACAAACTGGTAGCTAATATAGAATTAGCAGACCAGACGAATGACTGAAGCAATGGGCGGTAATTTACTGATATACCTTGCCTCGCGTTCAATCTTCGAGTTGAACCGAACCATTGCTTCGTTCACTCGTCTGGTCTGCTAATTCTACATTGGCTACCAATTTTTTTCGCATTCTTGGCTTCCTTAAGAGGTTTTCCATCTCCAGCTCAGTCACTTTCCTATGCCGGGTTGATGAGTGCTAATAAGCACGAAACTGCAGTCCTCGGCTGGAAATGACTGAGCTGGCGGTGTATTCTATGTATTTCTGCTTTAGCCCTGGCTAATGGGCGGTAATTTACTGATATAAACATAATTTAATGTTTTTAAACTATTTTTAATGTACCTAAATCCATACATTATTACAATATTACTGAAATCTTAGTTATATGGTCAATTAAAAAAAAAATCAATAGGTTAATTAACAGTCTCTTTGTTTTTTTCTTTCTTTCTTTTTTTTTTTTTGGCTGTTGTTCTTTCTCTTTCATCATACAGCTGTCAAAAAAGGAGAAGCATAACTACACCCTATACAAATCGTACGTAGTACGGTCCAAAAGTTCGGGGACAAACTGTATAAAACCTTACGCAGAATTGTTCACATTACCGAAGCACATCCACCTTCAAAAGGTCACCTTGAGGGATTATGTACTTCTGCCAGTGTTCATATAACTTTTGGAATCACTCCTGGGAGCCATTTTTCGCTATCTTCTTATGATGCAGCTTTATCTTCTCCTGACGGAAGAAAGTGGCGTCCATGCAAATGTTTTTTTTTTTTTGCTGGGAACAGGTAAAAGTCACACGGAGCTAAGTCCGACGTAACCTTATGTTATTTGTTTGTCATATCAGAGTATTGACCAATCGAACCGTGCATCCTCAACATGAAAGTTGCCTTCGTCCCCACGATGAATTTAAAGTAGCAGCGCAAGAAGCCTTTTAAGAGGTTGCGAAAAATGTTTTCCAGGAGTGCTTCTAAAAGCTATACGAATGTTGGCAGAAGTACATAGTCGTCCAAGGCTATTTTGTAGATAGTTGTGCTTCTGTAATGTGAACTATTCAGGGTAAGGTTTTATACAACTTGTCCTCGAACTTTTAGATCATACTACGTACGTATGAGTTTTCAACTTACTATTTCATAACGTTTTTGAGTGACGAAAGTTTACGCGCATGAAGACATCACAAGGGAATTTGCGATAATTAACTGAGGAGGCGTTCAAAATGGATATTTTGGTCATCTATATGTTCTTAGGTACATATGCATGTACAGATGTGCCGAAAAAACTTGTGAAGTTTAAATTGGGTGATCGTAAAATAGAAATTTAGGTCAAGAAATTTGATTTTTCTTCTTTTTTTTGTGATTACGATTCTTTATTTGTAGAAAGGAAGTTAAGTGAAATGAATCAGTGATCCTTTTAATCCCTGATAATCTTATCAATTTATTTCTGTTTGATTTTTTTTTTTTTTTTTTTTTTTTTTTTTTTTGCCATCGGCCATCAGCCGTCTTTGAACAATCGGCCAACAATCGGCATCGGCCCATCGGCCAAAAAATGCCATCGGTCGAGCCCTAATATATATATATATATATATATATATATATATATATATATATATATATATATATATATATATATATATATATATATATATATATATATATATATATATTGGCAAAACGAAAAAAACGTTTTACGCACAAACACTTACTGTTAGAATTTCGAATTTTTCACAATGTTTTAGTAGAATAACAAGTGACTATTGGCATGGGTCTAGGAATTTTTCTTCAACTTTATCAGACTTAAATTGCCATTTTTATTTTGGATATATTCCCTTTTGGTGTAACACAGTGGAAATCATCACTTATGCAGAAAAACACGCATTTTCTTCAGAAATAAACTTTAAAATTGAAACAAAATATTCAAAAAATTTTAATTTGTTTTTTTATTCTACTTTACTCCTTCCTAGTTATTTCATTATTTTCATTGAACATTTCAAAAAATAAATAAATAAATAAATAAATAAAGGACCTTCGATCCCATTAAATATGAACAATGAAACCACCCAAGCTGATTCAAATAACAAAGTTGTATATAGGTATTAATAGATCACAATTTTTATCACAATTAATCACAATTTAATCATTAATTAATCACAAATTAATAGTAATATCAATTATTTGATATTAATTTTGTAATCATAATTTGACATCACGCTTGCTTAACTGATAACAGACTTGCACAAGGCGCAAGGTGCTGCGATTTCTTAATACGGACAGGTATCATACTTGATTGGAAATGCTCAACCAGTGCCTCGCTCCGCTGTTTTATTTGTGAACTACTTTTGAATTAGAAGTGGCAAATTTAAATTTGGATATGTGCCCTTTTGATATGAAAGTGAATGAGTGGATACCAGCAAATAAGGTATAGGTTCCACTTCGCTGTAAAAGACCTGGCGAGAAATAAGTGGCTGGATCTGGATATACACACTTAGGTGATAAAACCAATGTTTACGCATTTTTTTGCAATAGACATAAAACACCGAGGAGAAAGAAATTCATAGGTCGATACTGCCTACATTAGAGATTCTGAAATCGAAAAAAAAAAGGTATTTTTAAAAAGTGGATACAATCAGTTTTGAAAGCAAACTGTTTAAAAATGCGTAAAAACTGGTTTTGCCACCTAAATGGTGTATATCCATCCCCTTATTTCTCGCCAGATATTTTACAGCAAAGTAGAACCTATCCCTTATTTTCTGGTACCCAATCTTTCATATCAAAAGGGCACATGTCAAATTTGAATTTGCCTCTACGAATTTAAAAATAGTTTACAAATAAAATAGCGGGCTGAGCATTTCCAATCAAGCGTGATACCCGTCCGTATTAAAAGATCGTAGCTCCTTGCGTCTTGTGCAAGTGTTATCATTTAGGTAAAGCGCGACCTCAAATTGTGATTATTAAATTAATATTAAATCATAAATCTTAATATTAAATTGTGATTAATTAGTGATTAAATTGTGATTAATTAGTGATTAAATTGTGATTAACTGTGATAAAATTTGTGAACTATACCTACAACGTTATTTGAATCGCCTTGTGTGGTTTTATTCTTCATACTTAATTGAACCGAAGGTCCCTATTTTTTTTTGAAACGTTCAGTGAAAAGAATAAAGTAGGAAGGAATGAAGACGAGTAAAAAAAAAAGTATATTTAAAAAATTATGAATAGTTTGTTTCAATGTAATAAGGTTTATTTCAGAAGAAAATGCGTGGTTTTTTGTTTTTTGTTTTTTTTTTTTCAAAAGGGATGATATTCACTATTTTTCACCAAAAAGGAATATATCTAAAATAAAATTGGCAATTTAGGTCTGGTAAATTTTCGAGACTTATGCCAATAGCCACTAGTTACTCTACGAAAACATTGTGAGAAGTTCAAATTTTTAACAGTTAGATTTTGTACGTAAAACTTTTTTTTTCCAAAAATATATAAAACTGGATATAATCCGTTCTGAAAGTAAACTCCTCAATTGAGCTCATCCCGCGATTTCCAAGTGCGCGACGTAATTTTAAATCCTTATTCCGCTATTGCGTATAGACATTTCTTAAAATCGACAGGTTTGACTGTTAAAGCTTGCCGATTTCAAACAGTCTTTGAAATTATTAAAGTTCATTTCTAAATATTCATTTTCGGTTGTAATTTGGTTTTAAGCATTTATGTTCGCAATGTTATTGCTACATCAAAAGTTTGATTTATGGAAACTGCATAAAACTAGATATTATCGAATATCGAAGTAAAGTAAAATTTACTTATAAAATTGATTAGGAAAAAGAATAGTTTTATGCAGGGGTTCCGTTTTAACCTGCAAAGACCTTTATTTTCGCAACCGGTAGTCCCAGATGTATACTTCCATCTGCAAAAGTGTTCAAAATTAGATACGGACTTAAGATATTGAAAGTTTGAAGTAAAAATTAAAACATGTCAAAAAATACAAAATTTAACTTTTTATACGGGCCCCAGGTCCTCTAACTTATGTTTAGGATAATAATCTTCATTGAAAAATAATTTCAACACAAAGAGTTTGAAATTAGTACGACCAATATTCACCGAGATATGAAACGCAGTGTTTTGTAACTTACACCACTTTTCACTCGACGTTTTGTGGGGAAATATAGCGGTTAACAAGTGTTTAAAATTATATGTGTGCATAGAGTGTGGTTTTTCAAACTGATCGAGGTTTCGTCGTGTGTTTTTGCGTATCACGAAATAACATTTGCTTGGATTTTTGAATAGCAATGAAAAATATAAATACCTTGTTTTTCTTACATTGATGACCGACCTGTCATTCTTCTGAATGGGCGATAAGTTTCAATCCTACCCTTCTGTATGGTCCCTTAAAAGTTTGAACTGGAGTATCTCCTTGAGTTTTGGTCGCACAAATGTCAAGTTTTTTGTGTCAATAACAGTTTCCAATAGAGATTATTACTGTAAATATTAGTTAGGGGACCTAGGGCCCGTATAAAAAGTTAAATTTTGTATTTTTGACTCCTTTTTATTTTTGCTTCAACCTTTCAATAACTTAACACTGCATCTGATTTTGAACATTTTTGCAGTTGGAAGTATAAGTCTATGACTAACGGTTGCGAAAATAAAATTCTTGCAGATTAAAACGGAACACGCTGTTTACATAAGCTTGAAAAATTTTCCTTTATTCTAGCAAATTGTAAACTTTACCTTTAGATTTTTAAAGTCCGGCTTAATATGCAACATAGACTTCAAAAACAAGATTTGACTTTCTGTACCAACTCTTACTTTCCACAAAATTGATCGTTTTTCCATAAAAATTTGGGTTCGTCATACTTGAGCCTCTTTTATGCATTTTCCATTATTATACAAAACAGATTTCTTTTCTTGTCAAAACTTTGTAACGTAAGATAAACAGAAGCGGACTGCTGTCTAGTCAACTGCATTAAGCAATTTGAGATTTGAGGACTAATTTATCAAAAGGCTACATATCCATTTTCCAAAAATGTTCAGGGGATAAAACAAAAAGTAATTATGCTAATGGAAAAAAAGTCTTATTTTATGGGTACAGAATTGAACACAAATGCATAACAGGTTACGTCCCAGACGAAGAAATTTTTACATCAAAAAAATCTGGGAAATATGGCCATTTTAATTTCGTATATGTTGCCCTGTGAACAAAAACCTAAATGCTGATAGCTCCAATTTCACGAAAACACTAATCTATCACCCCCTCATATCCTCATTTCGAAGTACTTCGTGACTCCAAAACCAGTGGATTAAAAATTCAGTTTGGACACATGACATTTTGAAAAACAAAATTTCTCGTTCAAGAGATGCAATCAGGTTATGTTTCCTTTTGTTCGAAATTAAAACTGTACCATACTTAACCCTGTTTTTAAATACATCGCCTTATGTGTAGAAGCAAACAATGCGTATTTACAGAATTGACTTATTAAGCGTAGCCTCGTACCTTAACGTACAACAGAATGAAGAAATGTTGGGGAAAATAGGGTAATGACGCTCAGAGCATAATCCCACTCACCCAAATATCACTAAATAGAATGAATCTAAAAACTTGCAATTAGAACCGTATATATTTATAATAAGGATATAGTCAAAGTCAAATGTTTCTGTGACCTCACATAATTCGTTTGCAGTCGTTTTACTATAAAATTCTACGATATCTAACTTGCAAGTTTGCGAGCATTGTTATTTTGTAATTTTATTTTATATGTTCTTGCTATTAAATATAAGCGTCTAGCTGCACGTTCATGCTTTTACTTTTATAGTCATTTGTTACGCCAATTGTTGTGTCCTGAAGTCCAACATGGCGATGAAGGGTATTTTTTGTAATTTGTTCCTGGCGACTCAGCTTAAAAGATAAAACGGATGGGTGCAGTATAAACATGACTAATGCCAAGTATATTTTAATGTATTGCCTCAAGAAGCAGTAAATAAAATTCAGAACAGTATTAAACTACTATTTATAATAGGCACGTAGCTGAGCACACTTAGCATTGCAAAGCAAATGCCATTATTTGTGAATAAATATAAGTAAAAATTTAGCTTTTTGCTTTAATGATTTTTTTTTCGATTTTAAATGACATTCTAACTTGTCATATTACATAATAAACAAAATGAACTTGAGGAAAAATGATTACAGAAATTATTCGTGCTTTTTTTCATTTTGGCACAATGCCCCCAAACTCTTGGCAGAAAAGAAGTTTTTTGTTTTTTTTTTGTTTTTGTTTCTTGCTCTTTTTTTCAGCAAATATGCTTGACGATAAAAGTAAACTTTTAAAACAAATTATTTACTTCAATTAATTTTTGTTAATTAGTGTGTCAACTGCACATCGTCGGTTTAGAAGAAAAGCTCACTAAGTGTATTTTAAGTCTATTTTGAGGTGTTAGCACATTTGGTTACTAAAAGCTGGGATGATTAATCGAAAATTGCAAATATGCAGTCTTAAAATGAAACTTGGAACATCAAGAAAAAAAAATTGCAACAAAAAATAGCCCAGCGTTTTTTTTTTTTTTTTTAAATATTTATTTTCAAATTTTTTTCCGAATTTCCAGAATATTAATCAAAGTGCACTTAGTGAGTTTTTCCTCTAAATCGACAATATTGTTAAAGTTACAATATAGTTCCTTTTTTTTAACGCAGTTAAGAAAAACCCATTAAAAGACAAAGTAATACATTGAGTCAGTTCAATTTTACTTGATCCGCACTTCAAGATTTTTTTTTCTTTTTGCGCTTTTTACGAGCCGGGGGGGGGAACACAGCAAAATATGGTAACGGCTCCAGTAACAGACATGCTTAAGACATCGCTCCCAGGTTAACCCAAATTTCTGAGCCTTTTAAGGTTTTTAGAATTTTTTAATTATTTTTTTTTTCATGCAACTACATCTCATCTAACGTTCGGCTTTCTTCTGTATCCTTTGAATAGTTAATTTATTTTTGTCTGCTCAATTTCAGAAAAAGATTGGACAGACAGCGAACAGTAACAGACAATTTTGATGATACCCAGTAACAGATAGGATGAGGAAAGGATGAGTAATGGACAAAATTCCCTTTTTATCTTCAAAATGTGCAAAAGCTTTTTTTTAAAAAAATAAGTCCCATTTTAATTCAAGTGAACATGAAACTTCTGCTGACCTCGTGGTAATTGTTTATAACCTTCCACTACTGGATTGTAAATACCAACTGGCTCAAAAAAATTCACTCTGATAGCACTAGATGGTTGCACCGTATTCATAGGCCACAACAACATCAGTTTAACCCGCCTTAATTTCTTATTATTTAAATCAAAACTTACGACAGCTTGTTACTGGACCCTTGTCTGTTACTGGTGCCGTTACAATAGTATAATTCTTTTTTTTTTTTGGTTAAAATTTCGGGATTTCTGGACACCTCCTAACCTTCCACCCTCTTTGCTACGTCAGAGTGTTTATCAATCTGTATATGACAAGTATTGCACTGCAAGCTGCCATACCTCAACAGTTAATTTAACTCAAATGTACACTTTTTTTTTTTTTTTTCTGAATGGGGTAAACCAATAAAACCTTCCTCTTAGGTACGGCCTTGTTCACAAAACTGGTTTAAAGTTATTTTACATAACTGGTGAGTGGTGATGCATTAGCGATAATGATCAATAGTGGCAAATTTGATTTTTTTTTCAATAATTAACAATGCAATACTAATTCATGCTACAAAAATCAGCCGGTAAGAATAACATTATGTTTTATACTCATTCCAGCCAAAAGTGTTTTTTTCTACAAGCACTGTTGCCGGGGAAAAACAATCGCCAATATCGAAACAAAAAATATCCAGCAACCAGCATTCGATTGAATTTTGACATCTTGAATTCAAATTATATTTTTCGCAATCGCGAATTGAGATAGGACCATACTCGTTGAGTTTCTTGTTTCAACAAATGGAATTGAAATGGCCAAGAAATTTACACTCGTCGATACAAATTTCTAGAATAGGTAATACGAGGTATATGAATAAATAAAAATGATTGCTGAAAAAATGAATTTGTAACACTTGAAAGCAAAGCAACTTTTTAGAAAACATATGCTTCTGAATTCGAACTTTCTTTTTCACTCCATCCTAATCAATATGTCTCCTTAACCTCATTCCTCATCGCTGCTTCCGTAATATATGCTGTTAGTATTACGGAAGTAGCGACCTAAAGCTATGCGTCAAATTACAAAGGGTTCAACAATAAAATTCATTAATTTTAATTTCTTGTTCGGACTGCATTTTTCGAACAGTGAAAGCAGCACAAAAATACAATCTTTATGTTTTCAAAAAGTTTAAAACTGCATTTTTTTCTGTAACTACTGGATGCTAGATGTTTTATTCAAGAGTTTCACAAGACAAAAAAAAAAAAAAAAAAAAAAAAAAAAAAAAAAAAAAAAACATGACAAAAATATAAAATAACTGTTACATTCTTTTCATGTTTTTTTTTAAATTTATTATTTTAACTATTATTTTATATTTATATATTTTAATTTATTATTTTAACTATTTAATATTTTAAACTATTATTGCTATTATTTTAACTATTTAAAATAATAGCAAGGTATCGACAGCAATTCTCTCGAAGTTTTGGCTACCCTAAAATAGCTGTAAGTATTGCGTAATGGAAAATTTTCTTAATTTAGTAGCAAAACATTCCAAAAGATCAAGAGTGCAAGACTTTCTAAACGTCTGGGAAAATGCTACCCACTGATTGCACGTTTGCTATTCTAGCACCTTAAAAGCTCTTAAGAGTAAAGAGGGTGGTACATTAAACTCTTTTGAAGAGAGGCAAGTTACTGATACAAAAGCTGTTTTGTGTAAAATTTACCTCGAAACTTTCCCAGTAAGCCATAGAAAAAGTTTTGATGAACATTATGTACTACCATTTGTATAAGAGTTTATGATTTTAACAACTTATGTTACAAATTTACTTTCTCTAATAAATTGTCCAGTTTATCCGAATTTGAAATCAATCTTATTAAAATAATACTGCAAAAATTGCATAACTTCAACCAAGGAACATTTTCTACTTTAAGATATATTAGGAAAATTTATTAAATTGAAAACTCACTAATGATTTCGGCAGGGGAGGGAAAAACGGCCAAGTTTATATCAGTAATAGAAGCTATTCAAATGAGTCGTCTGTACTTGAAAAGTAACCTTTCTAAAACAAAACAGCTCGTCCAATATATTTTGATTCTTTTTAACATCAGTTAACAGGTTTTCAAAAGTAGCAAGTGCTTCGAGACATTGATAATCAACTTCATGCTCACTGACAAGTTTTTTTTTTTTTTTTTTTTTTTAAAGTTTGGATACCTTTCAAAGAGTTTACGATTCTTTAAAGTCAGAAGTAGAGAATTTTAACTAACTTTATACAGCAAAAACCTTCCGAGTCAAATAATGACATTTCCTTCGACACGAATTCTTTGTGTTCAATTTTAAAACAATATAGAGCTCAAGCAGTAACTGAAGGTGAGTGACTTGACCATCTTCCCCCTTTTAAAATTAAAGGCGATTTCTGCAGTTTTGGAGATACCTAAGCTGTGTATATTTTATGTACTGTTTTGTTTCTGTAATAGAGCAAAAACGATTCGCCTTATTTTGAAAAAGACCTCAGATTTACAAGACGTAAACTGTTTTTGTAATTAACTATACCGGTTGGTCTTGAACAAGCAAAATAATTTTTATGATGAAGAAATACTGCATAGTACTTTACACGCGCCGAGTGACATTTTTACCAAAAGTGATGTATTTGGAACCATTTACTTTCAAAAATAAACTCGAGGAAATAATTTCTGATTATAATTAAATCAACAAAATGTTTTGATAAAAAACAAGGCAATATGTTTCAACGCAATGTCTCCTAATGTATAACTTCCTATTGCACGATAAAATCAGATTGAGCGAGATTCGTACGATATAGTCTGTTACACATTTCACATGCAAGAAAAACACTGAAATATTCCATCAGAAAAAGATGCAAGCGCTTGGCCCTTATTGTCTTACACGCATAAAAATAAAATATTTAAGACGCAACTAATGCACTGAATGTACGCAAAATAATCGATTCTAAAGTCTAATGATTGGAGATTTCTTTTTAATTGAAACAGTTTTATCCGATTAGTATTCTGAGACGATTCATTCTTTTTTTTCTTGTTAAATACGCAAAGGGAAACAATGTTATTTTTACGTTATATACTGTGCATGCAAGACCAGACAGTTTTTAAAACTTCAATTATGTGTCAATAGCATTTGCTGCGACCCTCACCAATTCAGTTAAGAATTACTCTGACGACAATAATACCGTGCTAAGCACAAAAGTCGTATCTGCACTTTTTATCAAAGTTACGATCATCAGGTGGCTCTTGGTCTCATATTTTACCAAAATACAATGTATTACGGTCATTTGTCAGTAAGAAATATTTTTAAAATTTTTTAAAAAAAATTATAAAAAAATTAATAAAAAAAATTTCCAAACATCTGCATCCGAATCAAATACATGGAGGCGAAAAAATTTAAACTAAAGTTTCTCATTTAGAACTCGGCTAAAAACACAACTTTTGCGCTTAGCATGGCAGAAGAATGGCACATTTAAACATTATTATTTTGAAATATACATGCAATGCTCTTTCTCACCACAATATTAGCAAAGACTTCAATTACATAGCGCCAGCTATGCATTTGAAATTTAAGTGTATAAGCGATGTAAAGCGCACACTTTTTATCGACGAGAAAGAAAATTTGCTAAATTTAAAAATACAGTGTTCAATTACGCTGAAAGTACCAAATGGGAAAAAATAATTTAAAAAAGATGTTTTTATTGTATTGTTTTTCAATTAAAATTAGTGTAACAAAATCTTTATTTTCTCCATTAAATGTAGTCTTCAGACGTACCACTATCGTCGGTGACAAGCGATATGCAAGCTTTACGAAGATATAATGAAACCAATTTTCAAGAAGTTTAAAATTTGACAAACTAGAAAATAAAATCAGAACAATGCTAGTATTTAGTAACGTGATATGACTGGTGTTTGGTGTTGTATAAAAGGTTTATTATACCTTTTTACAACTGTTATTATATAACTAGCCTGCGTGCCCGGCGTTGCACGGGCTACTTACAAAATGAAAGACCTGTTCAATTCATGTTTTTGTATTATTCTGACATCAGTTTCTAAAGCGCTAAGGAGTAAATAATTACGCGTAATGCAAGGTTTGCAAAACACCAGTAGAGCATATTTTTGGCAAAAAACCTCTTTTAACGTTAATCATATTTATCAATAATACAAGTTATGAGTATTTTCAATTAGCACAAAAGATGAAAATATATGCATTCTCAACTATAATATGTGCTCACTTTAAACTGAATTAAATCTGATAGAATATATCTGAAATATTTATATACAATTACAATCAGCTTTTTACATAAAATGACACACACTTTTTTGTTGATTACTTAAACTAAAGCACCAAGACTTATTAAATACCAATAAGCATTAATTTAATATCAAGCCATCAGATTCCATTTAAGCTTTAGTTAAAATCCTTAAAAACAATCTTTTTTGTTCAACTCTGTTTCACTTAAAGAAATCCAAACAATCTTAATTTAATGTGTTCTTTTAACGATACAAACTGTATTGCAAAAATCGAAACAGGAAGGAAAAAGAGATTTATTACAATTCGAAAACTCACCCATGTGACGGAAAAAAGTCCAACAAAATAAACATAATTAGTCGCACATCCTAAATGTACCCAAATATGAGGCCGGTGAATGATAAACTTACACTTCAATCAATAAACATTACTAAAGAAACATTTTTCATATGCTGAAAAGAGTTAAGAACGTTGAATGTGAAAAAATAAGAAAGGACAGACGATAAATGTCCGAATAGAGCAACCAATTTTAAACTAATCAAAAATGAAATTCTAGATGGAAACGTTGTTTTAAGATTTGGGACAGCAGCCCAAAAAAATCTCTTCTGACACAATTATTAGAATTTTATTTGCTCACCCATATGCAAAATGGCAACAGGAAAGAAATAAAAATTCCTGAATAGCGTTATGTTAATTAACGTTTTAATTAATATCTCCGCTAATTAAAGTCGTACAATTATGAGATTGGTCCTATTGTTTTCTTTGGAAAATTTAGAATTGATCGGTATCTCGTTTGACTCCCGATTCGCAGTGGTTCTCGAGAAGATCGATCTTCAGACAGACAGACAGACAGACAGACGGACGCGAACAGATTTTAATATTATAGTGGATGGAACAGTTGAAAAATATTCTACTTCAGAATTAATACTTGCTGCCTATGTGATACACTATTAGTTAATATCAAACTACAAGAACTAACCAGTAATAGCTAAGTGCGTATTTTTTGAGGATATTGTAGAAGAAAAAGAGTAAATATTCATACTTAAATTCACTTACCCATATTTTGCTCCAACAAAGATTAATTATATATGAGCGTACACAATTACAATTCGACACTACGCAGGTAGCGATATAATCACAAATGAAGCACGCGGATTTCCTAAAAAGTAGGCGGGGCCGGGTTCAATCGTGGGTGAGTTGCACAGATGCTGTGAAAATAAAATTCTTGGAGTCAAACGTTTCAGTTTGAGACGTACCTGATAATTCAAAACGAAACAAACAGATATTATTAGTTTTCAGTTAAAATGTAAACAATTTTTTTAAAAGCCACAGGCTCAAATTTGGAGTAAAATTAGCTATTTACGAACCTGTACGCCATGTTGTTACACGAAAGATTGCAGCACGTTAAACATACAGATGATCTTCTTAATGATAAAAAAGAAGTTTTTAAAAATGGTTTCTTTAAAAATATGGCGTAATATTGAATTGTTTGTTGTTATTGAATTTGTTGATAATGAATTGTGTGTGTGTGTGTTTTTTTTTTCTTTTTCAAATATAAGAGACGAAACCGCTACGTTCAGATCTGTTTAGCAAAAATGCTTGTCATGGGGGGGGGGGGGGGGGGGGAGTTGAGATTGTTATTTTTGAAATTTAAAACATTTTCCAGTGGACTGTATTTAATTATGTGTAAAGAAGCATATTTAAACTATTAGTAACATCGGAACGAAATTTACATCACAAAAAGTAAAAATTACTCAGAAAGAAGGCGGACATCGAATCCGTAATCTCATTAATTGCAATTTTGAACTCTGAAAGTAAACCTAAATCCCTACCTCCACACAATATAAACGGACTTTTTATTTAACGTGATTAATGATTAAGAATATGAATAGAATCATGTCATTTAATAAAATATATGACGCCTATCAAAGCTCTTGCGAAAAAAAAAAACATTAGAACCAATAGAACAAACAAAAATGAAAATAAATAAATAAATTTAATTCATAGTCTCCTCCAGTTTATTTTATTTATTTATTTACTTATTAATATTACTTTTGTGGAGACTAGTAGGGAAAAACATATGTTTGCTCTGTTAGTATTTCTCCTACAGACTAAGAAATGCTGTTAACAGCAATGATAATCATTTCAACCTTTCATTCAGCTTGTGATAAACTGCAAAACTTTTCGGAAGCAATAGATAAACGAAATCATAGCTGAATGGCACAAAGTGGCCGCTAAGCTGCATAGGAGGTTCTGGAACATGACCCAGTGGCTTGGAGCTCACATGAAGCTGTTGCTTCTCTACAGTTTCATGGAACATTCGTGCTGAATGAGCGTGCAAAAAAGCACGATGGTCTGGGATAAATGATCTGTTAGAAAAGTGTTTCAAGAGAATCGTGCAAAGTCTGGTAGAGGACCGTGGTGGCCTGATCTGTAAGATATCGGGCTTGTGGTCGGAGAGTCCTGGGTTCGATCCTAGCCGGTCAAAGATCCACCGGGCTCATTAATGGAGGCTAGAGGACATTAAATATGCTCTTAGTCACAAATCTTCCAAGTGAAACGATATCTCTGGGGTGCCAAATCAGGAGTTGTTCGACTTCTGGTAAGGTTCTTAATTAGCGGAATGTTAATAGAGGTGTTGCCATCTATCGTGTACTGTCTAAGCCAGTGGTTGGAAAAACTACATTTTTTTTGTAGCGAACTACAACTACAACTACTTTGTTACAAATGTAGTTAACTACAACTACAACTACTTTTTTCAAAATGTAGCAACTACAAACTACTTCTGAAATGTAGTCGCTACTTCGCTACTTTCCAAAAAATAAGTAAATACAAAGCATACACAATAGGTTGTCCCTCAAAAAATGAAAGTCAATTTTTCAAATTGCATACACTTTTGTATTTTTCCTCTTGTGTAAAAACAATCGTGAAAATAAATTACTTTTAAATTAAAAAAAAAAACACCTTTAAAAAATACCCAGGAACTAAAAAGCAAAAAATAACTGATTACACTTACATTCTATTTCCCACCCAAACATAGAAATGAAATTTATTTTAATTAAATGAAATTCCAGTACAAAAATCAACTGAACTAAACACCGAATTATAAAATAAACACTGATTTAAATTGCTATACGATGAATTATTTTAAATACCTAACTAGGTATATACAATCTCTTAATTTTTAATAACCGTTTGAAGTCGGGGCCGCCTATAAACAACTACATAATGCAACTGACAGCCCACCGAATCCTGAATTAAACACTAATTTAACTATACGCGAAATTGGTCTTGAAAACTAAACCTACTCAGTTATGTTATGTAGTAGTTTATAGGAGGCCCCGATTTCAAAAGGTTATTAAAAATTAAGAGATCGTATATAACTAGTTAGGTATTTAAAATATTTCATCGTATAGCAATTTAAATCAGTGTTTATTTTATAATTCGGTGTTTAGTTCAGTTGATTTTTGTACTGGAATTGTAAAATAAATTTCATTTCTATGTTTGAGTAGGAAATAGAATGTAAGTGTAATCAGTTTTTTTTTTTTTTTTTTTTTTTTTGCTTTTTAGTTCCTGGGTATTTTTTGAAGGCGGTTTTTTTTTTAATTATTTAAAAGTAATTTATTTTTTGCTTGTTAGTGGTGTAAATAACACGGCGAGCGTCTCGGAGACTTTCGACGACTGTGTAGAAAGGCTTTTGAAAATGCGTAACTAATTACAAAAAAAAAAAATGTTTTCATCATTCGTTGTTCAACTTTATCAAAGTTTGCTTTCCGCAAGCAAATGCACGAGTCACTTAAAAAAAAAATGCTTTAAGTTTAAATTTGTAAAATTGTAATAATATTTTGTAATAAAAATTTTTAGAATTGTAATATTGTAAATTGTAATTTATGTTTCACAATACGTGTCATGTAACTCGTGATAAAAGTCGCATGTTTATTCACATGGCCCCACTATAGATGAAGTTTAAAAATTCCACTAGAATGAATTTTATGTTTGCTTCAGAGAATCCTTAATTCAAAATTTTCATTAGCATTACTCCTAATAAAAATATTTTTTTAAGTACTTTCTTTAACTATAGGTAAAGAAAGTATATACCTTTGTTTTATGGCCTTTGTTTATCAACGGGTTTTATATTTAATCGCTTGTGAGGGGAAATTGCATGAAATTTATTGTTTTAACCCTTAACTTTTCCCTAAAGAACAAATAGGGTAAATCAAAGATTTGGAACCTAAGTTAGACCACCCCTAAACAAAACCACCACTAAACAAAAACAACAACAACAAAAAAAAGGCATAAAAGCCGGTTCACTAAGTGAGACGATATACAAAGTTAATAAAGTACAAATCGATTTAAATGTGAGTATAATATTTGAAGAGTTTCCCTCAATTTCATCAAAACCTGAACTTGATGACCAATAGACCGCCAAGGAAGTATACCGTTTCAAACAAAAAAAGAATTTTGCTTATCGGTACAAGCAGGGGCGTGCATAGAAATTTTGGAGCCCATCATAAATGATTTTTCCGGACCCCTCTCCATATTGTTAACCCTATATTTCACCCTTAGTTATAAAAATATTGGGCCCCTTTAGGCTCGGTCCCGGGCCAACAGGTGTCCCTCCCCCCTCCCTGTGCACGCCCCTGGGTAAAGGTGTCTTTGAGTATTTATGGAACATTGTACAAAGGAAAAACAAATCCGACGAGTTCAGACCTCCCTCCTTTTTTCTTTTTTTTGAAGCCTGCTAATTAATATAACCCTAATTTCAAATTGAACTGGCGGCATCGTGAAATAGTAAATCTAGAATATTGGTCAAACTTCAGAAATCACACACAGTTATAATGTATATTATTAAAGAACATAAATTAAATCGTGGGGGAGGGGTGGTCTGTATTCAATTCCCCGCAATTGAACACTAAATATATTTAAAAACTGGAATATTAAATAAAGAACATTATATTTTGGTGCCTAAATAAAGTTATTTATTAGTAAATAAAATATTAAGGTAATTGATTCAACTATTAAAGCAGCAAAATATATTTAATTTACTGCTTTGCTACGCAGTAATAAATACATTAGTAACACCTATAATAATAAATTAGCAGGCAGCACAGCGTTGCGAAAAGTAATCATCCATGTGTCGCGAGAATTAAATATCGTTCAAGAGAGAATCTTAGGTGTGAAAATACACCGATCACAGCAAAACCACGTGACCGTGACGTATGAAATTTAAAGTTTCTTGGATTTCTCCGAGACCCCTTATCAGATCCAGACCAAGTTACAATGGGACCATCCTAATGGGACCATCATCATCCCTTCCAAACAATTTTTTTTTTTTTTCAAATCGGTCCAGTAGTGTTGGAATAATTCGAAAAAATACATAAAAAGCCGCAATACGAAATCATAACCTCCTTTTTTGAAGTCGGTTAAAAAGTTTCATATAATTTACACAACGGCAACCCGTGTCGACTTGCACCTGAAAGTATAAAACAATACTTGTATGCTAGGCCAAATCGAAAAAAAAAAAAAAACTTTTTTTAAAAACTCGAAATTTATGTTGATAAAACGTTGCCCATATACCCAACACCCCACATGTACCACAAGAACATTTATTCAAATTAAAAAAAACATTTAGATATGCCACACTTGACCTAAAATTTATAATTTTATTTAAAAAATTGATTTTTTTTCAGTTATCTTTCAAAAAATTACATATAAATTTAAATAGAATATCAAGTTCAAAAATTATTGGCGAACACATTTACAGATCAACAATTACAAACGAATAATAAAAAAATAATATATTTTAAATGAAAAACTTAACTCAACCTGAAAAAAAACCATATGTTTGAGTACTATGTGGGAGACTTAAAAATTGCAGGAAAACAAAAATTTCTATTTAACGCTAATTCCCTACTTTTCTACTTTACTGTTTATATTTTTTAGCTTGATAATTTCGTAAAATCTTACATATCTGAAAATATGTATCAAAAACTAATTTTTTGAAGAAAATTATAAATGTTAGGCCACGTGTGGGATATCTATATGGTTTTTATTTTGAATAAATATTTTTCTGGTGCATATGTGGGGTATAGGAGCAACGTTTTATCAACAGAAATTTTGAGTTTCTAAGAAAAACATTTTTTTTTAATTTGACCTAGTACTACACAAGTGCTGGTTCACACTTTCAGACATAATCGGCACTTGTTGCCGTTTTTCAAATTATATGATTTTTTTTTTTGGAAGTAAAAGGATAACATATAATTAAGTGTGCGACTTGAAAAATCAACTTTAGATTTTTTTTGGGGAGCCGGACACCCTAATACACAAACACACCATAAGAGGATTAAACAAAAAAAGATTGATAAATTAGCTCATCAGAAGACACTAAGAAAAATGTTCGTTATCATACTCTCATGCACTGTAATGCTCGCATTTATTGTAAGTCCTCCAGAACAGTTCAATTTCATCCTTTTCTATAACAGTTTCAGTAGCTTCTTTTTATTTGGTGAATACTGTCAAAAATTTAAACCTCGCTAAAATATTTTTGTTTTTCAATCTTTGGTCTGTTCATATAAAATTCACCAAATTTTCAACACGCGAAATCACCGATATCTTCATTTTCACGAAAATAAGTGCTTTTTTCAATGTAAATATTGGTGAAATATAAAAATTACGACTGCAAACAAACTAAGGGCGTCGAACAGATAGAAGGTATGGCGTCAAAATGAAATACCTGAGGTTAGCTCGTATTTTCATTAGTCTTATTTCTCATTGCATCTGCTGATGTACTTGTGTAAAATTTGCGCCAGTCAAATTCGTTTGAACACTGATTTTTTTTTTTTTTTTTCAGTTTATTTGAAAGTAGTTTCCAGAAATCGCTACAAACTACTATTGTTTTGTAGTTAACTACTCACTGCACTACTTTTTTTAAAAAGTAGTGCGCTACACTACAAACTACTCAAAAATGTAGCTACTACAATAGCGTCGCTACTTGTAGCGCGCTACTTCCAACCACTGGTCTAAGCCATGTAAGCCTTATATCATATGAACTAACTATGCGTACTGGAGAGTATGGTCTCAGTTTCCACCCTCTCATTCAAAATACTGCGCCTTTGGGCGTCTATTATAATGAAATGAAATGAAAAGTCTAATTGGGTCAAATGTCTGCATCGATTGTAATGCAATATGGGTATGAATTGTACAACTTGATAACTTATGGAGAATCGCGTTACATTTGAATGCTGCAAAGCATTTTTGAAAACTCGGTTCAAGATGCTACCAATGCTTTGCAACCCCTAAATTTTCCAAACAATGAACTGTTTCATTGAAAAAATAGAATGAAACTTATACAAATTACAATTAATTTCTTGATCTATGTATTATAAAATTTTATCGGTGCTAGCATAGCATCAGAGCTTAATTTAATGTACAAATAGTCAGAATAGTCCTCCAAACTGTAAAGAATTACATAAAATTCAAGAAACATGCAGGAGATGAGCTCCCGTCAACTCTCATTCAAATTAAGCTCTCCTCAGCATGCAAAATTCATTGCGTGGAAATGTATTGTAATCTTTTCAAGACTTGAAGAGCCGTAATTTAGTGTTGTTCATATATATTGAAATTTTCCAATATTTCCTGTCATATTTACACTGATTGAGGTAAACGTTCGCATATCAAGGAATAGGCACTGTTCTAAAGTTTGTCCCAAAATTAACGCAAGATTTGAATTTGCCACCATTTTTTCCATAAATTGTTGACAGTCATGAAAAAAGAACAATTTGACAGTTGAGAGTTTAGGGTTAGTAAAAATGGGGTGTTATTGTACCATACAGCTAGAGAGAGTGAAACATTTCAATTACTGCATAAGGCATTTCCTAGTCGCGTACTCTCTCATTTCGGTGATCAGAATTGGCACCCTAGATCGTGTGATTTAACATTTTTAAATTTCTTCTTATGGGGTTATTTGAATTCAAAGGTCTATGTCAACAAGCCCACAACCACCCGTGCATTTCCGTGTTGCGATACCGAGCGCCAATAAGAGTAACTGCTTGACCAGCCTCAACTTTCATTATTTTTGAAACAATTGTTCAATAATGAAAGCGCGTTATTGTATCGTATAACGCTCCATTTTTTTTAAACCCTAACCTCTCAGCTATCATTTTTTTTCTTCAAAGGTGCCAACACTATTTTGCACAAATGGCAACAAAATCAAATCTTGCGTTAATTTTGGGACACCCTATATATGAGGTCATACATCACCTCATTCGACAGTTAATATAAACTTAGAAATAATTTGATCAAACTGGTAGGCTGTCCGACGTATCGTCCCAAGTGATCCTAGATATTCTCTATGTGTTAAAAATCAAGGAATCGCATTGGCCAGAAGAGATAGGTGGTGCTGTGGTGGCAGTTCTGTGGCAGTCTTGTGATATGTGGCCGAGCATTGTCCTGTTGAAAAATGGAAATCGGAATGTCTCCATGAGTGATAACACATGTTGCTTAAGGATTACATGTACGTACTGTACGTCTGTCATGGTGTTGTGAATCAACATCAGAGGTGACCGGTAATAGCATGCGATGACACGCTGCACCAATACACCGGTTATGGGTGCAGTGTACCGCTGATAAGAAACTGCAGTAATTAGGGACTCGCGTCAGCTCTCCACCCGAAGGGTACCCGAATCTCATTATAGTCGGAACTGAATCTAGACTTGTCACTGAATTTGATTTTCAGGGACTCACTGCAACCACAGCTGGTGACATTTCTTAGGTGACATCACATATGATATACGGTATCAAATAACGTTAACCCACAACACCAAAACAGTTAAGTGATACGTTTGTATCATCTTTCATTTTCATGTATTGCTATTCTTGTCGGTGCTCTTTGGAGTTATTTTCTAACAGGACAATGCGTGACCACCCACAGCAAGTGTGTCACAGAACGGGTCCACCACTCTTTTTATGTTCTCTGGTTTCCCGTGATTTGTCATTCGCGCATATCTGGGATTACTTGTGGCGGTATTTGGACATCTTACGGGTTTGATTGAATTCAAGGCTCGTTAATAGTAATTGTTTATATTTAAATTTTTTGCAGCGGTATACTGCATTTGTGAACAACAGTTTTAAGGACTAAAAATTGACACTATCAAGTCATTTATTGGGCAGAGGTGCTTTATTTGTTCCTGAAAAAAAAAAAAAAAAACTTTGAAATTTTAATAAATATGTGCTGTTTACTTACGATTAGAAAAATCAAAGTACGTTCTTTTGTGCATATGCGTTGAATGTTCGGTTAATTATGGTTTATGACTGTTACCTTAGACTTCCACGGTAAGGAAGATGGAGGCAAACAATTATTTTAGTTTAAGTTTTCCCCGGAAAGCGTTGAAGAACTTAAGAATAGTGATAGAGACTTTTCTTTCTCATAAAGACCAGGGATAAAGCTTGCAAAGTATTCAATTCTGTAAGAAGCTACATTCACTTTGAACTCAACGACAACAATCAATCCACAAGGATTATTTTCAACCGAATCAGCAGGATTCGCACCTAAATGTGTTTAAATGATTGTAAAATGATAAATATATATATATATATATATATATATATATATATATATATATATATATATATATATATATATATATATATATATATATATATATATATATATATATACTGAAGAGCCAAAACATTATGACCACCTCTAACGTTTTCAAAGAACTCGTCTGGATGACGTGGAGACCATATGATAAGGTGGGATTGGCATATAACTGGGGCTGGAGAAAGTAAGGCTTCATTCGAGCACTTTCTTTTGCAAGTTATGGGAAAGGGTAACAATCTTAGCAAATTTGTAGAGGGCAGATTGTGATGGCCCGAAGTCTCAAAACGAGTATCTCAGAAACTGCAAGACTGGTAGGTTGTTCACGTTCTGTCGTTGTTAGTACTTATGCAAAGTGGAAAAAAGACGGTGAAACCAACGGTAGGCGTAAAGATGTTGGACACCCACGCGTCATCAAAGACAAGGGACGTCGGAGAAGGCCGCTTGGTGAAGTAAAATCGGATGCAGACAGTTTATCAACTAACAGCTCAGTACAATGCAGGTGCGAGTAGAAGTGTTTCCCAAACACACAGTTCAGCAGACACTGTTGGATATGGGACTGCGCAGCAGACGTCCTACTCTTGTACCTCTACTGACCAATTGTCATCGCCAACTACGCCTACAGTGGGCCCGAGAACACTGAGACTGTTTCTTGGATGACTGGAAGAGAGTTGTCTGCTCCGACTAATCGTAATTTCTTGTCCGTCTGGTCCGATTAATCGCAATTTCTTACTTATCACGTGGATGGTCGTGTCAGGGTTCGCCGTCTTACTGGTGAATAGTTGATTCAGGCTGGTAGTGGCGGTATTATGATTTGGGGGACTATTTCCTGGCAGGCTCTGGGACGTTTAGTTATGGTAGAACATAACATGAAGACTGTGGATTATCTAAACATAGTGGCAGATCAGGTGCACCCGTATATGGCGTCGGTCTTCCCTACTGGAAATGGCATCTTCCAGCTGGACCATGTCACAAGGCTAAAATGTGCTGGAGTGGTTCCAGCAACATGAAGAATTTCAATTAATGCCCTGGCCGACAAATTCACCGGATTTAAATCCTATAGAGCACATTTGGAATTACATGGAAATGCAGCTCAGAGCTGAAACACCACCATGTCAAGATATCTCAACTTTGCGTGACCCCTGTTTTAACATTTGGTACAATCTATCCTATCAAGAGCTTGTGGCATCCATGCCAAGGCGAGTCGCAGCTGTTTTGCAGGCCGAAGGGGGCACAACGTGTTATTGACTGGGTGGTCATAATATTTTGGCTCATCAGTGTATATACATTAAAATATTGTTAATCGGCGGAAGGCTGATCCGCGAGACGGCTTATCCGCGCCTTTTCACATTAGGAAAAAAAATCGGTGATAATTAACTGAATGTAGATAAATTTACACATTTTAACTTAATTAGTGCAAAATCTATTTTCAGAAATTCTCTATTTCTTTCTTCCTTCTCTCTTTCAATGACATCAAACCTTTAAAAGCTACGGAAATCTGATAGATTGAAACCTGGTTTTAGATCTACATAACTTACTGATTTTTAGATCTACCGTACTTAATGGAATCTGCAATACTTACGCGTGTAAACAAGTGACCGAACTAGTTTTGAAAAAGGTATCACCTTTTCTCTTGTGTTTTTGGTGTAACGTATTTTGATCTGTTGAAGTTAATCTATTTGCATGCTTTGCTCGCGTATGTGTGTAATCCGTTTGCAATAATGAGCAATCTTTTTTAGTTTTTACGTGTATTTTTTAAATACACTGCTGCCTTTTTAGCTACACTGTTATAACTAGAGGTTCCAGACGAGTGAATATATTCCCCCTAAGGTGAAAGCATGGTGACCAAGGGTGCCATATTGGCCAGGAAGTAAAGCAGAGGTGCGAAAGTAGCAGACAGTCGTAGACAGGGGTGCCAAAACAGCAAGCAATCACTAAATGATTTGCTGGCGCATGCGCTTCCGGCATACATTCACCATTCAACCACTTCAATATGGCGGACGAATGATAGGTTGCACTACGCGTGGCTTCTACGTCTTTCACATTGAATGAAGTACACTATTGGATTAAATCTCAACTTTTGTAGGATAATTCTTTAAAATAACAAGTAAGTACAGCTTTTGACCACTTTGTAGCTTTTAGGGCTTTCAAACATAGTTAAAAGTACGTTTAATGCTTTTCAGTTACCGTTAGTCCGTTACGATACCGTAATACCGTTAGTTGTTTATTTTCAGGTTACCGTTACTATCGTGAAAATTCCATCATTCACACAAAACGCTACTAAATGTATCTATCATTATTTTCTTGAATACTCGATAAGCAACATTTAATCACCGAAATAGTAACCGCAATGATATTTTCAATAACCAACAAGTGAGAACCTAAATAAAAATGATTCTTGTGCTTCGTGTAGCGAGTGCAAAAAATAAAAAAGAAATCTCTCTCCGTCTATCTTTTTCTTTTGCTTTTTCGTTCAAGTGTTTGAATCATTTCCTGTTAGCGGTTATTCGATAGTGTTAGGAGTTTCTTTAAATTTTTAACTGTCGAAAAATTTTATGCGCATTTTATTTTATTGTTATTTTGATTGAAATGTTGAAGCTTTGAGAAACGATTTTGTTTTATCGTAACTTTAATATCCCAGAATATTTTTGGCTGTTCATGTAAATAATTCATAAGTACACCTACACTTTACTTTCGGTGCGGTTATTTCTCACAAATGATCATTAACTTAACTATGATTATTCAAATAATTACTCGTCTTTAACTTTAAATATATTTGTGACAACTCTTTGATACCAAATAAAGTCTGTAGATATTTATTGTTTTATTCATCTTTAATATTACTTTGTAAAACAAAAAAAAAAAAAAACTCATCAGTACGCAGAATTTTTTCACAAGTTTTTTACCGCCCCGAGAGTTATTATAATTATTATTATTTATTTTATTTATTTTTAAGAAAAGGATAAAAATTTCACAGGTCCGCAATGTTTTTCATTTGTTTTTACCGACCCGTGGGTCAAAAGAGGTTGAGAAACACTGATGTAGAGAACGATCAGATGAATTAAAGCAATGAGCACTTCTTAACTATGTTGAAAACTCTGAAATATGGTCAAATGCTGTAATTACAAGTTTTAATCATTTCCAGAACTGAATTCATGCAATGTGAAAAGTGTGCAAAACGTAGACTATCATGAATCAAAACAAAACTATTAAAAAAAGAAAAATACACAACTGTATTCAAAAACGCACACAATACGGGGGAGGGGGGGAGGATCTACAGTAAGGGTGCCATTTCTCTCTCCGAAGGTTCATTCTTTTCACCCCGGCTGCCTACTTTTTGAAAGGTGCCTGTTTTTCACCCTAGTTAGAGGTGAAATTTCGGCTCCGTATTGGGTGCCGCCGGTGAACAAGCGTTTCACCCCTGAAAGGTGCCGAATGCAACCTGTAGTTTTAACAGTGTATAGTTTGAATGTATGTTTGTGTTATTGATGTTTTAAAGCCATACACTAGCAGTAATTTTTAATATCGCACCTATTTTCACTGTATCACGTTTAATATAGAATGCAATCATTTTTTAGGAAAAGACAATTTCATCTTCTTAACCCCTAATTTTAAACCTTTTTCGGGTTATCCACGATTTTCTGTATCCGCGGTACTTGTGCCTTCCAATTCTGCGGATAATTGGAAGCGTAATGTAATCATGGGCGTCGCGGCTGGGGGGGGGGGTCCGGCCCCCTCAATGCTTGAGAGTCGGACCCCCACAAAAGTTGGAATTTCTTAAGATAAAATCCATTATTTTCGGGATCTTATTACTGTTTTAATTCCAAAAAGGATGATAATGCACAGTTACACAACACGTAGTTTATGATGCGAAATGCAGTTATGAAATGTTTAATTATTATGTACTTAAAACAAAATGAACTTCACTAGCACAAAAGAAAAGCAACTGTCCACAATAAAAGCTTAGAAGCAATGAATCGCTGCCGAACCACTGCTAATTATAATCAGAAGTCTAAACTACTTCTCAAGCAGTTCCGTTATTTCGAATTCTTACGAAGTATTTTGTTTAAATACCTAATACCTTCAGTTTAAGATTTGCTTTAAGCCGACATTCATTTTTCAATGTCATTCAAACATCATTTCTAAAAACATATGCTGAAAATTGTTTAATTGAAATGTGTTATTTACTTATAAATCTGATAATTTTTGAATATTTTTATTAGAACATTTTATCTGCTTAGTTGTATTTATGTACATCTTTTGATGTATTCCTTTTTTCCTTTAGATCCGTGATTTTTTTGTACCCGTTTGCTATCACTTCAGTGAGAGTGATGGCTCAGATTCCCAAAAGTTGAGAAGCAGGAAAAAATTGGATTAGAAATATAAGGTATAATTCGGTTTTGTTATGTTAATATCTATGCATAATCATTTAAATAATTTTATACAATAAGAATTAAAAGTATATTCAGTTGAAGGTCTGTTGGGTCAGTCAAGAACCTGACATATTTATCACCTTTTACCTACATTACTGCTAAATAATTATTAGTTTGTATCCCGCAAGATAACTATCACGTGAGGAAACCGAAGAAATAACTTCATTCAAAAAATTTAAATTCTGTCAGCCCCGTTTAATCGGGTAATGAATAAAAACCTCATGGAATTGAATATTTCCCCATAAACACAATCTTAACGATCCCCACTTAATCAAATAATTTCCCCGAACAGTCAAATAATATTCATCAGTTTTCGCAAAGACTTTTGCTGCTATAATTTTTGAACGAAGGTTACGACCCCCCCCCTCCCTCTGAATCCACGCTTATCCTTCGCATTTTCTGTCGTCTCCTTTGAGAGAAAGGTTCCCATATTTGGTTGCCTATCAAACTCTTTTGATAATATGGTTTTGGGCTTTAAATCTTACTACAATCGTCATTAGTGTGTGTTAAGATATGTATTTGATCCCGCAGTTATAATCATTTCCCTCACGTTACCTACACCAGTTCGTGTTGCAGACCCGTTCTGTATTTGTCAAGAAGTATGCGCGCAAAAATATTTTAATCACATTTTTCATTAAAGACCGTTTCTTAGTCTCGGCCTAATAGTACACCCTAGCTCCTATGCGGGGGTCATAACTAGCTTTATGCATGGTAAATGAATTTAGTTAGCACTAGGGCATTTTTATTTATGCAATGAATTAATGTTATAGTATAGACATTGGTTCTTACTAATATTATCACATTCAAAGTAATTTTATTGTTAACACGTAGATATTAAATTAAAATTTTGTTGCTTTTCAGTTTGCTTTAAGTTTATGACGTATGACTTTTAACATAAGTCGAGGCAAAAGATAGAAAGTGCCGATTCAAATAAGTATTCTTCTGAACAGGAGAGTATCCTATTTGAGCCATTAGTGTTAATATTTTTTGTTCATCACTGTTGATTTTAAAAGAAAAATAATATTTAAATATTTTTACTCAAAATAGTTCAATTTCCTAAAATAATTTTATTTTCTTTTAGTTTCCTGCTGGATTCTCAGATAGAAGAACATTTCCAAATTGAGAAATATCCTTATTCTTAGTTTCATTGAAGCATAGCTAATGTAAAATTTCCTCAAAAGTTAAAACTATCTCTTAAAAGTTCTTACTTAATATTCCCTTATTTTCAATAACAAACTCCTTCAAAAATCATCTTATCAATACCTAATAATGCTTACTGTACCAATAGCTCAATTTATCTCTCTAGAAAATATACTTACTGCATGGGAGCTCAGGTCTAGCACTTTCGTATGCTATATTCATGTATTAAATGTACGCAGACTATTTACACATTAAAATTTGTCCTAGGGACTACAGAGCTCCCCTTTTTTCTTAAAAAAATAGGCCATGTCCTAGGTACGGTTGCCATGCCACAGCTTCATTCATTTTTTAATGAAAGAATTAATTTAAATGACTTAACGAATGTCTATCATAAAGACAAAACTTATTTCATTTTAAACTGTCATTCATCTTTTATTTTATGTAAATTTTATTTAGAAAGCATCTGATTAGTAATAAATATTGTTCTGTTAAACTTTTGCATACTTTATGTTAATGATATTTTTTTAAAAATAAAAATATAAATCTTCTGTGAACATACTATTGTTTCAGCTTTATTATTTTTTTACTTCACTTTTTTTATTTATTTATTTTCCTGTGATGAAACTATAAGGATATTAATGTTTCTATGCTACTATCTGCCTGCTTGTTGTTAAATGCAGTCGAGAAAAGTTTTCCCTGCAGAATGGAGTGGCAACGCTCTATTATAAACCTTTCATACTCAAAAAGGATTTGTGTGCAGCATTTTCTCCTACTAGGTCATCAGAACTGCAGTGTCTGTTGTCAGATTTATTGGCCTAGCAATAAGTTTTTCATATGGACTGATATTCGCTTACTTCTTAAAGCATGAAACTTCCATAAAGTTAAGCAGTGAAAAGCATAGAAAATCAGAGAAGAAGTGAAAAACTTTAAAAACATCGCCATATGATGATTCAGAATACATTTTGATTAGAGTTTCTAATCCCGCGCCGAATTCGGTTCCGCAGGATTTCGGGATTGTAAGGAGTCATTCCCGCGGAATCTCGGGATCCCGCAGGATTACCCCCCCCCCCTTCTTCTAAAAAATAAATTTTTATGTCATTTAGAAAAAGTGGTGCTTTTTAGGAAGGACTTCTTTTATTACTTTAATTAATGGTCTTCTTAATTTCGTACAGCAATTGTAAAGCAGTAGGAAGTCGGATCCTAATTAGCAATTATCATTTGGTAAGCAAACATGTGCCGCTCGTACGGGATGCTAACGGATTTTTGCTCTAAAAATAATGCGCTTGATGAAAACACGTGCTGTGGCTCCACTGCAATTAGTTTTACTAAAATTAAATAATTGTGAACATGTTGAAAAAGATCCGCATTACCTTCATCACATTCTAAAATACATTTTTCCTTTCTTATGCTAGGTTAAATCAAGTAAAAAAATTGCATTTAATAACTAACCATGTATTTTAAAGTTTTTTTCTCAAAACCAAGAGAATAAAACCA
This sequence comes from Uloborus diversus, assembly GCF_026930045.1. Lineage (NCBI taxonomy): Eukaryota > Metazoa > Arthropoda > Arachnida > Araneae > Uloboridae > Uloborus > Uloborus diversus. Next base: position 138,381,185 of record NC_072740.1, read on the forward strand.
TTCTTGTGCTTAAGATGAAATAATAATAAAACTTTTAACAAGAAAAAAAGTGTTTTTACCAGTAACTGCGGCCCGACCTGTGGAGAGGTTCGGCTCAGAATCGGAATAGTACAGATTCGACAGGGCAAGGGTATAGGAAAGGGGCTTGGTGCTAAAACTGACTTGTGACCTGCCTGCCTTACCACCGGTTAGTATTATCTCAGCAAAAGCAACCCTGTTGTAAAAATTTCCTCGCCAAGAAAACCTTTAGCTCTTTCCCACAAAAAAAAGCCTTCATCCTAAACCAAAAAAAAAAAAAAAAACCCTCAGCCTTAAAAAGTCATGATATCTAGTTTGCCCGCCAAGTATCTGTCAAACTATCATCCTCCCTGTTCTCCTCTTTCATCACACCTACTTCAGTTAGATCCTCCTCCCATCTTCAACTCCGCAGAAATATGGATAGATCTTTTAAATTCTTTATCTTGTTTGGCAGGAAACTTTTCTAGTTGAGGTGGTTGCTTGGTGAGTAAAAAGCTTCCCGCCAAACTAGATAAACAATCTAAAGGATCTATCCATATTTCTGAGGATTGAAGGTGGGAGGAGGATCTAACTGAAGTAGGTGTGATGAAAGAGGAGGACAGGGAGGATGATAGTTTGCAGATACTTGGCGGGCAAACTAGATATCATGACTTTTTAAGGGTGAGGTTTTTTTTTTTTTTTTTGGTTTAGGATGAAGGCTTTCTTTCTTGTGGGGAAGAGTTAAAGGTTTTCTTGGCGGTGAAATTTTTATAACAGGGTTGTTTTTGCTGAGATATCACATCTTTTTGAATTGATATTATTACTTTGTCTGTATTTTAGAATTGAGAATTTCAAGTCATAAATATTCAATTGAAACAACGTTGTTTTGTGTATTTAAGGAACAATAATGGCAAGCTTAATTTCACGTCATGTTATTTTCTGATCACCAAGATTCTATGTTCGTTTGGTGAGAATTTGGCCGTTTAAATTTTATTGCAATTCTTGTATCCTCTCAGCTGCAAAGAAAACTGCTTGGATAATAAAATACTATATATTTAATTATATCGCTTTCAAGTATTTTACAAGTTCGCCATAAATTCTGTTACAGTTTTTTTATTTGGTGGATTATTCAACATTTTCATGATTTTTTTTTTTTTTTTGTAATGTTTTACAACTTGCGGTTTATATCAATCTAGCTTTTATTTAATGACTTCTTTTCTTAAATCGCGTATTATTTTACGTTTTATAACGTTACGTTATTTATTTTTTACGTATAATTTTTATTGTTAGGTAATTTATCTTTCTTTTGATGGAACGCTTTTTCTTGTTTAATACCTAGTTTTGTTTATAAGTTCACTAAAAACACAAAATAACGTATGTTACGACCAAGCAAAAAAAAAAAAAAAAAAAGTCTTTAAGTATTTTAAATTTCAATGAGTCAGAAGATGTATGCAACTGTACTCTACGTCAAATCGCGGATATCACAAATTTGCCGCAGCGACTGCGTATGCGCGTGGACTTAGCTCAATGAAAAAGTCTTGCTTAAATTAATTGCAATAGTTTTGTCTGTTAACAAATTACTGCAAAACACGGATATCCACACACATATATCATATATTTCAATTCATAATGTGCTATGTTTATGAAAAATGCATTAATTTAGAAAATAAGGAAACCAATAAATAAGTGGTATTCTTCGCTCTCAATTATAAAGTTAGATGTATCATTACATATGCGTAGAGTTACATATAATATGTCACGCAAAATATTTTTATGGTTTAACCCCACTTTCACCGACATTTAAAATTTCTTCCCCCTTAAATATATCAAAACTGAAAAACAGGAAGAAAAGAAATTTCGTATCGGCGAAATTGGGGTTGGGGGGGGGACTGTATTTTAATCTTATTCTTTAATGTTTCTCTGCTTAAATATAAACAAACTACATAGCTCATTGGGCTTTCTGTTTTAAGATTCTAAGTCTGCGCGCATGCGCAGTCGCTGTGGCAAATTTGTGATATCCGCGATTTAACGTCTAGGATGGACTGTTGGATCTGTTTTATTAGTTTTGATTAAATTTTATTTCCAAAGACAACTTTTGAATAACCGTTAGATCTTAGATCTGTTCTAGCCTTGCAATTGCACTCAGAGATGAACAAGCCCTGCTGAGAGAAAGTACATATGAATTTGGGGGAAATTAGTGATTTTCAAACTTTAATTACTCCGGCCCATGATGTCCCTGGGGTTCGATTTTCCGTATATGCCCTCAATGCCCCCCAAAGAATATGTATACAAAAAATCATTGCCATAGCCCCCCGGGGGGCTGCTGCAGAACCCCGGGAAGGTACGATTTGTGAGGTAAAAATGAGGGGGGGGGGGGTCAAATGACACAAAAGGCACATCAGTAGGGCACAAGGAATGTGTGTGCGAAATTTAAACTTGATTCCTCTTTTCGTCTGGGCTGTAGCCCTGTCAAAGAAAGAATTTTTTTGAACAGCGATTTTATAACTTTGATACCTCCTCCCCCTGACGGTCCAGGGGATTGTATTTTGGTTTACGGCGTCAGGGGCCACTAGAGATTGAGTGTACCAAAAATCAACTCCGGGGTCTTCATGGGGCTGAGATACAGAGGGGTGAAAAACCCAAAAAAACCTCAACTTGTTCTGTCGTGTAAACTTGTTCTTGGTCGCTTTTATTTTATTTCGTCTTTGGCAGTGGATTTGCTTCTGTTGGCGCTGACGTTTGGTTTCCTTGGCGGGGCGAGACGCTCCCACGTCCCTTGATATTTATAAAATACTGTTGAATATTATATACAGAATTAGAAAACTACCCGTCAAGATATGACGGGTAAAAATAGCTTCGACATTTCAACGAAGAAATTGCGTGTTTGGTCATATTTTGATATTTCAAATTTTAACTTTAACTTATTTGCAAAGATGATAATTTTAAGTCCTACTGAGAATTAAAAACATATTAGGATTTCTGTCGTACTTAAATATTTCACAGGGTTAAACAGAACATGCAATCATTGCTTGAGGAAAAAAATCTCTAAAATACAGAGTGAAAAGTGTTTCTTCAGTTTGTATATGAACTTGCCAAAAAGCAAATATCGTTACAAAGCAATCATTGTAACGCCCATTTGCAGTTTTTCAATTCGCTGATCAGTTTGCACAAGTCAAAAGTGGGTGTTGTCTTTTGTAAATTACGATATTCGTTCACTGTAACCTTAAACATGGCTACTGCGCTGTGAAAAATTTTAATCTCGAGCGCATACCTTCAAATAACCATATTTAAATTTTAGCTCAATTGTCTCAGCGGACAGATCGCTAAGGATACATGGATAGGGAAAGTTACTTATGGACCCCTTGTGCATATTATTAAATGTTATGTTAATAATTGGTATTTTTAATCTTGGTTTTTCAATATTAAGGTTTTATTCTAAAGCCTACGATGACTATATTTGGGTCGTGCGGCGACTCACAAACGCAGTAATAACTTAATATATGTTTGGAGTCTATGGACTTGGCGAAACATTAAAAAGATTTTGCTAAGTTGACATCATATTTGGAGACTAATTACTGCGCCAAATTAAGCGGAAAAGTGTTAAATATCGTCACTTCGGGTGACATTTGGCAACATTTTGAATTTTATATTACTCTAGTGTCATGTAATTTAAATCAAGGTCACGTGCCACCTATGATAATGTCATTTAAGCAACAGACAAGCAGAAGTCGCCTTCAGAGGAACATTTAATACAAATATACATGGCTACGCGAGTACAGTAGGGCTTTAATATTATAGAATTCATTTCTTACTGTGTTTCAAAAGTTGTCATTACTTGCGGAAATTGGTCAATTACTGGAGGTAAGCGGTAAATGGCTGGCGAAATCTCCCTTTTAACTACTATTGAAAATAGTTTGAAAAATTGTAACTAAAACAGAAAAATGATCAGTAATCGTTAATCTTGATAATTTTATTGACGCGTAGAAAAATTCAGTTTTTTCCCTGTCCCCCCCCCCCCCCCCGTGTGAAGTTAAGTAGAACTTGTAGAAACTTTCACTAAATGATCATTTAACTGGCGAATCACCCTACTTACCCTCAGCATACTGTATTAAACCACAGAGTAGATATATATGTGAAATAAGTACTGAAGGAGTTAAGGGAGAGGAAAACTTATATTAGATTGATCAATGCATATTAACTTGGGTTGGTTGTCGATTAAATACTAAGATTAAGTATGATTGTAAGTGCAAGAAAGTATACTTGAAATTTTTAGAAGATCAATTATAAGGGAATGTTATCATTTTTTAAACATAAACCCTCAATATTGGAAAAAGATGTTTTAATTATTTTTGCTGAATGAATATTGAATGAGACATAATTACAAAAAATTTCTAGAAATAACCAAGTAATGTTTAAAAAATACTAAAAGTCAATTTCAATTAAGTCATTAAAAAAAAGTTATTTTACCTATTTTTATTGAATAATTATAGTTATTTTATGTATGTAAATACATAAACTATATGACCAAAAGTATTGGGACACTCCAAAATTAACATTTTTAAGGATTTTTCGAGAAACAAGAGACAATTTGCTTTGAAACTTTTGTCACATAAAAAGTATGTTCCAGATGTCATTTTCCATTGAAAGTTATAACCCCCCATGCATTTAGGGGATCATTCACAAATTGAGGACAGCAAAAATATTCTTTGATCATCATGTACCATGTAGATTATCATGTACGTGAACTTTTCAGTTGTATGGGTGGAAAAAAAGATTATTCTAGAAAGTGTGTCTAATCTTAATAAACATACTTTTAGTCTCTGGTTAAAACCAGACTCGCCCTATCATTTGCGGCAACTAGTAAAGAAACTTTCTCACAAACGTTCGAAACTTTTAAAGGAAATTTTTGGGCAGTTTTGTTCAAACTAGCTCTAATACACTGTTAAAAAAAACCTGAAAGTTCAGGTAGTTTTCTGACTGATTTTAACAGAATATTTCCGTAATGCTTCAAAACGTATTTTTTCCTTCCAAAAACAGAAATATCACGAAAGGAAGTAACGAAAACAGAATTTTTCCATTTCTAGGGTTGCCGCTGTGCTGTACTTGGTTAGTATCCTGATTAGCCTTCAAGTTATGATAAACATCGCTTTTTGATAGTGCTTATTAAATCGCACTGTTACATTTTTTAATTAAAAGCTTACTTAGAATAACAACTCAGATGTCGAAGACAAAATAGATAGCTTGCTATTTCATGCCTGGAAAGTAATATACTCGTATGTCGAAATTGTTTTTACGCCTTTGGACTTTGTAAGTTTGGAAAAATGTTTGCGCCATTTTCAGACAGGCAGCTGTGTTTTGATCGCCCTGGTGATTTGATGTGAGTTTTACTGAGTCAGTATTAGAATATTATTGCGGTGTATTATTTTGCTCAATACTTCGACTAATTCTGTTCGTTAGTCATATTGTGTGTTCTAGCGGTGAGAATAGTTTTAGAATCTCGTGTTATCCATTTAAAATAAAGGCTATTGGATTGCTTGTGTACAGACGCAATGGAGACACTTAAACTTAGCACCGCTGATCACATGTAAGTATTGTAGAATATCTTTGAACATGTTAATATACAAATGTATTTTTCTTGTTAATATGCATTTGAAAGAATTCCGATGGTAGCTGATTTAGAATTTATACAACTATTATAAAGTTACTGTTTTTGCTCTAACGCGGAAATCACCCGGGGGGGGGGGGTATACATCATCTGAGCAAAAAATTCTTCACGTGTATGTCAATGATTCTGTTTTTAAACACAGTAAATTGGTATGCGGTACCCTCCATCAGGTATATTATTCCAAGATAAAGTCAACCGGTTTTTAATGGTATTTTATTTGACTCATTCTGCAAAAAAAAATTCTATTTTTCATGTATGCTTTTCCATGCCATGCCAGAATATGTACGAGGAGATGTGGAAGAAAATATCGAGCAGTATCAGCATCAAAAATTGGTGTTATATTCAAATCCACTAATTTCCTTGCTGGTACTTTTCGATTATTTTTATTCATCTGAAGGTGCAAATTTCAAGATAGATGCTTGAAAGGTAAGTTATCAAGCAAAAATTTCACTTAAAATATATTTAAGTAATAAATACAAATTAAAAAAATAATAGTTTTTGAATGGTTAACTATTTTTATAATATATATTATTTTACACATAGGATAGAAAAACGAGAGTGAAATTTCAGTAAAATATGTAAAAATGAGAAACGAAAAAATAGCGCAACGAAAAATCAAGAACCGAAAGTTCTGTAAAGATACAGAAAATTTAAAAACGGAAAAATAGATCAACAGAAAGAAGAGAAATGGAATTTTCGTTAAATCACGGAAAATTTATAAATGGAAGAACAGAACTAAACGGAGAAATGAGAAATGGAACTTCTGTTAATTCACGGAAAATAATTTAACGGAAACGTAATATTTACGGCCACTTTGCTGCCGGTACTTTATCCGTTATTTTCAGGAAATTTTTTTAACAGTGTAGTTACAAAATAAAATTATGTTGTAAAAATTTGGAAGCGTTCAAGCAGAAACCTACTGATCTTAGTTCTAAAATTACACTTTTCTTTTAAAAAATATTTAGTCTAGTTGCAATACACCCACTTGTAACAAGCCACATTCCTGAAATATAATTTATAATTATTCGCATGAGAGTTTTAATCATATTAGAAATGTAAAGCACACTTCGTATAACCTTAAGCTGTGTGTTGTTTCTTATACAATATATTTGTGGTAGGGTCCTTAAGACTTAGTTTTACAATTTTGGTACTGGATATCACTTGATATAGCTCAACACCGTAATGACGCTTTATTTCGAAATTTAATTTCCCATTCGGTGCATCATTTGTAGTCACCTTGATTATACTCCAGAAGGGATATAGCTTTGCGAAACAGCTCGAAGAATAAAAGTCTCTTAATCAAAGGCTTCCAATGCTACCCCCCTTCCACATTTCGGATAGTCATAACATTGATGCAGCATGAAACTAGTTCAATCTCAATGTAAGGCCCCTATAGTGGAGTTAGTACCCCCTCGAGTTATAAGGGTTCTAGCTCAATGGTACCTTTTTTATAGTTCTATTACATTGCATACAATCATTAAATGTAAACTCTTTGCGTCGCGTTATGTTTTATTTCACCACTGAAATGCTCAATATGTTATTTTAAATTATATTACGGTGTTACACTGCACATTTGCAAACATATAAAGTTAAACTACTTTAAGACAAGAGCTGTACTGAAGGATAAATTAGTCAAATTATGTTTTGAACTACAGGGGTGTCTCTCGTATAACACGGTTAATTCGTTCCGTGAGGTATCGAAAACGTGTTATGCGTGACTTTTTTAAAAATAACATTTTTAATTATTTTTAATACTAATTTTGTATGTGCATGAGAAAAATCAGGTTTGATATGGGATGTATCGTGTTATATCGAAAACGTGTTCCGTATTATATCGAAATCGTGTAATACCAGACTTGAAAATAATGTAAATCAAAGGATGTGTACCGTGTTATATAGAAACCAAGCTTCATAAAACCAAAGTAAAAACTTATTAGAGTTATCAACCATTAACAGAATGAAACAAAATAAAACAAAAATGAAATTCCCTCTTTTTTAAATATAATATTCGAGTTAAATAAAAACCATGAAGTATTAAATTCAAGTTTCGTACCGTGAAATGTCGAAACCGTGTTATAGTAATCGTAAATTCGGTACTGTGTAATATCGAAACCGTGTTATAGAAGAACCGTGTTATACGATGTATATAATATATATATAATATATATATTATATATAATATATATATTATAAGGATATTTGTGTTTTAAACGAGCTGATGTGTGCATCACATGACTTCCTTTTACTCCAATTTAATGTTCCCCATTATTGGCAATTTTAATGTGATTCAATTGTTTACTCTCTAAATATTACCAACAGTGGCCAAATTGAAACGAAATTTAGAATAAAAAAAAAACATCGCCAAATTTGTCGCCAAGTTGGCGACAAAACTTGGCGACCAAAAGACTGGCGATATATCGCCAAGTGTCCGACATTTTATAACACTACTTGAGTTTAAATCGAAATTAACAATAATTTCCCCCCAAAAAGGGGCAAAAGACCCCCTTAGGAACATCCGAATGCATCCAAAACGTAAGGTGCACAACTAGGCCCCACTAGAAGTCTTCGTACCAAATTTCAACTTTCTAGGACATACCGTTTTTGTGTTATGCGAGATACATACACACATACGCACATACATACGTACATACAGACGTCACGAGAAAATTTGTTGTAATTAACTCGGGGGTTGTCAAAATGGATATTTCGGGTGTCTGTAAGTTCCTAGGCATATATCCACGTGTGGTGGAGTCGAAAAAAAAACTCAACATTCATTCGGGGGTGAGAAAAATGGAAATTAATGCCGATTTTTGAGTGAAATTTTTTTCGCGAATACAATACTTCCTTTTTTGTAAAAGGAAGTAAAAAGTGTGATGTCACACTTCTTGATCCCCTCCCTCGCCTTTTGTCACAAACAGGAAAATAGTTAATAACAAAGATTTAGATGCCGCGTTATGAGCCATCAAAAATGTGTGTCGATCTTGTCTGTCTATCTACAGCCCCCCCCCCCACTTGAAGATATATTTCATGAGAACTGTGCGATTCGAACTTAACTTTTTTTTCCTATTCCTTATTAGACAGATTTTCCTTGTGCCAGGTTGTCCACTGGTTAAATTCAGTGTTTCGCTCATACGAACCGAGTTCAATCCCTAGCATAGGTCACGAGATTTGACCCATGGCAAATGATTCGGAGTTCCCCCCTCCTCCCTGTGCAGTGGTATGGCAATCTTGAGGTTTCATTCTAAAAGGATGGGAGTTGTTGCAGAAAAGAATATATCCTTCGTAAATTAAATTTTCAATGTGGGTTATTTCCACTAAATTCTAAGCAGTTCACTTGATTTAAGTATTTTATGTTTGGTATTTTACGGTTGTTTTGTAAACAATTTTTATGGTTTTAGCTGCGGAAAAAAATCAAACCTTCATTTGCGAAAATCTTTAGCACAAAACTATTCTTATGACCAAAAATCGAGAAAATTACAAACACTCAAAAATGTTTTCAGTACTTTGTATTAGAATATTAAATATGATTTTTGAATAAAAATTGGAATATATTTCTCTGTAGATGTCACACTGATAAGACAAAGTCTTAGTTAATTAAGAAGAATCCTAATTATGAATGATTTAATTTTTGACAATAAATGAAATTATCCCACACAAGCGCGATACGATACATAAACTTGGAAAACAGAGTTAACGAAGTTTGAACTTCAGTGCTTAGTAATATTTGAACACTGCGATTAATAATTTTTAATACTCCCCTCCCCCCCAATTTAAAACACTCAACACAATTTGAAGGGGAAGTAAATTTAGTTATTTTGTTTGAAATAGGTTTGATGGTTGGATAATTTGTTTTATGTGTTTTATTAGTGCTAAATATTATAGCAATTTTTGATAAGAAAATATCGCGAAAAAAATATACATTGGAGAATGGCGAATTTCTCACCTTTGATTTGTCCTAAAGTACTTTTGGACAAATGGTACGACTATTTACACATATTACCGATAATATGAACTCTTAAAAACTACGACACTATGCTCATTGAAATTTGGGGAGACGCACGCAAAAAAATGTTAGTAATTTTTGTATTACTTTAAAAAAATCTCGACTTCAAGTGTAACTTTACTACACGAATAAAGTTTCTAATGTGATCATATGTTGCTAAATAACTACTAATTCTGTTAAAAGATTTTATAATTACGGATCAAATTGCAGGCGAATTCACAAGTTTAATAGTAAAAAACTGTTTTCAGAAACAAAAAATCAAATTTCCTATTTCTTAACTGAAACTTCCGTTCTGTTTATTAGTTGTGCTTTGCAGAAATCGATTGTTGGACTATATAATCGTTAAAAATTTAAAATTGAGCGTTCCTTTTATTTCAAGGTTATAAGTTCCACTTGCAGAAAAAACACCTAAAGCGTCAAATTTACGCGATTCATACTTAGAATATTCGTTTGCTACCTCAGTAACAAGAGAATGTTTCTATGTTCGTCTATGCCTCATGAATTAGTATTTCATTTCGTTAAAAATGCTGTCAAAATAAATGGGTTTGTGCCTTCCAAAGACCTTATAAATTAATTTTTGTTACAGCTATCGGTTTTACATTTTTCGATTGTAAAGAGTCAGTTTCAAACACTTTCTGTTTACGCGAACAATTTAATTTTCCTTCCAAGATTAGGCAATTGCGACTTACGTTCGACTTGATTGACCTTAAAGGAATTCCAACTGCTTTCTTGTTCACGCAATATGTCAGATTCTGTCGCTCTGTATATTTTCGCGATTTGAACATTTATTTCTGATTGATCTAAGCTCTTCATTCCTCTCTACTATTTTTAACGGATAAAACACAATTATTTGCAAGTTTTAGAAGCGTTGCACTTAATTTCTGAGCTATTTAAAAAAAGAACGCTATCTAGGTGATTTGAATTTCAACGGCGCACAGATTTTTTTTTAGGTAAAATAAATTATACTATTGTTATCGCATGCTTAAACTGTAAAGAATATTGTGTTTTATTCGGCCCACACAGAAAATTCTTGATAAATGTTTCAATTTTGCATTAATAAGCTGAAAATAGTTAAAAATGTGTACTCCCCTGGCTTCCCTTTTTTCGGCTTTTTGTATAAACACGTTCAGCGTTCTTTTTTAAATAACCTGACATAATGTATTTTACTAAAATCATACTCCTTTATAAACATAAAAACACATTTTATCAAAGCACATTGGAAAAATATTTATTGATATGCAAAAAAATAGTTATTTTTTACACACAGAATAATAGTGTCACCCTCACGTGGCAAAATTGAAAGGCTGAAATTCAACATTAAAACTGCTGAAGGATCTCCTTAACCGCAAATAATCCGCGTAATACAAACTAAAGTTAAAATCTAGCTAAATGTTTCGATCAAAATTCAAATAATATTGCATCAATTCTCGTTATAAATGTCACGAAGCGTGCTTGCTGCAGTCGTTGCAGTATTTCCCCTGGTATGTATATATTTTTACATTTTATCGTTACATAAATGCAAGTTTTTAAATGACATGTTTATTGTATGTAAACATCATGGATTGCGTTTAAGGTCTAGTAAAAAGATAGCGTGATGTTGTTTTGACAGGCTATGTGTGATTTTGTCACTTCTCTGACGTCACTCCTTCGACGGTTTTTTGTGCCATTGGGAATACATAATTATCTTGAGATTATGAAGCTTTATTTATTTATTTATTTACGTTTTTATTTTTTTTCTGTTCTAGTTGCTCATTCCGACTCATATATCATGACGGACATTAAAAAGAAGAAAACAGGGAGAGATAAATTGGGAAAAAGCGTCAAGCTGAAATATTACTTTACCAAGAAATTAAAAATGATCCGGATAAAAATTCTGAATTAGAAGAGAAAGAAAAGCGTAACTATCAGATAAATAACGAAAAGGGGAAAATATTAAGAGAATAACATAAATAACTCTGCCAATAGTGTCACTCCCCTGACAACATTTTCCCCTGCTGCCTATAAAACTGAAAAAAATATATAAAATTTTCTGATCTTCATCTTTACAAACTCAAACATAACGGCAACTAGTGAAATAATGAATATTAAATGAAACTGATGACTTTTCCTTTGGGGACATAAAAAAAAAATCACTTACAATATATTCACCATTCTACAACGTAAAAAATTAGTTTTGCCATTCATGTGTCACAAGAACAGTTGTTAATAGTTCTTGTACCCTTAATTCTTGTTGTAATTTTTTCGTTTTTACTCTTGTAGCAAACCTGTAACTGAGATTGCAGTCTTTGAATTATTTCAATCACTCCCTTTTGTGATTTCTCACAAAGGAAACATTTTATTATCTTTCACCATCAAAACCTGAAATATTTTCGTAGCAATTGCAACGCGGTGGCTGGTAAATCTACAGTAGCTAAAAGGTTTCTAGTACATGGTGAATATTATCATGTTTTTTTTTTTTTTTTTTTTTTTGAAGCTACACCAATCAAGGAAGTTATGTAAAAAATAACACTGTTTCTAAAAGCAAAAAATATCACTTTACCATTGCAGCGAACAGAAAAAGTTCGACAAAAAAATCACTGTACAATAAAAGGCATTATGAACTATTACGAAGAGCTAGGTAAATTCAATTTTGAAACAAAAACCAGGTCCGTCAGTTGGGCGATCGCCCCCCCCCCCCTTTCCTATTTTAAAACCATAAGGGAATTGCGAATTTTTTTGTTTTTACCGTACAAAATGTATAGATTACATACCCTTCACCCTTTGCGCCCCTCCCTCCTAGAAAATTTTTAAATGACGCGCCTGACTAAAAAATGCAATGAACAAGCAATTATTTATGCTGAAAATGTTTTTTTTTTTTTTGTTTTTTTTTTTTCATCGTCTTTAAAATTTTGTAAAACATTGTACTACCGTGGGAAGGTAAAATGCAGATTTTTTATTTTTTTGCATTTTTATAATCTATTGGAATTCAGCTTTATTGTATAAGCTTGCTCTTTCGGTTTTTCCTGAAAATAAAGCTCAAAAAAAAGGGGGGGGGGAGCGTGAAATTCCAACATTTTTCTATCGTTAGTATGGATTACGTCTTTTTTCAACTGTCTCAAAATTTCATTTTTGCAGATACTGCAACTTACCTTCCCACAACAAAGTATTTGAAACATGTTTTCATTTTTTTAAATACAAAAATCAGAAGAAGTGTTTGAATACAGGAAAGAAGTTATGTAGTAATGAGTTTTAGTTTCAAGAAAGAAAAACAACTTGTTTTCATGTTCCATGCAGATATAAGCAAAAGCAACTGATATCCCGTGGAAAGGCAGTGGTGTCAGTTGGAAAATGCAGTAAAACCCCTCCTAACGTACACCCCTCAAATGCGAATATCCCTTTAACGCCGTCAATTTTTAATTCCCCGATTCCAAGGCAAATAACATTATTCCCCCCTGTCCTCCTATTTTGTCCCCTGTTCTGAGGACAAAAAAAAATTGTCCCGTTAGTGTCCGCATTAGAGGGGCTTTACTGTATTAGCAAAGTAGGGTAAAAACTTCCATTACAACTAACAAAAGAGCACATGTTTCGATCACCCTATATAGGGGCGGTTCTCAACCAGGGGTGCTCTAAATAAATTGTTTTGAGGGGGGGCGGAAATTCTAAATTTGCTGAATGGGTTTCCAAGTTTCGCCAAATGATGATAATTTTGCAGAATCGTCAGACAAAATTTGAGGAATAAGGTAATTTTTGGAAGTTCACCTCCCATCAAGACGCCCCTGTTCGCAGCCAGGGAGGGGGGGGAGGGGGTGTATAAGAATCTCAAGAGAGGCATAAACATATAAAAGAAAAAGTACAAGAATAAAGGTAACTATTATTCGCTCAACTTTGCAGTCAGTTGTGAATGCTTTTAACATTATCGACTTCTTTTGAGCTGTGAGCATCTGAGTTTTCAGCATTTGAATTTAAAAACAAAATATCGAGCAGAACGTTGTATGTGGCCTCTAATGTTGTGTAAGTGAGTGGTATTATGTGCCAACATCCCTAATATGCCTCAAATGTTTTGGAATAGTTTTATGATTCTTTGATTTAATAAGTTCTAGAAATCAAATTTTCAAAAAAAAAAAAAAAAAAAGAAAAGAAAAAAGTTAAGTATAGTAATAGTAAAATTTCTGTGCAAAATTGTCCCAATTTTCATGTAATAATTAGTTTTAACTATTCAAATCAACTTCAGTTTCAAATTCCAATCATGATCCCGTCTGTTGAGCGAGGCGGGGGGAAGGGGCAGGACTCGCATGTTTGAGAACCACTGCTGCATAGAACAGGTTGGTAGACTTCGCTAAGTTTGCCTGTTGATTCCACTGCCTTTTCACATGGTATCAGTTGCTTTCTCTTATATATGTAGAATTTTACTAACGGATTTTTATAGCAAGATTTTTTTTTTTCTTTCCAGAAACCGAGTTAGCACTGAATTGATAATTGATGAATATAGCAGTCAATCATTTAATTCGCTTTGTGTCAACGTTTGCTAAAAATAAATTCTCAGAAAAGTAAATAAAAAGGTACTGATATTTCTAACTTTTAAAATCTACCACGAATAATAAAAATAAGTTTCCAAAAAATAGAATATTTTTTTTAAGTCTTCCATAAAAGCAAACAAAATCATATTTTTTAAAACTATTCCAAACGTATCACGCATAACAAACAGTACGATGCATTAAACGTGTCTACGGTACCTCAATCAATCTTTTCCAAGCACGGCACATTTACAGGTAAATAGACGATTTAAAATCCTGAAAGAGTCAATAAATACAAGTGCCCAAATGTGGATGAGTTCACAAACTAAGTTATTCATTTGATTACGTGACAGGCCATCTGTACGGTTACACTGCAGAAATATTACCACTTGACATTATGGGTGCATTCGGAAACGCGGATCGGTCGCCTCGATGCAACCGCAAGCGTTCGGAAACGCTTGCGGTGGAACCGGTGACGTCACTTAACCGCGTTCGGAAACACTTCGGTTGTTTTCTGGCGGTCGACTTGGTAGCAACCTGTGGCACCGCTGTCTGGAAGCGGTTAGCGAGATCACAAACGTCACAAAGTCTGTGTTGGCCAATCCGGTCGTGTTTGATGTTCTGATCGTAATGCACGTGACTTGCCTATTATGAAAGTTACGCGTTGATTGGAGTGTCGTTTGCTGCTGAACTAGAATTACCGCGGTTTAACCACGAGCGTTCGGAAACACAGCTGTTCTACCGGAATTCCTGGAGAAATTCCAAATACGTCATAACCACACCGGACTAACCATGCGGTGTAACCGGTGGATCGTTTCCGAACGCAGCCTATCTGATTGAAAATAATTTCTAAGTCGGTTGATTTAAAGCGAAGAATGAAATTTGAAGCTCAGTTAGTGATTTCTCGAATTAATGAGTTATATCTATCTACGGAATCTTATGACTTGTTGAAATCATTGCAGGACTTAGTACTAAAGCCCTTAGTAGTTATTGTCTCTTTCTGCACTTTTTGATTTGATAGCACAAATTCAGGTCTTATGTTGTTCTCAACAGAGAAGCTTCCACCTATGAAAATCCCTCCCCCCTCCATAACGTTTTTCCAAATTTTATTCTCAGGACAATACACATGAAGGATTTAGAATACATGAGAACGAACCCACAGTTTCCGGCTTAGAAAACACATTTTCAATCAAAGAACTGCAGAGCACCGACACCCCGCTCCCCATCTACATTAGCATCTTCTCTGACGGTGACGTAAACAAGCGTTTGTTTCCCTTCAAATCATTTTCAATTCCAAACTTTTATTAAATAATTTTGAAGGGCCGTGGTAGCCTGATCGGTAAGGCATTGGACTCGGGACCGGAGGGCCTCGGGTTCGATCCTCGCTGGTCGAAGACCCACCGTCGTCATTAAAGGGGACTGGGCGACGTTAAATAAGCTTGTGGTCTCATTGTCCTCCAAGTGAAATGATACCTCTGGGGGTGCTAGTACTAGGTAGCTATTAGCTCCTGTACTAGTTCAAAATTCTCACTAACTGTTCGATCCGGTGATGGTGCTGCCATCTATCGGTATATAAAGTAATGGAGGCAAGGCACTTAGTATGCAGTCCTCGACATAAATACACTTGAAGTCAGTTGTGACTCTGGAATAGAATAGAATAGAAATAATTTTGTCCTAATGATTAGGAATACCGCAATGGATTGTAAGTTTAGGATAACAATCAAAGCTGATACAGGAAAGCTTATAAAATACAAATGAAATTAAGTGACTGCTTCACATGTTACAGAATGTACTAACACCATGCGTACCGATGGGAATCGAATGCAGGACCTACTTGACTGCGCTCAGGCAGCTGTCAGAGTAAGCGCTTTCTGTCGCTTGGTCCGTCACAAAGGACATTTCTGGCTGCAAGAATGGTAGATACATTTGATCGTTTTCTATTCGATCGAATTTTGTCACTGTTGAATAAACTCCAAAATCTTCGCTAAATACGAAAGGTTCACCCGCATTATCGTTGTGAAAAAAAAGAAAGATATGAGGATCAAAATTATATAAAATAGTTATGGTTTAATCTGAAGGAGTTTTTTTTAAAGAAATTTCCTTTAACAGTGTAAGACTTTAGGCCCGATCAATTGCCTCCGTCTTGAACCCCCTAAATAACGGGTCAGTTTATAAACACCCTATTATCAGAATAACAATTTCCAAATTCTATGTCCTATCAACCGGCGAAAGCACCTTCTTGATTTCAGTCCTTATGCTAATGAGCTCCCAGCATTGAAACCACTCAGCAACTGAATTGCAAGGTTTCCAACTTTGCTTTTTGGAACGAATATATAAAATAATGGAGGCAAGGCACTAGTATGCAGTCCTCGACATAAATACAGTTGTAGTCAGTTCTGACTCTTGAATAGGAATAGGAATTGGAACGAATGCTCATTCCGCTTACTGGAAGACGCTCTGTTTGTCCAATTTTCGAATGAGTTTTGGTGTTTTCAATTTTTGGATTATTACTCAAGAATGGCTGTAAATATGGGTAAGCGAATCGGTTTCATCAGTTTGTTTCAAATGTTCCCATTTCTTATTGTATCGCTGCACAAAAGCGTTGCTATCAATTTTGTTTTTTAAATTATCATTCTTCAACTCTGACTAAAGTATGCCTGTCTGAAACGTGTATAAAAGTTTAGTAAAGCCTTCCAATAATGGAAAGATAATTCATGATATAAAGTGCCACATCTTAATAAATAGCGATGAAATTCCTAAGCAACTTGCATAATATGTGGAAACTAACTGTGTCTATCTGTGTCACACGCTAAACAATCGTAAATTGTTTAGCGTGTGAAGGACATTTATATGAACTAGCTAGAAATAAGTTTATTCATTGACAATGATGAAATGCTCATATTTTTGTAGTACAACTTAAAAGTACCGGATTTATTCATTCACAATGTTAGGCGAATGTCAACTATGAGGATTATTTTTCGACATAAATCCAGTTTTGTGGACTGTTTGTTTTGTATTTTGTTAGTATTTTTTTCATACTACATATTGTACTTATGTTGCAGAAAATATAATTCATCCATAGTTAATAAATTTTTGAATCGATTTCTTGCTAAAGAGATACGTAAAACAATTTTATTTAAAAATATTTTTTTCCTCTGGTTGTTACACAAAATTAGGTCGGTTCTAAACAAAAGGAAATGATTGATTTTTGCAATCCAGTTTAAAAATGCTGGAATTTATTAACAAATTTAAATCATTATCTTGTTGAAGGTAGATCTAAAGAAAATGTTTATAGACATAATAATCGGCAAAGTGGTCGATTTATCGGCCCTGCCGATTAATTGACGCATTCTTACTACAAATGTTCACTAATTTTAGTAACAGGTTGTACTTCTGCGTTAGGAGCTATCAACTGTAAGGAAATTTAGTGTTCAAACTTCAAAAGGGTCAAGTCATGGTCATGTGGCCGACTTTTTGGTACTGCTAATAAATTAGCGCATCCTTACTACACATTTTAACTAATTTTAGTCACAGGTTGTATTTTTGAGTTAGAGGATATCAACTGTAAGGAAATTTAGTGTTCAAACCTCAAAATGTCAATTAAGTCAAGGTCATTAACAAAACTGACAGTTTACCCTGATTACGCTTATAATCAAAGTATCAAAAAAAAATGTTTATTATACTGAATTTGCACTCCATTTCAAGCACCACAGGAGGCATTTTTTCCCTTCAAGAACACTTGACTAACCTCTCGAGATTTGAATTTCAAATTTCATCGCAGTTGACGTTTCGCCTTTGGCAAAGTTATGAAATTTTTACAGTAGCTAAATTTAGTCAAAATTTCTGGTTTTGCTCAAAATTTAAGTTTTGAAGTTATACTTCTCACAAAAGATATCATTAGAGTTGAAAAGATTTATCCTTAATGTCTATGAGGATTGGCCACTTCTGGCGTGTATTACATTTTGCTTAAAAAACCCTTCAAAACAAAGTCCCGTAATGCGTATCAATGCATTTAAGAATTAAAGTACTGCTCCGTATTTGCGTTTGTATTAACGAAAATAATGCTAGTTTGTTTACTGATGTTGCTGCAAATACAGCAATCAATTCATGAAAAACTTATTACTTCATATTTTCATACTGGTACAGTTGAATGTGCTTTTTTTTTTTAATCTTTTGTCTTTTCCTTTTTTCTGATTAAAACACCTGAATTTCCGTAGTTTATGTTTGTCATTAAAAAAAAGCTGTTTCAAGTTGCGAAAACACTCATTGCGTAGAAAGGTGCGAAATCGATTGAAAAACATTTTTTATCAGTCACGATTGCTTACTTCACTTTGCGGTAGTTTTGCTTTAATTTGATTCACTTTACTATTGGTAATAGCTTGTCACATGAATTATTGCCATTGAAAAGGAACAAATAGTTTCTGAAAATTAAATCCTTAGAAGAAAAATAAAAATCCACATTTTAATAATAAAGATTATTTACTACCGCAAGTTAAATTGTTCTCTTTTAGAAGTTATTTCGTTTTTCTCTTCTAAAATTTTAATGATATTGGACAGTCCTTGAGTTAGTAATTTAAATTGAAACTCTGAGATACGTTAATTGTGAAATATTCTTTAAATCCTTTCTAACTAACGAACTTCTTATAACAAAGACACTGAAAGTAATTTATTTAGAATGGGCTTTTCATCTCAATTTTGTCTAATTTAAAATAAAGTTTTTTAGAATTTAAAATTTTGTATCCATCTTGTCTTACATTGCGGGCATTTCTCTCTGCGTTCTTGTTTTGATTACAGCATGTGTTATGGGCTTTTAAGATATTAAGATTTGTTCTGCAGTGGGAGCCAAAACAGCAGTAACTGCAAGTTTTTAATTTGCTATTTTTTTCATTTTTTCATGTATTGCACTTAAGTTTGATGTACTAGCATGCTTATTTGGTTGCCTCTATAGAAAAAAATCTAAAAATATATCGTTTCCATATTGTTAGCACTAAATCCGAAACTCGTTTCTTCAAATGTCTTGAAATCTGAACGGATACTGCCGTTTACCCCACCCACGACAGTATTATCAGTTAGCAAACAAGAGGCAAATTACTCTTTTTTCTCTTTTTTGCGTTTTTGTCATTTGAGGCAGTGAGAAGCAAAGGGATGTAAGTGGCAAAATTAAAAATTTGGAGATAACCAGTACACATCTTACATCCCTTTTCTTCTGCTTCATTTGTTTGTAGAAGTGTAAAGTTTTTGAGCAACGGGAATAACCCCAGTAATTTTGAGGAATCAACCCAGCACTTAGGGGAATTTTGGGTGTACATAATTTTTTTGTATTTCACGTTGATTCAAGGCTTAAAACACGATTATGTAAGATTCTTTCGATGATATCATTGTTAAAGAATATGTTCTAAGTATTGGACATGCGATTTAAAATTGAAACTAAGGATGCGGTTGTCGAACAAGTTTTTTTTAAAGAAATTAAAATTTTTGGCTTATGTCCAAAATGACTACAGGGCAATTCCATGAAAAAGTGGACATGAGTGTTGAAATTGAAAAATTGTTTTATTGTTACAAGTAATACATCGAATTAAATCTATTAACATGAGGTTTATGTAATTCTAAAGGGAATTTTCATAAAAGTAACCTTATTATAAATTTTTTGAACCTAAAGTTAAAGTAATATAACAAACTTGTAGTTTGAAAAAACATGATACTTTCATTTGCCCAAAATTACTATTTAAAGCAGGAGAATTTCGTTTGTGTATGTATATGTTACGGTAAATGTGATAAATTCGCGATTGTATATAATTACCGGTGATTATACACAATCACCAATAAACTTGATAAATGTGATCAATTATTCAATATTTATCATATTTGCCGGTTTATTTATACAATCCCCGACTCGTGATGAGAATGTAATTTGAAATATTCTGTAGAGTAACGAGGGTTTAATTCCAAAAAATATTGTGAGCACTAAAAATTACTTTTGCAATTAAAACAAGGTTTGATATCAAAGCTCACAAAAATCTTTAAATAAAGCAAAACCAGTTTTATTAATTTTAATTATCTTTGAACAAACAGATTATGTATCATAAATACTGTAGTCGGAAGTATCACTGCGTGAGGGGAAGGAGGGAGCGGTCCACTACAGATTGCACCTTTCTGGGGGGGGGAGGGAAAACTCTAGTCAGTTTATAAGAAATATTGCAATTCTGATAAATTTCCCCAAAATATCTTATATTGCTTAATCTATCGGTTTTTAAAGAAAATTGATTATAATATTGCGTGGGGCAATTTTATAAAATAGCCCTGGCTATAGGGCAGTAACTTATTGAATATACCTGCCATTCCTTCAAAATTCGAGTTGAATGGAACCATTGTTTTGGTCACTCGTCTGGTCAGTGCAAATTCTGTATTAGCTACCAGTTTGTTTGGCACTCTTGGCTTCCTTAAGAGGTTTTCCACCTCCAGCTCAGTCAGTCCTATGCCGGGCTGATGAGTGCTAATAAGCACAAAACTGCAGTCCTCGGCTGGAATCGACTGAGCTGGCGGTGTATTTCATGTATATTCATATTGTTAGTATTGAATCCAAAATGCGTTTCTTCTCAGTTCTTGAAAACTCGTTTTTGCGGATACCTGCTCAAGGTAGTTTAGTGTTTTCGTGTGGCATTTAGCATGAATAGAAAACCTGAAAAACAAAAAAAATCTGACATTTCTGCAAAACTTATGAATATTGTAAGCATGGAGTAATCACCTATAGATTAAATAATTCTAAAACGAAAAAAAAAGTGTAATTCTCAATAGCAAATGTTTAATTTGTGAGAAATAAAATTCATAGTAAACAAATTCGTCAGAAACAAACTTTGTTTGCTTTTAAGTTTTCGATTTCTGTTTTTCGTTTTTAAATAAACAGGTGATAAGTTTGCAAACTGATCTGTTTTAAGTTGAATTCGAAATTGATCTACTGGCAGCATCATTCTCCACTAAGACAAGATAATTGTATTTTAATATCGAGTAAATCGGGTGCATTTGTGATAGTCTCAAACCTGCCTACCTCGAAAACTGCGCTATCCAAGTTTTCCAATTTCTCTGCATATATAGCTTAAATTCAGTTTTTTAGTTTTTTTAATTCAGTGTTCCGACGGTTGTTTCAAATTGGCTCCCCCGAAATTCGCAATTCCAAATTCTTGCTCAACTTTTATTTTCGATTAGATCTTCACCAAGAGCAGCAACTAGAGACGAAAAGCATATCTTCTAACATGAGCAGTCGGTCCTTCCAGCCTTGAGACACGTAGTCTAGGTAAAACTCTAGTTTTCTAAGAATTCTATCAACTGAAGAGTACTTTATCAAAAAGGAACATATCCACTTTTTAGAAACATTTACTTTGACATTTTTTAAATCTTTCAGATGATATTTGTCTAATCACTTATTCTCAAGAAGTCGAAACATGGAAAATCCTAATTTATTTAAGGGTAAAGTGTAATTTGTAGTACGAAGACTTTAAGATCCAAAATCCTCGAATTTTAATCCACTAATTTTAGGATCATTTACTTCAAAAAGAGAATGAGAAGATGAAATTAGTGAAATTGAAATTTTCAACATTCAGGTTTTCATTGAAAAGAGAACAATCCAAACTTAAGATGGCGATATCTCCTTGTTCTTTTACACGCATTTTTTACTCTGGGCCATAATTTGCTGTGCTTTTGTGCTCAATTCTGTACCCAGAGAAGTTGAAAAAACTATTTTGCTCTTACCGTAACTCGTTTTTCCCACCTCCTGAACATTTTTGGAAAATGGATACATGTATGTTATCTTTCGATAAATAAGTTCGCAACTAGGAAACTAGGGAACTTTGTGAATTTTACTTTCGACTCATGGATAGCAGTTTATTTGGATGGCGCGGAAATATGCTGTACTAGTATTTGAATTATTTCGATAGATTAAAATCTAAATATTGTTAAAAAAACGACAGTCAAAAATATAATTTTAGTTTTAAAAAGGTTCAAGTTATCGGTGTTCTAAAATTAGTGAAACGTGGCGATTTGCTTTGGTAAATCACAATAGGTGAAACCGTAAGACAGCGAAATGGGCAACAATATACGGGTGAATATACGGTAAATGACTTTATGTTCTCAAAGAAGCAATGGGCTATAGGGCGGTAAATTACTGAAGATACCATGCCTTGTCGTAAGTCTTAGAGTTGAATCGAACCATTGCTTCGGTCTCTCGTCTGATCAGTGCTAATTGTATAGTATTAGCTACCCATTTCTTTGGCACTTTTGGCTTATTAAGAGGTTTTCCAGCTCAGTCAATTCTTATTCCGATCCGAGTGCTAATAAGCACGAAACTGCAGTCCTCGGGTGAAATGACAGAGTTAATGTGTATTTCATGTATTTTCTCTTTACTTTAAATTCATTATTTCACTAGTTGTCGTTATTTCTGTATTTGCGAAGATGAAGGTCAGATGTTTGAACTTTGAGTTTTGTAGGTACCAGAGGAAAGTATATTTTCAGGGGGTTACACTATTGGCTTTTAAAACTGCCAGAGAAATGACAAATTCACACAACCCGATAAAAAACATCAGGCGCTCTTTTTACCAGAACTTAAACGTAATCCGTGATGACTACATACAATAAACATTGATTGTACAAACATACATTTAGGTAACGTAAAAATGAAAAAAAAAATGCACTTACCAGGGGAAATACTGAAGCAACTGGCATAAGCACTCTTTTTAGTAGTGCAAAAGAGAATTGTTGCAGTATTTGAATTTTGCTCAACCCCATTACCTTGCTTTTAACTTTAGTCTGAATTACGCTGGTTATTCGTGGTTGAGGACATCTTTTAGCAATTTTAATGCTGAATTAAGTCTTATTTCTTCAGGTGAGGGTAACATACTAATTTTGCCAAATGAAAATGAATCATTTTTTGTATGTAAATGTTTTTACAATGTTTTCGGATAAAATGTTTTGATGTTTATTTAGGCGTGTGGTTATGGTAAAAAACATCGTTCCAGGTTATTTAAAAATAGCTTGATCGCGTTTGTATGAAAAGTAGAAAAAGCGCAAACCAGAAGGAACATAGTTATAACTATTTTCAGCTATTAATGCTAAAATGAAACAGTTACAGAGAAATGTCTGTAGGCCGAATACAAGAAAATATCCTTTATTAATTAAGCATACGATGCAATTGTCTTACCTAAACATTTTCTACGCACCATCCGAAGTCAAATAGCGTATATTCACCCATATAAATGAGCTTTTCAACCCTCTGGCTTTGCTTCATTTGCTTATTTTTATAACAGTCAACTTCTTTTGATAGTCTGCACTGCATTTTTGGATTGAACTTCTGCAGTTTTTGCGCTATTATGTGTTTTTTAAAGAATTCAGCATTATGCCGACTCTTGTCCGAAAATTGTCTGAGACGTTTTTTGTGATTTTCGCATTTCCCTTGACGTTTTGTACTTGAGTTACAAATTATACAAATTGAATGGCATTTTTTTAACATGTAGAGGAAGGTATGTTTATGCTGCCCAGGGGAAATCTCACCTACTGAAATACCTGCAATCGGTACCCCCCCAATAGCTAACAATCTTGTAGTAAGAGTCCAGTAAGGATTTAGCCATTGTCAAAAGTAAAATGGTTTGTGAATACACATTAGTTTTCCATTGTCTATTCCAGGGGTTTCCATAACTTTTCTCATATTTTGGCAGAATCTTTAAAGCCGTTTTGTTTTATAACTGCATTTGATTTGTTTATCATTTTAGATTCTTTCGAAGCATTAAAAATTGGGGAGCATGTTTACAAATGTTTTTATAAAGATGTGTGGAAATCCTTTTTACTCGTGTTTAAAGCGGGAAAATGGGTACAATATAGACAGTGCAACCAATGCCAAAAAAAAAAACCGAATTCAAAAGATAAGTTAAGCCTTATGTCATGACTGTTAAATAAATCAGAAATTATGTGCCTATAATCAAGGCTCGATTTACAAATTTTATAACTGTAAGCAAAACAAACTTGTTGGCCACTTGTATTGCCCAACCGAAGAACGGGCTCCATCACGCACCTTTTTGTTATTGCGGAGGTTCCCATCCCCCCCTCAAGAGAAATGGCGTAACGTCCAAAAAAAGATACCCCTGTTCCCGTGACACCCTTGGCATTTTCAACGCTATCGACTGCCATGCATAGTCATTCAATATGAAAAGGAAGTTCAGAAGTTACTTGATTTCTGTATGAATGTATTTGTAATTTAAGTCAAGTTACAAAAAAGTCAAAAATCTTGAAACATTGTGAATTAAGAAACACAATAAAGGTCATTAGTACTAATAGTGGTAGCTAGATACTAACATGGAGTGACATGTTAGCTACGCTACTACGTTACACTAGGTGTCACTCCTGATAATTCTCACTCCATGGGAGAGAGCTAGTTTTCCACTGAACTTTGTTGAAACACAACCAGCACACAACGTCAAAAGTTTTTAAACTTCCACTTGAATAAACGATTTTCAGAAAAACGTGACAGTTTAAAACAATTGAGCATTTAGACATATAAAAAATAAGTTTGTAATTTTTGGGTCCCCCTAAGCTAAAGGGCACCTAAGCCGGGCTTCACGGACTTTTACAGGCAAGGCATGATTTAAATATTTTTGTGAGTGTTGTAGAAGAAAAACTGAACCAATTTTTTCTTTCATAATTTGTTTTCTCATTTTCCGTTTCCTGTGATATATTGCTTAACTGTTTTATATTTTTTCCCTTTCTTTAATTATCAAGTTTTCCCATATGATATCAATATTATAATCACCTTTGTTTTTATACCATGTTTGTAATGAAATGTTTTCTTTGACTGCAAATCTTGACTAAGAATACATTGTTAGTTACATACGAGCAAGCTTGATGCTGCTACTAAAAGACACCTGCATTTCAGAAGTTGACGATAATGTTTATGGGAAAATATTGAAACTGCGTAACTTCAATTCAGGGTTGGCAAGGTTTTGGACACTACGGTAAAAATCGCGGTAAAATCCCTGGTTTTTACTTTCCTGTCCAAATCCCTTGTGTGTCAAGCTGTCTGAAAGTGTCCAAAACTATAATTTTAGAGAAATTGTATTTTGTGAAAAAACATCAAAAACAAATGTATCATAGTAATCTCTTACATTGAACATTTATTTAATGGGAACGTTCAACTTATTTATGCAACTGATTTTAATCCATCTACATAAAAATTGAATTCTTGATCAAAATCTCAATTTGTATGCATAAGTTTTTTTGTTTTATTTGATAATAGTAACCAAATTTCCCTATGTTTATGCATGTGTGCAAATGAAAACAGGGTTGGTAAGGTTTTTACAACTCCCTAAGGTTTTTTAAGGCATTTGTCATAAACTGTCCGAAAGTTTTTAGAACTATTTTTTGAGAAACTATATTTTGTGAAAAAATATCAAACAGAACAAAATGTGTCAGTCTTTTTTTTTCTTTTTTGACTGTTTAATATATTTATTCAATGAGAACATTCAAGTATAAATATATATAACTTATTCATACAGGTGATTTTAATCAAATGACGTAGAAATTAAATTCGTTATTTAAAACTTCAATTTGTATCCATGAGTTTTTCCCCATAAACCAAATTTTTCGACATTTATGCATGTATGCATAAGTGTTCAAAATATAATGCAATACTTAACTTAAATGCAATAAATTACAATTTTTTGCAGTTACATAAATGTATTACATTAAAAGTATGAACAAAAACGAATAGCACAAGTTTTAAAATAAGTGTTAAATCGTCAATTTCTTGTTCTTTAATCTGTGATTTAAAAAAATAATTTTCGTTGACACATGTAAAACTTATTTACACAAATCATTGAAAAAAAAATAGCCTATTTTTGCATCTAAATATTGAACATTTAATAACATTTCTTTCAGTTATAAATGGGACTGAAATTAGTGGTCTTAGAAGATTTGTGAATTTCCTTTCATAACTCTACCAAATGTTACATAAGGAAGTTTTTATGTAATAGTTATTAGCAGTTTTTAAAGATATTTTTAATGGACATTTTACAGAAAAATGTAATCAAATACTCGTTAAACATCATAAATATCAAAATTTATGCATTATACATGCTGCAGTAGAGACGAATTGATTAGATTACACCCATTTAGCTTTAGCATACTTTTGGACAGTTTAAGACACTTTCGGACACAATTGAACGGTAAAAACCACCTGTCCCAAACCAGTTCCAGCCAGTTCAAAACTATACCCTGCTTCAATTCCTTTTTCGATATTCACACATTAGTCGTTATTCGTTAAATAATTTATTTTGTCATGGCAGAATGGAGTTTATAGTGCTTCTATTTCAAAAAATAATCGGTTCTCTAAAAGCTTCTAAAGATGACCTGCAAACACAGAATAAGACTTCAATTTCGAAAATTTCCGGAAGTGATCTCGAACGTCTTCGACGCTTTTTTAGACCAAATGTGGTCAAGAACTTTTTTTAGACTATTAATTCGCAAAATTCTGGGGATGGGCCCCGAAGTCTCTTTTTCCCAGTAACATCGCGAAAGTTTGTTTAAAACTGTCTAAAACTAAAAGTTTGAAACATCGTTTGAAACTTCCATCGATCCTCCCCTTGTCCCTCCCCTTCGGGGTCCCTGACCATAAATGGCACAGCTATGCAGTATTTTTCTGAGTAATAAGTGTTTTCTGCGGTAACGTAGTTGCTTTGTGTGAGAAAAGTTAAGTATCAAGTTTTGCTGCCAGACTGATTTTTTATCAAATATTAAGCTTAAGTTTGACCAGTTAATTTTCATATCTTGAAATTTAAAATAGTCACGCAATGAAATCGTTTAATTAGTTTTTATATATATATTTTTAATGACTCCCCCCTCCACCCCAAGTCATCCCCTTTTCCTAACTGAAAGCGTAAATAATTTACACTACCTATGCATTCTTTTGCTGTCAAAAAAGATCATTTTTTCAATTTTCCAGTTTTTAATACGAAGGTAAAAAGTGCTTTTTTCGATATTTTGGAGTTCTGCTTAACTGGTTTTTGAAATATACAGTTGAATTGTTTGTTGAAATTTTAGCTTTTACCGACACGTTGCTAGCGTTCTGAACTTTCATCCACACGATGTCATTAAACAGTTTCTTTTTTTAATCACAAGTGTATACATATGTTTTTTAAGATGTTTATTCAAATGATCTCTATTTTAATAAGTCCTTTTCCCCCCTTTCTCTAGACGATTATGTAAAAAAGCAACTTCTTAACGAGTGCCTTGAAATTGTACGAAAAGAGTTCAAAGGCGATATTAAGAAGCTTGGTGAGTCATTTTTTAAATATTAATACATTAGCAAACAGACCCTGCGTTGCCTGGGTCAGTTATATTATTGAGAAATAATTCTTAATTTCCTTTCCTTTTAGCTGTGTCCTTCGGTTTCACCGGCGTTAATAAGATAAGTTTTTTTAAAAACATTGTTAAGTACATCACGCTTAGATATATGTATAAGTAAGAAATTACACACCCTTATCCACATCCATGTTTTCCGATAAATAAAAATAATTGGAAAAAAACAAAGTAATTGAATTCCATCGATTTATAAATTGATAATTTTTTCTTTTTAATAAGTTCGGTAAAAAATGCTGCAAATATTCCCTCCCGCAGTTGGATTCGAACCCAAAACTCTATTATTGCTGGCCCAGCGATTTACAGACTGAACAATTCCAAAACGCATCATGATTACTATCGATTTAAATTCAATTTATTGCTGCTCCACTCCTATTAGTTATACAGCGTGATGTTATACAATTTGCATCAGTACACAGCATTTACAGACTTTCAAGACAGAGTACACCTATACGATGGGAAACCACACAGCAATGCATGGTCGGAAACGCTTTCCTGGCGTGATAGTGACGACACAGAGCACGAGAAAAACAGGACACGTATAAGAGGGGAAAACATGTTTATTACCTTTAGTACAACAAAAAACTAAAATAACATGAATTAGCCAACGATCGTTATCAATGAGTGTTCGAAATGACGACTAAAAATGAAAAGTTTCTTTAGTTACCTGGTCTAGCATTACCGTGTAGACTAAACTCTGTAGCATTTAATCTTGTGGAGATGTTGCAGCCAATTTTCGGTTTTGCTGTCTTTTTCTTACGTTTTACTTTTTTGAACTTAAGTCATAATCAACGTCTCTTTTTAAAGCTGAAACATTTTACTTTTAGGATACTGTGAGAATTTGTCCTGTTATCCATCCAAAACTCCCCAGTCCCACTAATGGAATGCAAATATATTTTAGAATAGTGGTGCCCAACCTGCGGGACGCACCCGGCTCGCAAAGCTGTTTTGCCCAACGTTACAAATCGAAAAAACACGATAAGTGACTATATCGCTAATTCGGAGTAAAGTATTCAATTACTGGTTTCTGCGAAACATGCATTGAATACAACTAGGGTCCGCTCATCTGTTAAAATTCCGCCATATTCATTACTGAATATTTGAGAAAACGTATATGAATTTCCCTGCTTCTAACATTATAATTTTTATTCTTAAACATTGGTTTAGTGCACATCTGGGAACATATTTTTACATGTACTCACAATACCAAAAAAAGTAATATGATTAATGTGAAAAACCAACGTTAATAAAGCACAAATTTTGAAGCACTTTTTTTCAAAAAGTGCTTCATTTACATTGGTTTTTCTCTTTCGTCATATTGTAGCACAAAGTATGATTTTTTATTCATCAAACAGTAATAAGTTATTCCAATTTTGCTTTCTGTATGTTGCGTAACATAGTCTATTGTGTGTTTATCTAAAGATAAATGAATGAAAGGGGATATTTCGATTGTTGGGAAACTGGCGGCTATTGTGCCTTGCCTTCCTCTTTGCCATTTAAAACTAACAGTAAATATTATACATCTATAGGATGCACTGAAAAACGTGCATCTAATACAAAAAGAGCCTATGTTTTCCTAGCAGATACAATTTGTATCTGGTAGGTGAGAAAAAACTGTTATTCGTGAATTTTAGAATTCAGCAATTTTTCTCGCTTCACACTTCTTACTAAATTATAAAATGATAATGATTGGGTGCAGTCTATCATGTGAATATGAATGCACGCCTACGTAGATACTTACGGCGAATAAATCTCAAACGTTATTGTAGATTCGCTTCAAACACACTTTGTTGAAAAAAGCTCTTAATGGAGAAACATTATCGAAAAGTTTATACTTTCGGTATTTTTTTGAATTGTTCAAAAATTCTTTAACATGAAAGACAACACAAAAAACTAATGTTCGGCACCAGACTTGAAACAGTTGTGCAGATTATGAATACATTCTCAATTTTTGATTTCACGAAATAGAAAAAAATATATATTGGTAAAACTTGAACCATACAGCCGTGGTCAGATAAACGGCAGTATCTGTAGAAATGAGTTTTTATTTCAATACTATTAATAACTGGTGAGTAGTGGCGAAAAAGAATATAACCAAGAGTAACATATTATAAAAATTTCATAATTTAAAAGAATCTTAAAGCTTTAAGCGTGCATTAGTAATTTAGACAACAAAAACTAGCACGTCAACATCCTATCAGTTTTTTGCTCGCACTGTAATATTTCATCCCTTACAACAAATGTTGCTTAAAATCTAGATATTCTCCAACGCGTTTTTTTTTAGCTGTGTCACTTTCCTTGCCGCGGTGCGAAATGTCGTTGACTTATGACGCAAGAAAGAGAAATGACTGAATCAAAATAAAACGAATTCAAAGCTAAAATGTTTTAACAAAGCTGCGGAGTCGCAAAGAAAAACTAAGAATTTTGAAGTCTCCGAATCCCCGCTCCTTTGGCCCAAATCAGTCAAACTCCGTTGGAACAGTCCTGGTTTTTTCAGGGCCGAGGGGGGGGGGCGGTCACGACAGACTAAGACTTAGTCTTCGAATTTAAGCCTTTAGAATTTCTACTCGTTTAAGCCAAAAAAGTTTATTCAGATTCCCGTCTTTCTACTATGAAATGATTGTCACCACGATTGACTTTTACTTTAATTTTAAAGTTTCAATTTTTACATATTTTTGCCAATGGGAAAGAGCGAAATTCGGAGTCCTTCATATTTTAACAGAAAGAGCTGTGCACTATAGTTTTTGATAAAAATTTATTTTGGTAGTTTATTATTTTTAATTTTTTGGCAACAAGGGAAAAATAAAAGCTGTCTTTATTTTTTTCCGAAAGACAGTTTTTTAAGAGTCATATTTTTTTAAAGCTGGACTCTTTTAACGGTTGATATTTTCAATTTTCGTAAAAATTTTAGTTTGTGTTAGTGGTACTATAAGAAGGTGGATTTTTTAACTGATAAGCTTGTCCTTGAGTAGGGATCTAAGTTTAAGGTCATGAAAAAAAAGAGCTAAATATGATTGCTTTGCTTCAAAAGCAATGAGTGAACAGAGCCAATTCTTTTAAAGAATACTACTTGATAGTAGGTACATTCTAGTATTAATATTTTGGGGATGTGTTCATGGCTTTGAGGGCAAAGGTCAATTTAAAATGCAATTTTTTAAGCTTTTTTTTTGCCTTGTTTGGACCCGAATATCTGCTAAAGCAGAGAATAACCCTTGGAAATAAGTATGTGATTAAGTACTCACCACAGTATATTACTAAGAAAAATATAATGTAGCTTGCGTTTAACTTGGTTTTAGTAGTTACACGGTCTCAAAGTCGATGATTTTTTAAATGGCCAAGTTTAGAGCTCAATATCTTTGGTAGCGACGGGTCAACTACTTTGGGACACAGCTGTAATTATTGTCAGAGTGATGTAGTTTAAAGCCCAGGTTAGAAATCCATGGCAACTAATCAACTTTTTTAATTACGCGGTCTCAAAGTTGATAATTTGAAACAACAAGAATCAAAGTTTTAGGTCAATTACTCTCTATGCCGAGTGAGTCAATAACTTTGAGCAAGAGCTGTAATTATGCTATCCGTGGTGTAGTTTTAGACCCGTGTCAGAAAACCATGAGATCTAATCATCTTACTTAAATAAACGGTCTCAAAATTATGATTTAAGTATAAAAGAGCGGTTTTTTCACTAGTGTATATGCATGCTACTTAAAATCTTACGTGATCAAACTCACATAAATACCAGAACGAATAAACTGCCATATGAAATTGAAACTCGCAAAATTTTGTGCTTCCAGTGTAATAAAATTTTCTGAAACCTTGATCGCAACATGGCAGTTCTTCTCACAAAGATGATCCGCCATTTTGGAGATTCTCAGGATTCTGATCTCGGAGGCTGAAAATTTGTATAAGTTAGTGTCAAAGACTTCTCTACAATTCTATAAAATTTCATCCCATTCGCAGATAACCGAACAGGGAGGGATTTAAAATTTAGGTCAGTTGAGGTGGAGTCACTCTGATGTAACATTGTGACAATTCACATGCATCTTTCGTTATTTTTGACTTTATAATGATCTTAAATCAATGCTATATTTAAGGA
The DNA here is from genome assembly GCF_026930045.1 of Uloborus diversus. NCBI lineage: Eukaryota > Metazoa > Arthropoda > Arachnida > Araneae > Uloboridae > Uloborus > Uloborus diversus. The sequence goes on from NC_072740.1 coordinate 138,412,831, forward strand.
AGAGGATTACAATTGGGTAAGAGATTGAGTTTATAATTACAGTAGAATTTGCATATATACTACTTGGTAATAAACTTCGTAACAAATTTTTTAAATTTAGCTCAAAAGGAAAAAATACGAAGTCAAAGAAAAAAAAACGCAGGTTTGTAAGACAATAACAAAAGATGTGGGTGAAATGTGCATTATGTTTATATCTGGGTGATTCCAAGTCAATTGACCTGATTTTTCAAACTGACCAAGCTCGATCATCCCCGAATAGGAAAGAATTTTATAGAGGCGTAGAGATCTCTTTGAAACTAGCCTGATGCTAATTTTATGCTTCCGAATCCTGATGAGCTAGGATCTCCAAAATATAGTGTTCCAAAATGGCGGATAAGCTATGTGAAAAGAACTGCCATGTTGTGGTCAAGGTTACAGAAAACTTCATTGCACTGGAAGCATGAAATTTTGGGAGTTTCAAATACATTTGGCAGTTGATTCGTTCTAGTATTTATGTGAGGTTGAGTTCGTAAGATTTTGAGTAGCACGCATATAAACTCGTAAAAAACGCTCTTTTACTGAAATTATTTTTGAGACCATTTAAGTAATATTAGACCTCATGGTTTTCTGACATGAGTCTAATACTACACCACGTGACTCAATCGTTATGGAGTAATTGACCTAAAACTTTGATTCTTGTTGTTTCAAATTATCAACTTTGAGACCGTGTAATTAAAGTTGATTAGTTGCCATGAGTTTCTAACCTGGACCTTAAACCACACAACTCGGACTATAACAACAGCTGTGTCCCAAAGTTGTTGACCTGTCGCGATCAAAATTATTGACCTAAACTTGATCATTAAAAAAAATCAGACTTTGAGACCATTTAACTACTAAAGCCAAGGGAAACGAAAGCTATTTTATGTTTCTCTAAGTACTATACTGTGGTGAGTAGTTAATCATATACTCATTTCCGAGGGTCAGAGATGGGCAGATTCGTATTCGTAAATCCGAATTTGATTCACAGCACCTTAACGTGTCAATCCGAATACGAATACATTCGTATTCACAAGTGTGAATTCGAATAGATTCATGTTTGCTAATGTGAATCCGAATTTCGTAACCTATGAATCCGAATCTATTCGGATTCATACCTATGAATCCGAATCGTTTCTGATTCACATGAATACGAATCCATTTGGATTCACACTTGGATTCACTGAAAAATTCAATTTAAAAGGTCAATATAAATAAATAAATGTTTCTTTGTACCTCGCTACAGTTCGAGTTTTGGGTGTTAGCGAGTTTTGGGATGTATATTTATTGGCGTCAAACTAAGTAATTGACCCGAAAATGAACTTCCTACTATTTGGAGCCCCAAGTCGAATACTACTGGACCCAGGTTTTAAAAGTCCATAAAAAGTTAAAAATCATGATTTTATGGTCATGAACACTAAATTTCGCTAATTTTTCATACAGTCAAGTGTCCATACTTAGGACAGTTTTGAACTTTTACCTCTAGTAGCATATTAATCATACGTTTTCCATTCGAACGAAGTATTCTATTTTCAGGATATGCCTTACTACGTCCCTTCAAGACAAGGTATAAGTGTGTAGATTTGTCCCTTTAAAAATAAAACAAAAAAAATGTTCATTCTCCCAAGTTAGGGACTTCCCTAGGGGGTTCGTGATAGCGAATTCTTCACTAGCAGATATAAGGCTAGCTTTGAATTCTCCCACAATATCAGTGGAGTGGTATCGCTGTAAATGGCGTATTAAATTCGAAGTATTCAAAAAGTTCACCTGAACTTCTTTCGTTTTTGAGGGAACATTCGCATCACATTTTTAACATAAAGCTCGAATAGATTTATGAGAGGCTCTCTCTAGGGAAATAGCATCGGCATTATCACTCACCGGCTTGAAAAAAATCACCACTTAGTGCTGATCTAAGCAAAAATCGCAATTTCTGAAAAGGTTCGCATTCCGAATTCAGAGAATTGTCCTCGGAATAATAAGTAATCTTACTAAAAAAACAAAAGAAATTCATATTGTTTTTAAATAAATGTAATTGAAACCGAAGAAAAATGTAAAAAAAATCATAGTAGCAATTAACATTAAAAAAGAAAAAATTTGCAAAGTATATATATATATATATATATATATATGAAACGAGATTACCTTTCAATGAAATTAAAAATAATAAATTAAATTGGATACGTACCTATTAAGAGTTAAGCTTAGAGTGGTTCAAAAAAACTTTTTTTAGCTAGAGTCCAGGACGCACCCTATTTTTTTTTTTCAGACTTACTAATAATATTGTGCTGTAAAAGTTTTAGTTTCTTACTCAAATTTTAAGAGTGCTCAATTTAACAATAGTCGTAGCATGGGAAATGTCACAAATTTGGAAACATTTAATTTCCCCAGCTGTGTTTTTGTAATTTTTTTTTTGCAATGTATATGCATATTACTTTTGTATATTATAATATATAGCATTGTTATTTCAGTTCAAGGTTTGGGGGGGGGGGAGTTGAGCACTCTCTTTCAGTTGAAATAAGAAGTCAAAATTCTTCCTGTATATTACTATCCACAAGCCTAAAAATATTGAGGGGTGTCCTGTTATCTATTAGAAACTTTTTTACATGTATTTTTGAACCACCCTAGTTAAGCTATTTACTTATTCACTAAAAAATAAACATACAATCCTCCTCAACTTACAGTAAGTCAAAACAGTAGGGAAAAAATATGCTATAAATAAGATAAGAATTCTAAAAGTCTTCTTTTCAGTCCTTGATGAGATTCTTTAAAATATTCAAAATACAAGAAGCATATAGTTTCCTTTTTTTTTTTTGCATTTTATTTCAGGTGTTATTTTTCCGAAAAAAAAGGAAAATTCAATGTTCTACGCTATTTTTATTCTTTCTCAGTTTATGTACTTCCATATTATTTCCTTTTTTTTCCTTAGATAAAAGAAAGGTGTTATTTATTTTGATTGTTAAAAAATTGCTGGAAAATACACCCATATGGATATGGGACTTCATATTGTAGCAAGATTTTATCAAGCTCAGATGTGTAATTATTTTTTACTGATTTCTGAATTACTCAAACTTAGAGTTCATGAATTTTTAACCATATATAGGAAAAGAATTATCTGATTTAACATCTAACTTGAGCATTTTAACTTGTTAGTATCAAATACTATATTTAAATAAATTCAAAATTTCAAAAATTCTATTTAAATCAGAAAAATCCGATTTAAATAAAAAAAATCAGAGTTTATATATATATATATATATATATATATATATATTTAGAAATCCTGATTTTTATCAACCCTGTTATGAAGTAAGATCCAACAAATTAAACACTTTTATAATCTGTTTAATAAAATATGTAGAATTTTTTGCTGTTGAGTACTGATTAAAAATTTCCCAATTTATCTGTTGAAGATCACAGTATTCTGTCAGTGCATTATGTTTTTATACATCATTCATTAAAACTTTTTATACAGTTTAACCTCAAATTATTTGACAAATTCCCAACAGATTCCATCGTTATTTCCATTTGAAACTGCATTTGAGGAAAAATATCAGCAGCAGTAAAAAATATTTATCGCCGCTTAAATTTCATTATGTTTTATAACGAAACTACCGTTATTACCACGCTAATCTCTCTCAAACCGGTCTCTGTACTTGGTCATGGCTGCCAATGGAAGCAGTATACGAGACGTTCCTCTACCCTATCATAGTCCTCTTTAGGACAAACAAGAACGTTTTCGCAGTAGTCAACGGTTGCGATAGTTGAAAAGAAAAATGAGAAATACAACCTAGCTTTCTTTTACGCATTTTCTGTTTTTTTCGTGAGAAATTTAGTTAGTAGAACTGTTAGTAAATAATTAACTTTGTGATCGATGCTTCCTTCCGGAGATAGTGTTGAAATAAATGTTTGTATTATTGAATAAAAAACAGTTTTCTTCCTTCATAATATACTTGTTCTTTTTTTAAACGAAACGTTTCAGAGAGAATCTGAATTTTCAACGGTGCAAGTATCTGTAACATCAACAAATTTTTACAATAAAATTTGGTCCTTTGTAACATCAATCACTGTATATTCATTATATTTTAAAGTTGTGAAGTTGAGATAAATTATCGGTGGTAAAATTATATAAACAAATTAAGTTTCAATTTACATGACTTTGGTAGAATTCCACTTTTAAAATTTTTGGACCCATAACAATATCGTCACTTTTCTTCAGAAATTCACTAACACCGAAAACTCGACCTGTAGCGAGGTACAGACACATTTATTTATTTATATTGGGCTTTTGAATTTAATTTTTCAGTGAATCCAAGTGTGAATCCAAATGGATTCGTATTCACAGATTTTGATCAGAAATGCTTTGGATTCATAGGTCTGAATCTGAATAGATTCGGATTTATACGTATGAATCCGAATTTCGTATTCGGATTCACACTTGTGAATACGAATGTATTCGTATTCGGATTGACACGTTAAGGAACTGTGAATCAAATTCGTATTCGGATTTACGAATACGAATATACCCATCTCTGCCGAGGGTTACTCAAGGCTTTAGCAGGTATCCGGGCCCAAACAAGGCAAAAAAGTTTAAAAAATTGCATTTTCAATTGACCTTTGCCCTCAAAGCCATGAGTGAGTCAACAAAATATTTATACTAGAATGTACCTAGTATCAAGTAGTGTCCTTATTTAAAAGGATTTACTGGATTACTCATTGCTTTTAAAGCAAACATACATTTAGCTTTTTTTCTCTCACTACCCTAAACTTTGACCTCCACTCGAGGGCCAACAAGTAAATTAGAGCGGAAAGAAGCTTCACCTTTTCTTATCACATCACTTTTTCTTTCACTTTTTTTTCTCATTGTTATAGTAAAATAACCGGAATTTTCTGAAAATTGAAGGTGTCAACTATCAGGCCCCCATTAACTTTGTCCAGCTTTAAAAAGAATGACTCAATATTTTGCGAATCTGAATTTTATATTTATTATTTACTTGTTTGAAAGGGAGTCAATGTTTTTAATGGAAGAAATATATATTTGCAGCGTTGTTTAAAAATGCCAGTACAGTACTTGTTCGTTTATTCATTTTTCAGGTATGTATATCATGGTATAGGCATATTTTGGGTTTAGAAATTTACTTAATATGTTAACAGGATGCGTTTTTCATAATTGGCAGTGTTAGCTGTTTAGAAAATACTGACATTCTAGAATATTTTCTAAAATGTCGATGTTGGGATGCACACTTCACAGATAAAGCAGAAAGTAAAAGGGAAAAGTGCTTTATTGATCATACTTCCAATTATTTCTAATATATTACATCAGCGGTTATTTTACTTTTAGTAGTATATTAAAAATAAAAAAACCTTTCCTGAACTCTTTTTTTTTTTTTTTTATAATCAGGAGCGAGAATCGTCGCTCTTGAAAAAGACAAAGAGGAAAAGGATGGCCGGTTAAAAACCCTTGAGGGTGAAAACCAGAAGATGAAAAAAGACATAATAGAACTAAAGAGGAGAAATACTGTTTTGGAGAAAAAATCCAAACAGTCGGACAAAGGTAGTAGCTAAAAGCTTTTTCCTAATATTTTGTACTGTATTTAATTGTATACTATATTTAATGGTATAGTTAAAATATTGTTATCTAACTGGTATCTATATCTAGTATCTAAGGAAGAGATACACTTTTGAAAATTATGAAAAAATAAGGGCATTTTAGGTGTTAAGGAAATGGTAGTTTTTACTTCCTTTTACAAAAAAGGATGTATTGTATTCGCAAAAAAATTTCACTAAAAAATCGGCCTTAATTTCTATTTTGCTCACCCCCGAATTCATGTTGGTTTTTCTTTCGGCTAGACCACACTTGGATATATGCCTAGGAACGTACAGATACCCGAAATATCCATTTTGACGATCCCCGAGTTAATTACAACGAGTTTTCTCGTGACGTCTGTATGTATGTATATCGCATAACTCAAAAAACAGTGTCGTAGAAAGTTTAAATTTGGTACGTGGACTCCTAGTGGGGTCTAGTTGTGCACCTTCGCTTTTGGTTGCATTCGGATTTTCCTAAAGGGGTCTTTTGCCCCTTTTTGGAGGGAAACCATTTTTGATTTCGATGTAAACTCAAGTGGTGTTATAATTTGGCGGCCACTTGGCGATATATCGCCAATCTTTTGGTCGCCAAGTTTTGTCGATAACTTGGCGACAAATTTGGCGTTTTTTTTTTTTTTTTGAATTTTTTTAATCTGGTTTTGATTTGGCCACAGTGGTGATATTTAGAGAGTAAACTATTGAATCACATTAAAATTGCCAATAATGGGAAAATGACACTAAATTGGAGTAAAAGTCATGTAATGCACACATCAGCTCGTTTAAAAAAGTAGCTTTTTTTTTTCAAAAACCTATAGAATTTTTTTTCAACAAATAAGTAGTCAAAACGTATGTCATCCTTAGGGCCATTCCACGGAAAATGGTTATTTTGTTCCGCACGTGATGCTTCATATATTTCAAAAAAAAAAAATAATTTAAAAGGATGATTAACAAAATTTTGTTGATTAAGAAATCACAAACGCATTTGAGTTAACCAAAACTTTTCTTCAAAAATTATTTCCTTTTTATGAAAGAGAGGAACCGTCACGTGCGGGACAAAATGATCATTTTCAATGGAATGGGCATATACATATTTTTTTCAATGGTTTAAATTATTTCTAAACTAATGCGATGTCTCCTTTACGTTGGAACCATAGCTTTCAAAATTTGTAATTTGTTTCGTCATTGCTGTATTAAGAGCAAAAAATATTAGCTTATTCATAAGCAAGTTGACAGAGGTTGACATTGGATGTCCAGTACGAGACGCATGTAAATAAATTGTATTTTAAATAACAATTGTTAAATAAAATATAATTGTGTCAGGAGTATCTCTTTGTATCAAATGTAACGATTAAAAAATGCTTACCCCTGTTTCATTAATATTAAGAGGCATGACAAAATGTTAAAGAAATTTAAGAGAATTTTTCTCCCGCACGTGACGGTGGAGTGGGACCTTTTTATATTATAAAGGCGAAAGTGACTGTAATTCTTTCACGTCTTAACTGCTCAACCGATCGTCATGAAATTATTTATAGACAATGTCAGGGATGCAGAATAGACCGTAGGGCAGAGATAGGCAGGACCTTAACGTGTCAATACGAATACATACTTATTCACAAGTGTGAATTCGAATATTCATATTTGCAAGTGTAAAGAATACGAAAGTCGGATTCATACCAGAGTCATTCCATTTCAAATCAGGCAGGCAGGTATGAAAAGTGTCATATGACCATCGCCTATTTTTTTGAAAAAAAATACAGTAGTTACAACTAAGGGATATGAAATATCCCAAAAGGATTTTGCAAGAAAATTTTTTTTCACCAATTACAGCCTATTAAAATTCTGCCATTTTGGAAAAAACCGGCGAAAGCACTCCATTTGAAATGGGCACTATTTCAAAAGTGTTTAACCTATTTGAATAATTCTTTTTCTAAAAATAAATAAGGACTCGTATATCTTTTAGACATCGTTTTTGAAAGTTTAGTTAGATTTTTTTATAAAGAAAAAAATTCATTTTTGCGGCGAAAAAACTGCATTTTTACCGATTCTATGATTTTTTCTCCATGAAAATTTTTTTTTATTAAACGGAGATGGCAGTCTAAAGCTCTTATATCATAGTTTCATAACATATTTTATTATAATCCTTGGAGGCATAGTCTCAGAAATAAAATGTGAAATTTTGAATTTTTTTAAAACTCGGCGATTTTTGAAGTGATTTTACTCACTCATTTTTTAAATCTAAATTGGCTCATTTGAACCCTATATAATGCTTAACAAGTGGATCGACACCGCATCCCATATTGTTTCCCGTGTTGGGCACGGTCAATTCAGCCTTTCATCCATTCAGTGGGCCTACAAAATGAGTAGCAAGCGTGCTTAAGAACTAAACGTTGGGGGTTTCGCATTCGGCTGACCACCTGACCGGAAAATCAGCCGTTGAACCCCACAACACTTGATCTCATTACGATGTGCACAGTTGGTCTTGTTTCCACATGGGTTGTTGCGCCGCTGTGTTCAGCTTAATTACCATCATTTGAGATTGATTAGAAGAACAGTACATAATATTATACGCTGTAAATAATCTTTATTCGTGTACCTGTGTTCTGGTGGATATCGACCATAAAATCTTTATTTTTATTACCGCACCTTAATTACCAGTCATAATATGACGGGTGCAAATTGCTTGGGCATTTGCATTCATTCCAAAGCCAACGAGTAGGGTCCAATGGCAATTCGCGATTTGCGAAAAACATGATTTGAATTCAAGAAGTCGAAATTCAAATTATTTTTATTGTATTTTTTTCACTTAAACTAAACAATACCAAAAAAAACGGTGTTTTTTTTTCAATACGAAGCCAAATCTCACGTAAATTACTAAATGGGAAATAATTCAATTTTTGGCAAGCTTCTGCGAATAATCCGTTACAATTTAAATTAAAAACATAAAACAAGCCTTTGGCTTTCATTGAAAATTTTACCATAACCTAAAATAACACAGCATTAAATTAAACAACGATGAGAGCTCCATTATTTATTGCAAATCTCGCCAGGTGACCACTTCCACTTTATCGTATAACGCAATCTCATTATTTCTAGTAATGATTTATTATGTGATTTTGCCAACGCACGCTCATTTATCTTGTTTGAGTTAAATACACGCCGAAGTAACAATATATCCCATAATCCTTTGTGTTACGGGATGTTGATTATATATCAAAGATCCAATCAGTTCGTAAAGATTTTCTGTTCAGAGAGCGCTGTTCCTTTCGGTGTAAAATATTCTAGCCAAGTGGAGTCCACGCTCTCCTGAAACTGAACCGAAAACGAGACATTTTACGTTTCTGCCTTACGTTTGTGTTTTACTGCGATGTGCAGTCTTTTGCCCTAAAGAAGTAAAAAATTGAAGGACGTCAATATAAAAATATTCATTTTGGGTAAGATTTTTCTTTTTATGAACTACTTCATGCGAAGAGATGGTGAATCGCACTGAATATCCAAAGAAACTCTAATTTTGATAGACTAGCGGCATATTTCTTGTGGAAATAAGCATTTTATGAAAAAAATAGTTGTTTGTTCGCTTCAAAAATAATTTGCTTAAAACATTTATTTTTACCAGTTTGTAGCCAAATGTTCCAGAGAAAGAGGTTTACAGGGGAAAGCAAAATAATTGTAGGTGGAAACTAAACAGATAATCAACCTTACACACTTTTTATTTTGAAGTATAACTTTAAAGCTTTAGGAAAGTTCACAATCGAATAATTTATGTAAAAGATTGAAGATTTTTTACAAATTAATTATTCCACTGAGTGGCAATTTTCGACATTATAGGTAAATTGCGCTTAATGTTTTGATCCAACATTTAATTACGCAAAAGTCATAAGCTAGTTTCTACTTATTTTTTTTCAGTTCCTGATGCAGATGGCAGCGACGGGCAATCTCCAGCACAAATCCATCCTGTGGCTTCTCCTGTGGTGTCTCCTGCCAACCCACAGGGCCCAGCACAAGTTCAAGGGCAGTCACCCAGACGTTCCCCCCGATCGCCCCAAATGCCATCCCGTTTAAGTTACGACTCCTCCCATTCTAGCGGGCAAAGAAGGAAAAAGAAAAGTCCTAGCAAGAAGTTCTGGAATGACTACAAAAAGTTAATAGCAAAAGGAGAAAAAATATCAGCTAAATGCATCAAAACCGGGAGAAAACTCCGAGACGAAACCGGAAAAGCAAAACGTTATTACAACGCAAAAGTAAGACGAGCTCTATCAAGTTCCTCTTCAACCGGTAGCTCATCATCTACGTCTGGAGGTCAAGCTCCTCGTTCACCCACATCTCCTCGTCAATCTCCTGCCAGACGCACCTCTCCAGCATCTCCTCATCAATCTCCTGCCGGACGCACCTCTCCCGCATCCCCTCGTCAATCTTCTGCTGCCAGACGCACCCCACCTAAAGATCCTGCCCGCCGAAAAAAACGCTACTCCACATATTCTTTTCAAAACTTTTCATTTCAAGCTTCACCCCCTGCTCTGGAGTCTAGTCCACAACCCTCCACCTCATCTTTTCAAAATTTCTCTCCAAATGGAAATTCTCCGATTTGTGATGCTGCCTCTGCTCAGAATTCTCCTGCGCAAGTCTCCATCGCCTCTCCTGTTAGACGATCCTTTTTGATGCCCGGTGCTGCAAGAGCTGTGCCTGTTACAGCCCCAAGGTGGTCCTCTATTCGAAGGAGGCTATCTTTCAACCTTTCTGACACGGATGCTGCCGTTGCCTGTAAGTCGGTTCACTTTTCTTAGTTTTATCATTTTCAACAAAAGTAGAGCGTAAGAATGTTTGAAAAATCTTTAGCACAATTTTGGGAACATATTTACGAAACTTAAAATGAGATTGCCGGTCAGTTTTTAATACCATAATACTTGATCTGATTCAATTCACTATTTCAATCAGGGTAACATTAAAAAAAATGAATTTCGTACATAAAATAACAGGAAAGAAGTTGCAAACAGAAGTATATTTCACCCTGTCTATTAGAAAATTCATGATTGAGTAGGTGGGAGTAAAGACTATAACAATAGCCTGACTAGCTCCCACAGTTCAGAAACGAACTTGATAAAATATCGATTTGATTAAAATACAAACACATAGATGTCTTAAATTAGAAAAAAATCAATAAGGAAACGAGCATGCAATGCTTTTTCTCCCGAAAGACAATGCTTATCTTCCGTAATGAACTCGTTAATCTGTCTGGACGCTGTAAGCAGATGAGCACTTTCGGCTGCTTCCCTTAAGGCGCGCAACGAAGTAAAAGTTGGTAACGACTTTTGCCACCAACGGAGTTTTCAGCTGCTGGTAGCCTTTATCGATTGCTTGTAGAACAGCCATATCAGAACACCAAACGACAGTGTAATAAAGAAAAAAAAATAAGTAGCAAGTGGAAGCGCTTCGTGGGCATCGGAACCAGTCGGGATAAATCCGGGTGATATTTCTTGTGCCAAAATTCGAAGCGAAGGAAAGTTTCTCTTATCCGAAACCGAACCAAATCGAGTCCGACAACATTGAATGAAATTATTAACAGACTTCAAAAAAAAAGGGTTCCTTATTGCGGCTTTTTATGCATGTTTTCGATTTATTCCAAAACTACTGGACGATTTAAAAAAAAAAATGTTGCGAAAGATATACTTCCCAAATGGTTCCATGGTAATTTGGTCTGGATCTGATATGGGGTCTCGGAGAAATCAAAAAAACTTTGAATTTCACACGTTGTGTCGAAGTACTACTGCTTACATTAACGGCCGGAATAAGTCGGGCGGTTTTGCTGTGATCGGTGTGTTTTCACACCTTAGGTTTTCGCTTCCTCTTGAACGATATTCAATTCTCGCGGCACATGGATGATTCATCATCGCAACGCTGCGCCGCCTGTTAACTTTTTATTATGTGCTATTAATGTATTTATTACTTCGTAGCAAAGCTGTAAATTAAATATTTTGCTATTTTAATAGTTGAATCAATTACCTTAATATTTTATTTACTAATAAATAACATCATTTAGGCACTAAAATATAAATTTCTTTATTTAATATTCTAGTTTTAAATATATTGAGTGTTCAATTCAGAAAGCCTTCCCCCCCACAATTTTATTTATGTTCTTTAATAATATACATTATAACAGGTGTCTGATTTCTGACGTTTACCAATATTCTAGATTAACTATTTTCCGATGTCACCAGTTCAAATTGTAAATAGGCTTATACTAATTAGCAGGCTTAAAAAAAGGAGGTTCTGAACTCGTTGAATTTGTTTTTTCTGTGCACAATGTTCCATAAATACTGGAAGATACCTGTACCCAGGGGCGTGCACAGGGAGGGAGAGGGACACCTGTTGGCCCGAGCCTGAAGGGAGCACAATATTAAATCGATTTGTACCTTTAACTTTGTATATCGTTTCGCTTAGCGAACTGGTATTTATGATTTTTTTTAGTGGTGGTTTTACTTAGGGATGGTCTAACTTTGGTTCCAAATCTTAATTTACCCTAAAGTTCTTTAGAGAAAAGTTATGGGTAAAAACAATTTCGTGTAATTTCCCTCACAAACGATTAAATATAAAACCTATTGATAAAAAAAAGGCCATAAAACAAAGGTATATACTTTCTTTACCTATAGTTAAAGAAATCACTAAAAATTATTATTAAGAGTAATAGTGAAAATTTTGAATCAAGGATTCTCTGAAGCAAACATAAAATTCATTCCAGTGGAATTTTTTATCTTCGTCTATAGTGGAGCCATGTGAAGAAACATGCGACTTTTATCACGAGTTACATGATACGTATTGCGAAACATGAATTACAATTTACAATATTACAATTTTACAAATTTAAACTTAAAGTGATTTCTGTTTTTTAGTGACTCGTGCATTTGCTTTCGGAAAACAAACTTTGATAATAAAATATTTTGATATAACTAATGAGGTTGACATTTTTTTTGTACAAAGTTACGCATTTGAAAAAGCCTTTCTACCCAGTCGTCGGAAGTGTCCGAGACGCTGTGCTATTTACACCACGAAAAAGCAAAAAATAAATTACTTCTAAATAAGAAAAAAACCGCCTTCAAAGAATACCCACGAACTAAAGAAAAAAATAACTGATTACACTTACATTCTATTTCCTACCCAAACATAAAAATAAAATTTATTTTAAAATTCCAGTACAAAAATCAACTAAACTAAATACCGAATTATAAAATAAACACATATTTAAATTACTGTACGATGAATTATTTTAAAACACCTAGCTAATTATATACGATCTCGTATTTTTTAATAACCTTTTGAAGTCAGGGCCTCCTATAAACTTCTAACGTAACTGACAACCCACCGAAACCACTAGTTTAACTAAACGCAATATTAGTCTTTAAAACTAAACCTACTCAGTTACGTTAGGTAGTAATTTATAGGAGGCTCCGACTTCAAAATTTATTAAAAATTAAGAGATCGTATATAATTAGGTATTTAAAATAAATCATGGTATAGTAATTAAAATTAGTGTTTATTTTATGATTCGGTGTTTAGTGTAGTTGATTTTTGTACTGGAATAGTGAAATTTCATTTCTAGGTTTGGGTAGAAAATTAGTATGTAAGTGTAAGTAATGTAAGTTACCTTTTGCTTTTTAGTTCCTAGGTGTTTTTTTTAAGGTTTTTTATTTAAATAAATTATTTTTGTACATCATCAAAATATGGGTACTTTTATTGCAAATTCCGATTGGTTCATTTTTTAAAATTATTTCTATTAAATATAAAGATTTTTTAAAAATGCACTGCATTAAATGCAATGTTATGTGCTATAATGTAATAGTAATCGTATGAAGATTATTATAAATAACTGTTGATTGATTAAAGTGAAAAACAACGTAAATAAAGCACAAATATTGGAGAAGATACAGCATATAGCTATTTCAAGGCTACAATGGAGCCTCTTCATCAGTGCAGAAAGCTCACCAACACAACCAAAAGTTGCGAGAGAACTCAACTCAGTTCTCTCGCAACTTTTGGATGTGTTGGTGAGCTTTCTGCACTGATGAAGAGGCTCCATTGTAGCGTTGAAATAGTTATATGCTGTATCTTCAATATTTGCTTTATTTACGTTGTTTTTCACTTTAATCATATTGTCGCACAAAGCTTATATGATAATTTTTAATATAAACTGTTGATCTTCTGTTTTTACTTTTTATTTTTCACGTGAGGCAGTAGCACAGCAAAGGAAGGGGGGTGGATTCGGGGTGAAAACACCCTACAGCGGGCATGGGTGAAGAATTTTTACTAACCCCAATACAGTAGTTAATACACATTTAAGAACTGTTTCGATCAAAAAAAAGCGTCTCGGATTGCACTAGAGATGTGAGGCAAGTATCAAATAACATTTTGTTTTTAAAGTCATTTAAAGAGGCTATTTTCACATCCTTCATGTGGCAACTGATTTAAAGTTTTTTTTTCCAAAACATGTCAGTTTATTTAGTATTTACATGCAGATTAACGATTGAATATTTTGCTAAGAGTCCTACTCTAAATCCTATGTTAAGGTCAACAACTCTTGTCCTCTCTGAGTAGCCATAAGTGATTCTTATGGAAACGAGTTGGCGCTTAAATTGACTGCCTACTAATCAGTTATCGCATGTTCTGTGCAATCAAACACAATGAGGTTAGGTCAGTAATTGATTAATCAAGTTCCTTGTGCTTTGAGTCGAGTAGACTTCGTTTTTATAGAGCAGGTCTTTGAAATGATCTGCGACGAGCCTCTATTTTGGTCATTTAAAAATAAAAATCTGGCTATTATTAAGGATGTTATTTTAATGCAGATGAATATGGTCTCAGTGTTGAAATATAGGCATTGGTCATCGTTTGAAATACGTATCTAAGTTAAATTGGATTTGAAGTTACGTGTTTATGACTTAAGATAATTGTTCTTTCAGAAAAGATTGAGTTTATTATTTCTCACCTCCCGTATAAAGAAATAATTCGTGAGAAATGGGTTTATTTTACCATCAAAGCTCAACTGTGTAACTTCAAAATTTATTTATACAAAATGTTTAAATCATTTTAGGTTGAATACAGTGTTCATCAACAATTTTTACTTAGTATGCCTAAAGGATTAAAAATAAAAACTGCTTTAGCTGATCTTTTCAAAATTGCAAAGAGTGAAAGAATTCGTACGGGCACTTGTGTCAATGTGTGTAACAGTGCACGGACCCGAAGACCTACTGACTGTGGGGCTACTCCTCCCCTGATTAAAATGCTAACGTGCTGGGCTTGGAATTGAAATGCAATTAAAATTAATAACTATTTGATTGGTTGAAATTAATCAGTTCTCTTTTTCTACAAAGTCCAACACGAAAATACCGCAATGAAGTCAAAATCTTAATTTTGGCGGTATGTAATGAGATGCACAATTTATCCACTGTAGGGTTATAAGCATGGGCTTCTTTATCTGCAATAACTCCTTTTCCTTTAGTTCCGAGCATTCATATAGGGAAATAATTACTTTCATGTTGCATATGTTTTACTTACAAGCACTTAATGTGTTTTGTTCTCATTACAGTGGATTCCAGTGACTTGTTGGTGCCAGACAGACCGCAAAGCGCTTAAATCCTTGATGATCGTGTTTTTTTAACTTAATCTGATGAAGTAGGTCACAATGATTGTTCTCATTTTTATAAATGTAGTTAATGTATTTTTACTCAGATTCTAATAAAATCAATGCTCAAATGAGGCAGATAGAAGCAAAGGGATCTAACTGTACATTTTCAAGTTTTGTCACTTGAAAATGTACATTTAACACTAGAACGACTGACATTTTTTGTATACCTAGAAAGACTGAAGGGGCCAGTGGGCCCCTACCCATTTTTGGGGTGAATTATTTAAAAAATTCTTCCTGAGTGTGTCTACATGCCCAATGCACCTTCTTTCATGACTAAATAAAAACTTAGTATGCAATTATTTGTAGTGTTTCTCTCTATACTGGCCAAAAACTTGGATCAGTTTTTCTTTTCAAGAGCAATGGCTACCATTAGGCTGGTAAGCAGTCAGTACTGTTTATAGCATTTGGATATACAACTGGCTGTATAAAGGCGGATGTTACAGGTTAAAATAGAGATAATGGCCTTTTTTATGCTAGAACAATTAGGAGAAAGGAAAAAAAAAATTTAGTTGTAAAAACGCTTAGGGGGCCACTGTGGCCCCTTCCGTCTTTCTAGGTAAAAGGATCAATATTTACAGTACTATGAGGCGTATGATAAAATGATTAAACAAGCATTCAAATAGCGTCACATAATGAAAAGTCAGGAAGTTACATTACGTTCCGTTAGACATTATCCAAGTTATTAAACAACAAACTATGCGAGGGGCCGCACAGGCCCCATCCGTCTTTCTAGTGTTAATTAGTTTAAAGATGCGTTCCTAATGAGGTTTGCATTGAAAATCGTTTTTAAAAATCTTGCTGCATAGCAGTACCTACCAGGACTACTAGTACTATCTTTTTCCTCAAAACAGATGTTTAGCTACTCTTTGTACCGGATCTCTCCATTTTTTAAATTTTGGCGCTTGTATTCCTTTGCTTCTGACTGCCTGAAATAGAACTTTGCGTAATTGAAAGAAAACGCAGTTTGGATGAACAAAAATATTCCGAAAGGAGTTGAATGTAGTGTTTTCACTTTTTTCTTTAATTACTCGTGATATTAGGTACGAAAGGAAGAACATTTTAAACAATAATTCATTGAAATGAATGTAAAAATCACTAATTCCAAAACTCCAGTTATAAAGGATTATTAATTTATACTCGACATCGCCCTAAAAAATTAGCAAAAAAAAGAATTTAAAAGATTTTTTTCACTTTAATATTAAATTGTATCTGTATAATTGGTTTACTTCCTGAAGTAACTAATTGTTTAAGTCTAACAAATTGCAGTGTTTTGTGAAATCTCTTTTCTATGGACTTACTGACTTTTGCTTAAATGAAAAACAAATGATATGCAAGAAGTTAATAAGGTATAAATAAAGCACAATAAGAAATATACCAGTTATTTATCTGAAAATAAGCAATCTTAAAGTTGGAGGGAATGTAAGTGCTGCTATAAGCTTGAAACAGCTCCTTTTTTTTGAACATTGCATTCTTTAGAATTTAAAGCTTTTGTTTGTAGTTATATGCTCTCTAAAAAAAACATGCAATTTACCACCTCTAATCTAAACATAAATCATTTACTTTGACAAGAGGAGTCCCCGATCAAAGGTTTCGGTTGATCACTGTCTTTCAAGAATTTCTTTATTCTGCAAGTTTTTTTCCGACGAGTCGGAAAATTTTTTATCATTCGGTAAAATTTGAAGTTCTATTCGGCGAAGTTAAAAGTTTTGTTGAAGAAAATTTCGGATTCCATTCGATAAATTAAGAACGTTCGCCATTCCAAAAATTCTAGTTAGGGACCTCACACCAACAACATTCCATCTGTGACCCTTAGGTCACTTGCTACACGCTGAAACCTCTAAGTATACTCTCAATTCATTTAAGAAAAAGGTCTTTAAAGCAAGTTCATTATGCCCTGAACCTACGTAAAATACAAGCATGTGTAACTGACATCGAGGTTTAAAGTTTAAAAAGAATAGGAGGAGTATAAATACTAAAGTTTTCATATACCTCGGATTACAGCATTTATGAGGCAACTGGTATCCTCAACTGCGCATAATTTCTGAAAAGGTGAAATTCATAAAGACATTTATTTAATAATCCACGTGACAAGCAAATCTGGTTGAAACAAGTTAGTTTCTCATTTGTGGACCTGCTGGAAAATGAGAGCACCAAATTTAAAAAGCGACTTTTCTCACATTGTCATTTTCAAACGTTGTTCGAAGTCGTTTTGGCGACTCATGCGCAGTTGTCAGGAAACGCGTGGTTATCTGCTGTTACCTAAACTTCACTCTATCATTTTATTTTTAAAAACGACCCCGAGTATGGTAATAAATTGTTTCCACTTACCCCATGTTTTCTTTCACACCAAATGAATACTATTGAAAAACTGGTTCTGTTCTAATTTTAATCTACGTAGAATTACTGTTATTCAAATTAATTGGGACCCCTAGTGCCTCAGATGTTAAATTTCGGTTAGAAACTTTCTATTAAGATTCGCATGATCTCAAATTTTTAAAATGCATTAATTAAAAATACTATTGATTATTTTTAAAAGAAATTGAATGTACGAAATGTTTTAAAAAGGGAAAACAACTTGTTAAACTTGTTTTAAAACTTATTACAATACCAAATTAAATATTGAAATACTCATTAAAAGTCATAATTTTCCGGAAACTGTTTTTAAATGGAAAGTTTATCACTTTAATTAATCCAGGTTCTGTTGTAATTTCCGAAATGGCTATAAATGACTTATTAAATGATGCTTTCATTTCAGTGGTTATCTTTTGGAGAAAAAATGGAGTTCACAGATTTCAACACCTACTATTAAGGATTGAAACGTAAGATTTTCGGATATTTTTCTCCCTGTTTTATGAAACCCACAGCATGCGATTGAAACTTCGGCATCAGCCTAGGATGCCACGTTAATGATAAAGGAAACTCGATGGCGAGACAGGCGAGCCTCGTCAATTAGGAAGACAGGGCGTCGAACAATTGCCTGGTTTTGAGGGATGAAGAAGGAAAACATTTGACAAAAAAGAAAACCGAGTTTGACAAAAGCGTAACATTTAAAAAAATTGTGAGACAAATTGCTTTAAATGCAAATAAACTACAAAAAAAATAACGAAATGCTTTCCGAATTCGTCTTGGTAAACATCGAAGTAGCATTCCAACAAGAATTCCATCCAATAGGGAAGTTTTCGATTTTTCAATTTTATTTTTATATGATAGAGTAACATGTATGAACATCATAGGTGAAAAAAATTTTGCAATACGATAAGTAGTTTTTTTAAATTAATTTTTAAAGTTCAAGCCCTTGTGACGTCAAATGGCATAGGAAGTGACGTCATGCGCTTTTCCGATAGGAGAGAAACGCTAGCGAACCGGTTCCCATGTCATGGGAGAAACCGAAGAACGTGCATTCGACTTCGAAGACGAAACGTAAAAGGCTTAACTATTCTCATTAAACTCCTCGCGTTTCTGGGACATTAAACCTCTCATCCTCTCGGAAATATTCGAATATCACCATTGATATTATTTGAGGAAGATTATTTAGATTGTGCTTTAACGAATCCGGCCTCCATAGTGTGTTCAAAAGGATTACTGAATTTCTAAAAAATAAAAATATCAGCGCGATCAAAATGTCCGTAG
The DNA here is from genome assembly GCF_026930045.1 of Uloborus diversus. Lineage (NCBI taxonomy): Eukaryota > Metazoa > Arthropoda > Arachnida > Araneae > Uloboridae > Uloborus > Uloborus diversus. The sequence goes on from NC_072740.1 coordinate 138,431,732, forward strand.
CGAAAATAAGGGATCTTCGGCGGAAGGCTGCCCATTCGCGCCCTGTGACGTAGGCTCGTGACGTTTCAGAAGAGCGCACTTTTGCGCGTGGATTTTTAAAAATTCATTAAAAATCAACCACGGTGTTTTAAAATTCGGCTATGGTGAATTTTTTAGTTTTGAGGGTCAATTAACAATATCCAATAGCCAAAATATGAACATTTAATAGGTTGCAACTTCCCTATTCGGATTCAGAGTACCAACTAAAGCTTGACCACGAAGAAATGTGCGTGAAATCGAAGCGGGAGCGGACCGCTTCATTTTGAATTCGGTAGAATGAGCGAGAACGCGAGGCTATACTCCTTGCACGTTCTCGCCGGTTCTACCTCTTACAAAATGAAGTGGTCCGTTTTCGCTTCCTGTTCACTCACTATCCCTCCGTAGTCAAGTTATAGCTAATATACGTTGTTTACTATTGCTGCTTAGTTGCAAAAAAAGTTGTTCATTTTAAATTTTTATTTAGTTTTCAAATTAATATATTGTAGATTGTTTTTTAAATTTTTTAAAATGAAAAATGTCTTAAAATTTTATTTCAAAATATTTTAACCAAACCATAATTATTTAACTATTAACGCATTAAAATATTTTTAATTGAGCAATTCATTTCAAAGTAAAAAAAGAAGCTGAGGGTAAAATCAAAACTCCTTTTTAAAATGTAAAATTAACATAATGTTAATTTAGTAACAAAGGAGCTGTCTACAAAATAAGTCACGCTTTGAGGAGGGAATGTAATTTTTGCAATTATGACAATTTGTGACGAGGGGAAGGGAGGAGGGAGCACGCCTTTTTTATAAGGATATGCATCTGAAACATAACGTGACATGTGAAAATGGGGGCGTGGTGAAATCTGACATAGGGGGGAAATTTCAAAATGCCGAAAAAAAACACCTTATTTATGGACATTATTTCTATGTTTTTCTAAAAAGTTTTCGTTTATTTTGTAGTTTATATCGCAATTTTTGTTTCAGGTGGGTCAACTGTGGCTCCTTTTCTCATTGTTAGATGAACGAATCAGAAGTGCGAGCAGTGTGCTTAAGAACTTAAGTTCTCGAGAATTATACTCCAGTTGAGGGCAGTTAATAACAGATAGGACTGTGAAACCCTGCTCTCACTGGAAATATGTTGTAAATATCTTTTTAAAATTTACTGTTTATAATCTTGATTACACATCTGCCATGAAAGGGAGAACAGGCAGTGCTCAAAAAATGTGGCTTGGAAACATAAAGGAGATAATTTTTTCTGTGAAGTATCTAGCGGAAGTTTTATTTCTCTGCTAGGAATATTATTGCTTTACATTAGGCTGAACGTGACGGTCACATTTATTTAATTATATATTATGTTCTGGTATTAAGAAGACTTCAAAGCTTAGTGTTGTAACGGGTCTGTTGCCAGCTGTGGCAGGTTTGAATGGTTTATCGCTTATGTTGACCTCCTATTGTTGAATGAAGAAGTTTGGACCAATATGACTGGCATTATGAGAGAAAAAGTGTTCATTATTTTTGTAGTCTTAGGGTTTTTCTCTTGGTGGTTTAATCGTTAAAGCAACAAAAAGCGCTGGAGAGGAAAAAAATTTCTACGTCTTACTTCTTGCTAGGCATCTTATCACATTGATGGCGGATTACAGATTAAAGTTGGTAAAGCACTGGCGGAGCAAATGTGAAAAAAAATGAGTGTTTGGCATGGCTAAAAATCTCGATTTCGTTTCAGTTTCAAATAATTCATATTTAGAAAGAGTTTCCTGATCTGGTATATTGAATATTTCAAAAATTTGAGTGTTTTAACGGGCTTGCTGCGATCTGTGGCCTGTTTACATGGACCTCCCATGGATCCTGTTGACCTTCAAATGGAGGGTGAAGATTGGACCAACATTTTCCTTTTAGGACATATTGGATATGTAATGAAAGGGTGATTATCTTGCCTGTTAAAAGTTATATTAGTTGGAAAAAAAGTGGTTTTCTGGATGTTTCCCCTGTTAAAACTTCAATGCCTGTTTCTCCCTTAAAAGTTTTCTCTTATGAGTCCTTTTCTGCAACTAATGTTCAAACAAAGGAGAACGAAACTGCGAACGCAACTGTTGGAAAAAATATGTATTGTAAATAAGATGGAAATGGAGAAACCTGAAATTGGCACACTAGAAATGCAGTTGGAAAAAGCAGGGTAATGGCAGAATCAGTAGACAAGTTAGTGATAATTTGTCAGTATCAATAAACAAAAGTAGTGTTAATCAAATATCTAAAGAATCTTTACAACGTAAAGAGATTAGTGAATCATGCGGTAGTTTGTTTCTCAAAAACTTTGATTTCAAAAACTGATGTAGCCTCTTCAAGACGGCCAAGAAAAGTGCACCAACTCAAATGCAATACAAAGGAAATATCTGCCTTTGAGCATTCAAAGATCCCCAAGAGCAAATGGAAGACAAATGTTCAGTACCTTTCCAACTGGATCAGAAATTTTCTTATATGCTGTTTTCTCAAATTGGCATTCAGATGTGGCATCGGTAAGTTCTTTTGTCTTCAGTTTAAGACTTTTTGATTATGTGTTAGATGTGTTATCAAAAAAATCCTGTTAAATGAACTAAGGGAAAAAAAAATAGAGGTTTTCTGTATGCCTTTAACTCGTATTTTTTGTGTTTGAACATTAGATCTAAGTGGATTTAGATTTAAGGGAAGATATGCCTGTGCCTTTATCATTGAATTATATTAAGGAGATATAGTGTACCCCACTGTTTCTCCCGTCTGCTAGCCAATTCTTTTTGAGGGAGCGGAGGGGGGAACATCCAGAGTTGTCTCGAGGAAAAGACGAAGGGGAGGACAGGCATATAGCAGATCTCTAAAAATCGGACATGTTTAACGGGTCTCTCTCTAATTCAAATGCGGGAAAATGAAAAATGAACCTTTTCAGTGTAAAAATAAATTGTTTTGAGCAAATTTAAGATCAGGAATGAAAAATTTTTGTAACTGTACATGAGAATGTTTTTTTGTTAACGCGATTATTTCAACTTGTTATACTTTTTGCCTTCAATATTTATAAATGTGATGCAGCAGATAGAAATTAGCAATATAAGTATAGTTATAAAGTAATATTCTCGCGGAAGGAGGAAGGAGTTGTCTGGGGCTCCCCCCCCCCTCCGGAAATTTTCTGTAATTGTAGCTCTAAATTTTCCATTCTGCGCTATCCTGGTGCTGTTGGTGGAGGGAAGGCTTGGTGCCCAACACTCGGAAGTTTTCCAAAATTTGAAGTCTGTAAAACATGATTGTATGCCATTTTCAGTAATGTTAAGGAAATTGATAAAGCGCAGGGATTTCTTCAAAACAATTTGTGGAAATTGAAGATCCAAAAACGCAATTTCAAATCAACTTTCATGATCATTGGGGGTTCTGAGGCATACCCAAAAATGTTTTTGACATTAATGTCCTTGAAATAAATTTTACACGAACTTTAATTGGGTGGGAAAAAGGAGGGGGGGGGGAGTAAATTTTGTAACACTTTGAGAGGAAAGTTTTTTCTTTCTAGGAACACAGTTTTCGATTTTCTCTTAACTTATTTTTTTTCCAATGTATTTTTTGGTTGGGGGGGGGATTTCATCCTAACCTCCTCTATTGAGGATATACCAATCATTATCAGCTCATATTATATAAGACTGATTTCGTTTTACTGGTGGTAGCATTTTCTTCCAATAAATTATTAACTGCCGACGATTATCTTGGGCTTAAAAGGTGAATTGATTCAGCTGTTAATGATGGCTCATTATTTAAATGTAAATTATACAAAAAATTTAATACATTCTAAGATTGCGTCATTTGTGTCATCTCTGTATATAATGTATCTGTAACATTATATGCAGAGCTGCCAACTGTTAAAAAAAATATACGCATGAGTAAACAGAAAACCAACCTCTTTCCGTTTTTTACTGGCACAAATGGTTCCAAATGTAAGAATTAATTAATAGAAAAAAAGACATTTGATTCTCATTGAAAACTGAATGAGATATATCAGGTGCTCTTATAAATCTTTTCACTTAACCTCTTTTTTTTTGCTCAAGAAAGAAAAAGGAGCAACCGGCTTTGACTTAAAAATTAATATTTTAAGCGCCTTAAAATACAAACAGGGGGAAAACTGAATGCACGAATTTAGACTTTAATAACTGCTATATAAGGCCATAACGTTTAAAATTTCCAAAGTTGAACCGTAGATACGAGAAAAATGGATTCCTCGTAAACGTGCCCCGGTGTACCGTACTTATTTTGTTTCATTCAGCATATCCTTAATCCTTTTAACTTTCTACTGAAATAATATTCGCTATAGACAAAATATCAAGGATATACATTTATATTTTCTAAAATATCAAAAATAGGTTTTTATGCTTTTCACTTTATGGCAGAAGATTTGGAGTTTACGCATTTTATCCACTCTTTTCAATGGCGCAGCGAAGGGGGTTAGGGGTAAAAACACGCCTCGGAGCCCTTGATTTTAACATTCTTGCCATCACTAGTACAATAACTTTTACATATGAAACGGCTCGTTTTAAACAGAAAACCCCTCCAGAAGATAATTCTGGCTGCGCTATTGACTCTTTTTTATAAAAAAAATGAGCATTTAGTCTAACTTTCAAACCAAAAGATTCAAAACAGATTCTTAATTAAACCTCTATTTCAAATTTTATTGGTTTTAGAATGTTTTCCATATTTTGTTAAAACGGTATTAACAGTAATTTTCAGCTAAAAAGTAAATAAAGAAATAAATGAAACGTCGCAAATCGATAAGTTGTTTCCTATTCCCCTCGATATTCATTTTCGAAACGGTTACAAAAAAATCTTATTTTCTACGAACTATTGCCTTGAACTAGGACGGTACGAAAACGTATTCAGAACCTAGGATTTTGTTTTTGTATTTTGTAATCACAAGATTTTCAATCATTACAGAAAAATTAATTTAGATAATATTGCTTTGCTTAGTAGAACTAAAAATGTCTGTTTAAAATTGAACAAAATAAATTTTCCCCAACTAATGTTAAGAAATTCTTACTTTCTATTTTCAGTCCTTTTTTTTTCAGAGCAAAATGTTATTGGCCCTGATGTAAATTTAAACGTAAATTATTCATTGTTTGCTGCATTCGTAATTAAATGGACAAAAACATAGACCAAAACAAAATGTCTTCGATGATTCGTCTGGCAGAAATAAAGGCACGCATATTGCCCATTCTTAAAGTTCCTCCTCTCATATCTTACTTCATGTGCGTTGGAGAGCAGTGCATTTCACATCATACGCAGCGTCGTGTCTACAATAAAGTTGGCAAAAAAATTCTGACCACTCGTTCATGGTGTTGCAATTTAAATATCAAACAGTGTACGAAGTGGCGTTGCTACGGGGGGGGGGGGCGGAGAGGGCTTACTTAAGGAGATTCGGGACACATTTTGAAAAACAAAATGTTAAACATTTAGGGTTTTGAAATTTTTTGCACTGATTGACCACAGATTTAATAAGCAAAATCATAAAATGAATATTAAAAAAATATTTTTTATTCAATTTTTTTAATGGGGGCGCTTTAAATTGCTAAAACCGAAAATATTATTGGTCAATTTCCCATTATTTTTTCAAAAAAAAAAAAAAAAAACACATATCAAGCTTTTTTTCTGCGATTTAAAAAATATTAATTCAATGAAAAATCGAGTATTTGAAGAAAACGTTTCGAAGATATATTAGATAATGCAAAAAGTCGGGGGGAAATTGTATCACGGATAAGATTTTAAAGTTTTGAAGTTAAATATAATAGTTACTTGCATGCAACAGAAAAATATTTTTCGTTCTAATGAAGATATAAACAAGATTCAAACGTTCTTTGAAGTGGGATAAAAACGGAGAAGTTTCTTAAATGATTAAAAAAAGCTGAAAATTTGAAGATTTTTGTGTCCTGGAACTCTTGAAAAATACCAATTTGCTGATAATTCTTGTCTCTAATGTCCAAGAGGGAACAAAGTGACGATCTTTTAGCAGTATGAGCTGGGTAAATCGCAAGGGCAGATGTTAATTTACAGCTTAGAAGTTCACACGTTCCCGACTTTTTCTTTTGGGCTGACTGCACTCGACGCAGAAGACTTTTCCCCCTTCTAGTTTATATTCTGCTTGCTTGTGCACAACGCTTTTGTACGTAATTGATAGATCATTTCTTGCAGGACACATTTTTACACCTTTATAGTATTTTTTCATTTTCATTTATGAATTTAAATGTTAAACATAGCCTTATAGTTTACTAACTGGGCCAAATGTATGGGATGGGGAAAATATTTAATCTTAGGAATTATTTGAAGACTTTGTTTTAGGTCTTAACATACAATTAGGTATAACTATACAAGATGTCCAAGATCTTTACCATTTTAAATTTAATATCAATGCTAACAGGTGCAATACGTTTCAGTTTCTGCATAGAAAAAAAAGAATCTGATATTAATTGCTTCAAGTAGCTGATTGAGCTAAAAAAAGAAAACGACCATTTCATAGGAAAAAGTCAAAGGGTTGCTGTGGTTCGCTGAAGGAAAATCACAGATTACTCGGCATATTTTTTGACCAAAAATGTTCTCCCAGCGCGACATTTGGGATTTTTGTGGTCCTTCAAGCAGTAATTTCTTCGTAGAATTATTTTTTTTGACCAAATTTTTTAAAATATAATACCTCTAGGCTTTCTCCTTTACCATCAGCATTTTATTTTCATTGCTCAGTTGGCAAGCAACTAACACCCTCTACCTGAGGCAATTAATACCAGATATTTTTTCTGAACTTGATCTTTTGCAGAAAAATGAGATTCGTTTCATCTGTTTTTTTTTTTTTTTTTTTGTTATTGTAAAATTTCATGAAAATTTCGACTTTTACGAAGATAACGTTTTAAGTAATTTTATTGGGATTTATAAATTTAACTTATTATACTTTATTTAGTAAACAAAAGATAATTAGATTTATTTCTTTCTGTCAAATATACATAAAAAGAGCATATTTTCATATAAAGGATATTCTTTCTGCAAAGTAATTGCTCGAGTGTAAAATGCTTTGTTTCATTTTGTATAGTTGCAGAAACTTTGGTTTGAAATGATGGGCAACTTTTAAACATGGAAGATCATAATTATTGAAGCATCCTATTCAAGTATCCTTGCCAATGTGCACCCGTCCGTGCTGTGAGTTAATACTTTAACATCTTTAAATCTTTTTCCGAAAGTTTTTTCTCTTTTAAACAGTAATTTCAAAGATTTTTAAAGTTTTTCATTGCCAAACTCATTATCACGACAACCTAGGAACTATCTAAAGAGTATTGTCATAACTGGAGCTCTGTCTCAAAAGCAGACAATGAGAAAACATCTTATGTCTGATGCATCAGTCTGTTTCCAGAACAAAATATTTTTCTGGCCTTCTCATATTTAATTTTCTAACGCTTTGAAAGAATAGACTATATCTGTCTAGTAATAGTTGTAAAACTACTATAAACCGGTTTCCATGGCAACTACCATTCGGTATACAATTTAGAACGAGCTTTTCTCGTGAACTGGCAGTAATTGTTTTCATCCTTATCTCAAAGAACGCCATCGAAATAAATCATTTCTTTAAAGGAAAAAATTTGTTCTTCAGAATGCTACTAACAAAAAGATGCAAGGTAACAAACTTGACCTACAGCGCTTTGAAGATAGGCTATTTTTTACTTGAACGATTTTGATAGCCACATTGGATGAAATTATTTTTTAGTAAATAGATATTTAAGTTCTGCAATTGCAACCCATCAAAATATTCCGAAAATAGTATCACGAAGAATTACTTTTGTTCGGATTTTATGACAACGTAAAATCAAATTCGCCACCGTGCTTTTACACGAGTTTACATGCATGCAATAAAATCTAGTGAGCTGAAACTCGCAAAAATACTTGAATGTATTGATAACCAAATGTGCTTTAAACTTCCAAAATTTCAGGCATCTTTGCGATAAATTTTTCTGCTATCTTCTGCACAAAAAGCTAGACCGCCATTTTGAATTACTTTTTTGGGAGATCTTAGATCGTCAGGATTTGGATCTGGGAAGCAGAAAATTTGCATAGGTTAGTTTCAAAAGCATCTCTATACCTATATAAAATCTTATATATTTCGGTGATGGTTGAGCGGGTGTTACTAGGTAACTTGACATGGGTTGATTCCGTGCTATAAATGACATGCAAATAACGCAAATGTTTTGAGCAGACTAATTTAAATTCATAAAATAAAAGCATACTCATCATTCGCGCTTTTTCTATTTCACTCTAAAATACTTTCCAGTTAGGGTTTGCTAACTTTTTAAATGACAGTTTAAACAAGACTACTTTCCAAAATGGGTATTTTTGAGTCAAAGAACTCATCTTTTGACCACCATTTGATAAGACTGTCTGCTCATCCCTACCTTTCGAACATGGAGCAACACTCTCTAATTCTATTCTATAATGTTAGGATGTGATTCTGGACATGCTAAAATTATCCCTGTAAAAAAAGTGTCGGAATGCTTGCATATTGGCATCATTAATTAAAGCTTAACCTTTCAAAGTTCTTTATAGGTAATCTTCAGATTGTGAATAAATGCTTTTTTGATTCAATAAAACATCAAAGCAAGAATAATAGGGCCAAAATTGCAATTTGCACTGCAGATGAGCAATTTAGGGGTTTTATATCGGGATACAGTATTTACATTTATACTAAATCTTATTTTCATTCAAGACAAAATGATAATTTGATAATGAGCGATAAGTTTGGATTGACTGACATAGACTTGTTGACATCTACCAAAAATATTGCTAAAAATGCGCGATGAACTGAAAATTTACTTTTTTCAAGGGCTAAAATCATTCAAAGCACTGGAATCGCATGCTTCTGCTGATTAGCAAGGTAACTTTAAATAACGTATTTAAAATATGCAGATACACTAAGTGTCTAAAAAATGTCGCATGCCTTAATATTTGGTCGGATCACCTTTCGCGCGTATTACAGCTTTCACACGCCGTAGCATTGCTTCAGTGAGCTTTTGCAGAGTTAGTTTCGCTCACAATTCCATCAAGAGGTCTCCTAAACGTTCGATTGGTGAAGGAAGTGTGGTGTGTGATCTCAAATCCTTTTCGAGTACGTCCCACAGATTCTCGATTGGATTGAGGTCTGGACTTTGTGGCTGCCAATTCATGTGTTGAAATGATGCATCGTGCTCATCGAACCAAGATTTAACAATTGTAGCCCGGTGTACTCTGGCGTTATCGTCTTGGGATACACCACTACCGTCAGGAAAATGTCCATAGATGGCACAACATGATCATCCAAGATGTTAACGCACTGTGTAGACTTCATTTGGTTGGTGTTCAATGCAGCCGAGGCTAGTCCAGATGAACTGAAACAGCCCCAGATCATTACACTGCCTCCGAAATTGTGCACAGTGGGAACGAGACATGTAGGGTCCATTGCTTCGTGTGACTCTCTTTGAACCCTGACTCGTCCGTCATTTTGAAAGAGCGTAAATCTTGACTCATCGGACCACATGACCTTTCCCCAATCATTAACAGTCCAATTTTTATGATCTTTTGCAAATTGCAGTCTCTTTCTTCGATTAATGGCACTCACAAGTGGTTTCCTTATTGCAACATAGCTTCTCAGTCCCGATTTTGAAGTTCTCGTCGCATTGTGCGCTTAAATTGTTTTACTTCCCTCGTTGAAGAGTGCTGCGAGTTCAATGGTCGATTTCTTGCGATTTTTCTTACCTAATCGCTTCAGAGAACGCCGGTAACGTTCATCCAAAATGGATTTATGACCACAAAGATATCGCGAACAGATAGCTTCTCCGCAATCTTTCCACCTTTCAATAATGCATTGAACATTTTGCAATCCTATACCCCACTAATTTCAACTATGTCACTGTATTTTGTGCCACTTTGGTACAGACCAACAATTTGCCCCTTTTTGAACTCTGTTACATCACTTCCTCGAACACAACTACTGATTCCAGCCATGATTACTTCGAACGAGCAAAAGAATTATGCAAAGATTTATGCAAATATCTGTAATACTCACTTCCAAAATTGAAACGTTTAAAATTCGAGCGCGACTTTTTTTTTTTTTTTTTGGACACTTAGTGTATGTTTTCCATATCTTAGCCTCAGAGTAAGTTTGGAAACTGTAAAATATCCCACTGTTGCTCCAAGGTGAAAATATATTGTAAAGCAAAATCTAGATTAGCGATTCTCTCTCGCAGGGAAACAAATTCTTAGTTGGATGGGCCGAGCATAGCTATAAGATTATTTAAAGCATCCCAAAATTACCAGCAGTTTAAGAAAAAAATATGTCCATAGTAAAGTCTTTATACTTTTCTTGTAAACTTAAGGAGACAGTTCTTTAGGACTACAGTTCAGTTGTTGATCTAATTTTTATTAATAAAAAATCTGATCCCTACCTATTTTTCAAACCTTTAGAATTGAACTGCAGGAGAAGTTGCTGTTGCATAACTATTTTGTGATGCAATCCTTTTCTCCTTACAGACAGCCAAGTGTATACATTCCATGTTCAATAATTGTATTTTGTTTGTGTACTGTTTTGTAGCATGTTTGTTTTATTTGTTTAGTTAATTTTAAACTTAACTCTGACAACTTAGTAAAAACTATCATGTAACGAGTATAAATTTTTCAGGCTTTCGCGGATTGAAAAACAGCACTTCATGTTCCCAAGCATGGTAAAACTCCCTACGGAAACTTGCTGATTTAGTTTTTAAAACTGATAAATGAAGAGAGGTAAGGGGATGCGAAATAAACTTTCATTCATGATGTAATTTTAAAAATGTTTATTTTCTGCACTTTCTATTATTACAAAATGTTCATAATTTCAGAACTCTCTTGCTATGAAAGGTGATATTGTCAAAGTAGAAATGAAGCGGCATTTATGTGGACTCGAAAGAGGGCAGATGTTCAAAAACCTGATTTTAAAGTAAGGATTATGAATTACTTACATTCTATTCAAAAGAAACAAGTAAAACCTAAAAAAATAATTTTTAAAAAAGATAAGTTCATGTATTTAGTTTCTAATGCAAATTGCATTGGATGTAAAGCTAAAATGAATTGAGTTTTTTAAAATATTTATTTGCTTATTTACTGTAGTTCTGTATGTGATGCATTCAGAAATTTAAAAACCCACATGCATTCCTTGTTTCAGTCGTTTTGAGCGCAAAGAGTGTAATGAGAAGAGGAAGAAATATGAAAACATCTAATGACCGGTAGCAAGAAGACGGTCGCCAATAAGCATCATCCATGGGTCAATATGATTGGTACTCCTAGACGAGAACAGTCGGAATTTTTTGGTAGAATATGCCAGAAGACGGAAGACCGTAATCCAAAATCCATATGGGTCTAGTCACTTAGAAGCAACTTTTAAAGCAGCTACTGAGCATGGTAAGTAAAAAAAACCGGAAACGTTTTTAAATGAATCTGTGTATCGGACAGCTGTGGTTCATGAAATTTTCAAAGTTTCCGAATATTTCGGAATCCTCTTTCTGTAATTTTCAAAAACTTTCAAAGAGTTAGAAACCTCTTTCTGTATTCATAAAAAAGTTTTCAAATGTTTTGCCAACAGTTTTCTACATGATCCAGAAACTTTTCGAAGTATTTTATGTCTCAATTTTTTTTTTAATTTTCATACATTGTAATTGCGCCATATACAGTCGATTACAACGCGATTCGACTTACGCGAAATGGCTAGAATGCGATTTTTTCAGTGATTAATTTTAGACCTATCGCTTATTCCTCGCCCGCAACACCAAAATTTCCAAACTTGAATTACGGTGTGAAAGTATTGGCTTTGTTATTGACTACTAAAAATACTGTTTTTAGTGAATGAACCTTAATCCCTTTAGCATCAATGGCAGCAAAAGTTCCCACCCCGTAATAACCTGAACATTGCTTTATGTATACAAATAACTAGTCCGCATTTAGCATGTTTTCCTTTCTAAATGCGAAAGTTGATGAAATATAGTGACATAAGCACTGTTTCATGTAAGGTTTGTGAAGACAAAGAATAAGAGTAAGTTTCTGACTATTAAAGACTCCTTGTGGGGTCTAGTTGTGCACCTCCCTTTTTGGTTGTATTCCGGTGTTTTTAAGGGGTCTTTTACACTTAAACAACATAACATAATTTTTTTTTCTTGTACACTAATGTTATGATGAAATGTGAGATGCAGGTTTGATGCCCCCATAATTTCCGCTAAGATTTCCGCTATTTTTTAAAAATTTTCCTTAAGTCCATGAATTTTCAAAATGACATGATTTCTCTGAATATATTGTTTAAAAATTGAGATTCCTTTGGATTATTCCTTTATTTTTAATAACATTCTTTTACTCATTTGTAGTTTCAAAACGTTTAATGTGTCAAACATTTAGAAGAGCAATGTAATAGTAAAACAATGATAAATCTAGTTAGACACAAGCCCATTAGGGTGGGTCGAAAAAAAAATTTTCGAGAAGCAAGTCATAGCAAAAAAAAAAGTTGTGTATTGCCATCATAAATATGGGGAAAATAATAATTAAAAAAATATTTATGCCTTAAGATCGCGCATTGGCAGAAATGTTGAAAAAAAGGGAAAAATGGTGAATTTTCAAATTTTTATAAAAATTCAAATGTTAATTTTTGTTCTACCATTTACATGCTTCCTTTTAATACGTTCTTCATATATCTTCGAAATTATTTATTTCTTTGCGGTTTTTAGTTCGCGCACAAGCCGTAAAACTATGTAAAATTAACTAAAAATTGACATTTTTAGATTATTTTGTATTTCTTTCGATCCCAGTTAGTTTTTCTAACAATAAATGTGCATTAAACAGCTCTTGGCAGGAAATGCAATTGTATTTTTTTGCATCAATAACCCAGAATCCACCACATGCAGGCGTTTGCACTTGTGTTCCACCCTGCTTTCCCCAAGAATAGTTATTAACAGGGTTTATATTTGCGAAGTAATTTACATTAACAATAGCTATATGATTTTAAACAAGTTTCTACTTTTTGTTTAAGATTTGAACTTGAACTTACGATTCAGTTTTGGCATTGATCTTTCAGAGTCTAGTTTCTGAGATAAATCCATCTCTTGCGTCTAATACCTGAATTTCAACAGATCTACTGAATTTCAACAGATTCACTGACCACTTCCACAATCCCTTCACCTGCCCGAGTGTGATATGGGAATTTTATGGGTGCATCATAAGCAAATGTATAGTTTCTAGAAATGATAAAATATCCTTGTTTTACACATCACTGAAGTGGAGGAAAGTAAATACGTTGATAATTTAACTGTTATAGTTTAAAGCTTCAAATCTTAATGTTGGCGGTAAATTCTCTTATAGCTATAGAAGTATTCTTGATGGGTAAATTTTTGCGTTGTATACTATACTGTGATCCAATTCCTTGATGTTTCCCCTCTAGCCCACTGACATACTCATGACCAAAGACAGTTTAACAAAAATAGCCAAGTAAGCATTTCTTTGAATCACCGGATCCATGATGCTTAAAGCAGTGCTTCTCAACCGGTGTGCCTCGGCATACTAGTGTGCCGCGGTATTTTCGGAGTTGTAGAAAAAGGAAAGAAATGCACTTTACATTCAATACCGCAGTTTCATCTTTGTTATGAACTCATTAGTCTCGAATAGAGCATAACGGAGCTGGAGGCAGATGTTATCTCATTATGTAATTCTGCCTTTCCTCTGGCTTAGAGATCGTAATTAACTGCTTAACAGATGTATTTTACCTCCGCATGAGTTTAGATATAATGCTGCTAGTTTAATTGCATTGAAAACTGAATACCAATGGTGAAACATTTATTATTTTCCAGCGTGTAAAGAAATTGCACGGGGAAAACTAGGTTGCTATGCAACGAATGAGGTGATCAGAACGCCAATTCCAGACGATGTTATCAGGTATCGAATTAGATAACGGGTGACATTTTAAAAAGTTGGTTGATAAATTACAAATAGCTGGTAAATTTTAATTTAAGTTTACAAATGAATACATATTGAAGTTTATTATTCTTGCTAACTTAGGACGGATTTCAAGATCATACTTTCTGAAAAGAACTATCGCAGCTTGCAATTGGTGATGCTGCGTTGGATTGAAGGTTCTGCTGCGTTACATCGAAATAAATAAAAAACAATGGGATCCAGTGTTAAAACTGTACATGCGCTTGAAATGATTGAACAGTTGCAATGATGAGAAACATCAAAATGTTCATGCTAAATGCAAACGAGCTGATGTGCGCATCACATGACTTCCTTTTACTCCAATTTAATGTCATTTTATCACTATTGGCAGTTTTAATGATTCAATAGTTTACTCTCTATGTATTCAATAGTGCCACATTGAAACCAGAATTTAAAAAAAAAAAAAAAAAAATCACCAAATTTGTCGCCAAGTTGGCGATAAAACTTGGCTACCAAAAGACTGGCGATATATCGCTGCGTGTCCGCCAAATTATAACACCACTTGAGTTTACATCGAAATTAACAATGATTCCCCCCCCCCAAAAAAAAGGGGCAAAAGACCCCCTTTGGAGCATACGAATGCAACCAGAAAGGAAGGCGCGAAACTAGACCCTACTAGGAGTCTACGTACCAAATTTCAACTTTCTAGGACATTACGTTCCTGAGTTATGCGACATTCATACGCACATACATACGTACATACAGACGTCACGAAAAAACTAGTTGTAAATAACTCGGGAATCGTCAAAATGGATATTTCGGGTGTCTACGTTCCTATGCATATATCCACGTGTGGTCGGGTTGAAAAAAAAACTAAACATTCCTTCGGGGAAGAGCAAAATGGATATTAAGACCGATTTTTGAGTGAAAATTTTTTCGCGAATACAATACTTCCTTTTTTGTAAAAGGAAGTAAAAACGAGTTCGAAGTGTTCAAATCAGTTTGTGGCGGCAGAACACTTGAGTCATGATTCAAATTTAAAAGCTTATGCAGTACTTCTAGTTGACTGTCATTGGAAAAATGACGGGGTTCGTGATCTGTTGACGCATCAACAAGGAATTTTCTTAAAAACAACGAGAAAAACTGATATAACACAGAAGCAGCCGCTCCTTAAAACTAGGGTTTAACGAAGTGCCTTTGGAAGCATATTGGCTGTTAATAAACAACGTAAAACAAAATCTCTGCTTATGTTGTACATGAGCTGTTTCTGTTATTTTAAAGATGGTATGAGATTCTTGGCATTGACGCTTTTCAAAAACAAAAATTTCATGTCTAGATCCTCAAATTAAAAACTTCGTGTAGCTCTTCCATCATAAAGCTGAATAGTTTTGGACTTTCTGGCCGAAATGAGCTTGATAAACTTTTATTCAATTTCTGAAGAAACTGAAATATTAAAATATTTAAAATATTTATATTGTATACATATTTAAATTGCGTTTTTTTCCCTTGCCGTGATTAGTGAATGATGAGAGCGTTGTTTATATTGACGAATGAAATTTAGTACAGTGTGCCGCTAGGGTTAAGCAAACCATCCAAGTGTGCCGCGTAGTAAAAAGGTTGAGAAACACTGGTTTAGAGGATCATCAGGCATCTGACTTGTAGATTTTGTGACTTTAAATAAGTGTACAGGTCCATGTCTCTAGTTATTTTCTTTAATTTTCGAACAGGAGCTGCATATTTTTTAAAGACGTAATGTACAAGTGTTCTAATTCCATTAGTAGTTTAGTTTGAAAAATATACAGACCCAGTACTCCGAACGCACGTTTTAACGAACGCTAATGCCTGAAAGGTCTTGGTTTTGGGAGATCGAGATCAATATCACATTTTCATTTCTGTATTGCATTGACGTTATCCATATACTTTTGTTTGCTTTTTAAGTCAGTTTTTAAAACTTCGATTTCATCCGACCGAGTTCTATTTAAGTTGATAAAATAAAAGTTTACAAAAACAGTTGAAACTTTTATTCATTATTCAGTTTATGTTCCTCTTTTAAACTCCGGCTGTTGAAAGGGTTATTAAACTGGTTAGTGAGTAGGTAGGTTTGGCATTTTTGGATGAGACATGATATGGATTAATGGGAAAAAAAATTTTACTCGTGATCATCAATGTAAAAATTGAGTCACAAATCTAACTTCAAACCTTGATCCAAACTTAGAAAGTTGTTTAAAATCCAGTTGCTGTGAATGTAATTTTTTAACTAAATGTGTAAATTCAGTTAATAACTAGTCTTCATGGAAACTGCAGGTCTGAAATACAAAGTACAAGCCAAACACACCTACTTGTGTTTGGTTCTGGGTTGATAATGCAATAAAATATAATTGTATTTCCAACAAAGAGTAGTATATTGAACATTTGTTGTAAAAAAAAAAAAAAAAAAAAAAAAAAAAATGGAATCTAAAAGAAATACTGCAATGTGCAAAATCGATTTGTGATTTATTTCACGAAACTTTTCGGCTTATGTGCGAACTAAAACCTGTAAAGGAATATATATATATATATATATATGAGAAGAAAGTTTTAAAAGGAAGCATGGGAAACGGTATTCGAACAAATTTCAAACGTTTAGATTCAAAAAAAAAATTAAAATTGGTCATTTTACCTTTTTAAAACTTCGTTGCCAATGCGCGATCTGAAGACATAAATGTTAATTTTACTTTTCTCATGTTTAGGATGGCAATACACAACTTTTTTTTGCTATTAGAAGTTGCTCCTGTTTTCGGCTCACCATAAAGCCCAATTTGCCCATACATGTCAAGAAGAATGGTGTATTAAGTATGACAACCACCACTGACTGTCAGCAAAACCATCCTTTCCTTCAAACGCAACGTGACAGACATATTAAAGATTAAGTAACGGAAAATTACTAACACGAGAAGTTGTCTCTGCTTGTCTGTAATATTTTAAGGGGAAAATTAGTACAATTTAAAAGATAAGTCTCTCTTCTGCATTTGTTTCGGTGAAGATCTCAGTACACGGCAAAAAAGCTGAAGCTGTTCTGTCAAAATTTTCAATTGTCAAAACAATTCGTAAATAGCTCATGATGTCAACCATACAACGAGGATTTTTTGTCAGACTTGAAGGTGTCATCGTCTTCACTAGTGCTGCTGTGAGATGCTTCTAGTTCAGTGCAGTTCTTTGTGGTTTTAACCTTAACCCTTAATCATCTAACGATGAGCAGCTTTCAGATAGTTAGTAACAAAAAAAAGGTATTGCATATCATATGAACGAGTTAGAGCTATTTGTAAGTATGATGCTACAAGATTAACTGTTAAGATATATTTTCAGTATATTTTCCTGTGGTGTGTTTTGTTGCGATGAAACGCTGGATATGGAGAGTATTTAAGATTTTACTGAATTTTCCGTGTATTGTGCAGCGTTACAGCGGTGCATAACCGAAATGGCGGTTTTTGATTGCCGCACAGCATGAATTTTGCATTTTGTTCTGAGCCACATCCTCCTGTTTTGGTGGTAAACAAAACTGTAGTCTTTGTCGACTATACCTAGTTTGATTTGCAAACTAACTTTTTTTTTAACTTCAATTATTGGACTTTGGATCCAAAGATACATTTTTTCTCAGTGCGATGATTAATGTAAATGATGCGTCAGAGGAAAGAGTTTTGATCAATTCATTTATTTACAAAAAATACTATTTTATTATATTGTACACAACTATTCTTCCTAGTTACTTTTTTTTTACGTAACATTTTATTTTTCCAAATACGTTTTTGTAACTTTGATTTTTCTTTTAGTTTTACAGTTAAAATAGAAGAAAGAAGCAGAAGACCCCAGAGTATGTGATAAATTTTGGAAATATGGGGTAGAAACTTGATGTACTTGCTGCCCAAGAACTGGAAAAGGATTAATTTACAATTAAAGGGACTGGACGTAGAGGACGACCATCTACAGGATGGTTTTACGATATCGGAAAAGACCAAGCTAATGGGAGTCAATGGGGTGACTAATATAGTCAGCTGAAAGAGGATCGGCAAATCAGCCTTGCCTTACAGATGTATGTGCTTCTGAAGTATGTGAAAATTTTGTTACTCTGTAAAATTTATTTTAAGTAGTCAAAACAGCATACATTATGATCTCCTGTTTCTTTAATGTATTGTAACTTTGATATGAAGATTGAGGGATCCAAATAGCAAAAAACCAAAATTTGCTAAAAAAAAAATACTTTGAACATTGAAACGGAGTCATAATTTCGAATATGGTAGTATAGAAAGTTTCAGTAAAATTTAGATTTGTGTGCAGCTGCAGGGGGCCAAGAGGTTAAGGTATCATACCAAAATGTTCACTATAAGCAGGTTAAGCTGTGCAGCTAAATCTAGGCATTAGTACAGTAATTTAAGTATCGGGCCAACTTTTGTGCTGCCTCAAAATATGGTGGAAAAGTACCATTTAAAGTAAATATTTTATTAATTAATGAATTAAATTTAATAGATCTAAAATATTTACAAATGCATTGTTGGAGCATGGTCCAATTTAATTCTTACAGGCCGTGACAATTGCCGAAATTTATGGCAACAAAGAGCGCTACAGGGAACCCCTGTTTCTATTACATTGCCGTTGATTGGTGGATGCAGGAACTCCTATCAGCCCCTCTCGCGGTCAAAATGGGTAACTTCCTATCAAAAATAAACTTTTAAACGTTGACCATGCCTTGTGGATGCATGAGCGGATCGTAGTTGCAACGGTTATATACAGAAATATGAAATTGTCAAGGCCCGTTAAGCGTCAGTGTAACTTAGTGGGGCCAAGATTGGAATTTTTTCGACAGTAAAATTACTTGATGGTAAATTCAAGAATCGACTCCATCCTTAAGTATCAATTTAGCAAATATAACAATAAAAACTAAAGTAGCAAAAATATCAAACAACTTCCAAATTTCGTATGCACAGTTGACTCCATTATACAATAAAATCATACTTTATTAAACATAATACATAACACTGTTACACCAAGAAATTGTCGCTCAACTGAATAAAAAATTTATCGCACAGAATCCCTCGTGGGTCTTTTCAACCGAGAGGTGTGCTATTCGACTGTTTGTGCCAAAATGAAACAGATAAAGTTTAGAAATACATTACGAAGGTGGGTGAGAGAGCCCTATATATTACTTCAGAAGGCATTACAGAAAATTGTATATAGTACTTGAACTTAACCCCCTTTCCAGTAATGATAATGTTGATGAAAGTCATGTATTCATCTCTACGACATTTGTTCATATATCTTTGGAAAGGGAGAGGGTTCGTCCATATTCCGTCTTGTAAGGTATTTCTTCATCTTGTTAACAAATGTATTTTTTGGGTGGGTTAAATTTGTCATTGTCAGGTGATATAAATATATTTTGCTTATCTCCTTGAGCACCTTAGCACTGCACTTGACGACTGCATAAGGTCCGTTGCGTGGTGGATGTGACGGAAACTTGGGTGCAAAATTGCAAGTCTTGTGATACGAAAGCGTCAAATTTGTCAGTGCTGGAAAAAACATGACATATATCACTTCGTTTCTGTATCATAACTTCAGAAAGTTTTATAACTGAATGTTCATCGAAAAAATATTGAGATTTAAAGTGCAGTTTCATAAATAGGGTCGGCTGGTGAAGTAGACATGTAAGTTTTAATTCTTCACGGAGTTAAAAGGAGTATGGTGGAAAGCACATCTGTCCATTTTTCAATTTGTTGAGCAATTTATGCACATTTCAATTGTCTATGCGAGTTATTTTATTAGAACACATGATAAAAGATGTTATGTTGAAGTTCATATCTTTTTGGCACCAATGAATCGAGTTGACGAAATAACTCTCTTAAATTGACGACCTAGCTCTGAAGTAAATTATCTCGATAACCAAATTTTGAAATCCATTCAGACATCAACGTCTTAGTAAATGTTGATGCTTTCATATCACAAATAAGATATCCTTTTGGACATCACGTTACCTTATTTCCGTTAAGCAAAACTTTTTACCTTAATATTCAGATAGCGGTCAATGAATGCTATCAAAATAAATGTAGGAAAATTTTGTTATATAAATATGAAGTTGTTATATAAATATCAAGCTTTTCCAGTTCAGCTTTGGTGTTTCTAAAAACCCTTGTTTTAGGTAGTTTCAACACTTTTTTACCCCCATTTTGATGTCTGTAGCTATTCAAGGCCAAAAAAGCTTAGTTGGAACTTTCATTCCTGTGTGAGTTAAAATATGTATGTTTGAAAAAGTTTGTTTACGAAACCTTTTTGTTCGAAAAGGTCGTGCTTTTCTTGTAGAATATCCCAAAATGCGTCAGTTTTTGTATCTGGCATAGTAAGTGCCTTTAATACTAATTTAGAATCCTGCTTTTCTAAAGCAGATTTAAGTTCAACTTAGATCTTTGCTAAGCACTTAACTTTGCATTATTTAGTGAAGTAGGAAACTTACTTGTTCGAGAAAGAGCATCGGCTGCGTCTTTTTAGCTACCTTGAATAAATTAAATGTCAGTCGCAAACTCAGAAATAAAGGATTACAATCTGCTTTGTCTATCTCTGTATGTATCTCTGCTCTTTTTAATTGCTTAAGTGACTGGCTTACGATCAGTGTATATTGTACATTCCATCGTCTCAATGAAATATCCAAAATATTCTACTGATTCCTAAATGGCTACTAATTCTGTACTAGAGAGGTTATCTCAACTGAATAGCATTCAGTTTTTTCAGAAAAGTACTATTTGTCTAATCTTTTTTCAGTTTGAAGACTTAAGGTTGAAACAATGGAGATATAACTTGCATCAGTGTGCAATGCCAACTTTCCTAAGTGGGATAGACGAATGACGTGCGCAATAAACTTTGTTTAGACTTCAAAACTAGAGACCATTCTATAAGAGGGTTGAAATTCTTTTTAGCTCTCCTTATTTGATCTGTTAAAGGGGTAAGCGGACTTGCTGCGTTTTTGACAAATTCTGAAATAATTTAGTAATCCAGTGAATCTTCGAAGCTCTGACATTGTTTTTAGATTAGGATAATTTCGAATGTTTTTAACCCTTGATATTAGAGGTTTAATTCCTTTAAAAGAAATGTTCTCAAAATGATATTTTAGTTTGAGCGAAAACACTTTTTGAAATATTCACGTTAAAACCATACTTAGCGAGGCAACCAAATACCATTGAGTTCTAAGTGTAATGTTTTATTTTCGGAAAAAGACTAGTATGTCGTCTAATAAAGCAACAGCCACGTCTAAATTTTAAACTGTTTAGTGTTTAAATGGTGGAAAAATTTGCCGTACATTTAAAACCAAATGTCAAATATAAGAATTATAACGAAAATTTATCATAACTATCTTAGAGGAAAAATGCCATTGTAAAATGCTCGTTTCATAGTGTATGTGTGGTAGATTGTAACGATCAGGTACAGTGACCGAATTTATCCTACGAAAATCAACACAAATGAGGTAGGATTCAACTAATGTGGATACCTTTGTCATCATGCTGTTAATGATTGAGTATTTTGAGTCAACATACAGTATGACATTTTTAAGTTACCTTAAGTCTACTAAAAGTGAAAAACCTCTTGGCAAAACTTTCTGCTTAACAGTGAAGGTATTTTTTTGCAGCATTGTCTCCACTTTTAACTACCACATACACTTTAATACTGTACTATGTATAAAAAATGAAATATTTCAAATGAATGTAATATCATTTCAACAGATTTATACAATTTCAGCAACTTCAAATCGACATTTCAAAAGCTTCCAGATAATAACTTTATATTTGTCGTACTTCAGAATTAGCTGTGTACAGTTCTGTAAATATTTTTCCTAAAAGAATTGGAAAGCCGCTTTTGTAAGATCGCCTTCAGAGTTACAGCACAGAGCCACGAACCATTTAAATAGGATACAAGTTGATGTTTTTTATGCGTGAAACCACATTTTTATCCTAAAATACAAAACTTGTTACACTAATGAGTTTTGATAATTCATTCAATTGATATTCAGCAGCAATCTCCAGTGGATAGCTTACCTTCTCTGCGTTACTCCTTTCCAGATATTGATACTTTTGATAGATTTCAAATTTTATACCTCATTTATAGTGTCGTAAGTTTAGTATTCTTCTGGTTGATTCAATATTTACTCCGTAAAAGAGAAAATAAAACAGTAAACTTAAAGTCTTTCCTTAACATATCATAATCACATTTGGTTTATAAATATCCTTAAACCCATGCAGACAAAAAGAATATCAGGTAATGGATTATAAACCCATATGTTAGCAACGCAGTTTATACTTCAATAACCAGTAATCAATAATACCTAACCGTAACTATACAAACTAGCTACCGGAGAATAAGCGAATTTATAAATTGAGGGACATATTAGCTCCCATGGAAAAAAACTGCCTAAAACCAGAATTTTCCGAATCAAAACTGCTTTCATTGCTACCTCGATTTCGCGTTTCTGCGTGAAGAGTCAAAGTAGCTACTGGTTATGTATCGATGCATGTCTAAATGTTTCTAAAAATCAGTCAATTCTCGTGCTTACTCCAAAAAAGCAAGGAAGATCTTAACTTCCGTAGAGGTTATTTTCCACATTAAAGTTTACATAAAAAAAGTACTTTAATGTGTTTTTTTTACATATAAGCGGTCTCGACTTATTAAACTTTCCACCTCCATTGGTGTTTGAAAGTGCTTTAAGGTACTTAACATTATTGATTTGATACAAAAGTATCTTATATTTTTGTATAGTGCTTTATCATTACTTTTTTCTTTAATTTCTTTAAAAAAAATAATCACTCATTTTTCCCCCCTCGGATTTTTTGTCTTACCTTTGAACGAAACCTTTTCCTCAAATGTGAAGTTTCTAATTATTGATATTGATTAAATAATGTGAATTGTGTTGAATTGTTCATAGTTTGTTAGATTTTTCTGCAAAACTGACAACATAATTATTTTGATAGGATTTCACTTAATTGCTAAGGAAACGTTCGAATTTTTGAAAAGGCTGGAATTTATTTCACGATTTTGATAACTTTACACTAGAACAACTATTTTGCTTGGCTCCAAATTTACACACTAATTTCATTAAAACAAATACATTGAATTAAAAAAATACTTGTTTGTCCCGTTGCCAAAAAATAATTAAAAAAATAAAGTAAATGAATTTTCATAACCGAATAAAAATCACTGTGTCAACTTAAACCGATTTATCAAAAACACAAAGTTCTCCTCTTAGCTTTATTTTAAAACACAAGACTCAAAATTCACTTCATTAGCCGCCGTCAAAAACAGTACATGAATTAAAATTGAAGTAAAAATAGAAACTAATCATGTCAACAAGAGTTATTTCATAGTTAAAACCAGGCTGTAGAATCGGAGTCGAGGGTTTAAAATTAAAAGATTTGAAATCTTAGTCTGTCCTTTCCCCTCAGTCTATAAGTGGGTCAATGTTTGGAGTCCGGCTTATTCTGAGATAAAGAATTTGGAGTCGAAGGACCTGAAATTCTAGTAGTCGAGAGTTGCTCATCTACAGTTAATTCTAACAAAGTTTGTTTGAAACAAATTAACCTTTAGGTTTGGGGTCTATATTGAATTTATCTTCTCCGTACGTTCTAATGTTTAAGTGGTTAAACTGTTCAAAATTTAAGAGAAAATTGTTCAAATCCAAAATATAATTTTGTTCATTTTCTACACGAACGTCTGTTTTTTTTTTTTTTTTCAAAAACGTTTGTCTGAACAAAACTTACTTTTTAGTTTGGGATTTATGTTTGCTGTGAGATTTTCCGCAGATGCTAGGGTCAAGTTTTTTGAAGTGTTCAAAATTGAGCGAAAATTCGTTCTCATCAAAAATGAAATAAAATGAAGCAAATTCATAGAGAAGGTCCTCCAAAAGTTAAATCAATTAAAATCATTATATTCAGTTTTTTATTAGTTGGGGCATTATTTTGCACTCGATATGATATCGGAGTTTAAAGACGGATAATCTATAATCGTCGAGTGTCGGAAACTATCTAATGAGAACTGAAAGGGGATCAAGTTTGTAGTAATGCCGGGTAATGGAAAATGCGAGTAACGGGTTTATAAGCAGCGTTTTCTCGTCTTGTCAAATTGTGGTCTTTTGAGGACGAGGTTCGGTTTTAGTGTGCAGAGTTTGAGGCAGCTGCGGTAATACTTATGAAATAATATCTAATTTTGTGCTAAAATTCTGGGAAATGAGTATTTAATGTCTTAAAATAGATAAAAGTATTACTTGGAAATGACAATTTGCGCATAAGACTTTAGCATAAGTCAGCAGCTTGAGTACTTACTGAGTACAATTCGTTGGTCAGTTTCCCCTAAAATTGGTAGTTGCTCGGAGAAAACGACGAAACGGTAAGCTAACACATTTCCAAATTATGATCCCCTTCCCCTTTGCCGAGTTCAAAAATATCCTTACCATGATTAGTTTAAATTTATCTGAAGCAATAAACTCCATTAAGTAAGAAAGAAATAGTTTTAGTTTATTGTTGAAACAATGGATCTCTTAGTAAAATTAAATATTGTACAAGCTATATTGTTCATTCTCGCTAGAAGCTGGGAGGTTTGTAGCCTTTTTCTTGTTATTTAGCGGTACGTTACCGTAACCGCTGGCGTGATGGAGCGATCTGCTGGGACGACCAGTTTCCTGTAATTCTGCTCCACGAAACTACGGGCTCACAGGTACGTGGATGAGTTGTTGAAGCTCGGTTATAAACTCGCGTTTATCAGCATGACAAAGCTCGGCCTTTGCAGCAACAATTGAAGGATATTTCAGAAACGATGTTACATTTGAACCGAAATTATAGCGATGCAGGGGGAGACAGAAAAGTGAAGCAAACGTAAGCGCAGACAGGTCGAAAATTTGGGATATTCTTTTTGAGAAAATGTTCCGAAATGAGAAACTATGGACACTGGGTCACAGGGAATCAATGTGCGCTGCTGTGCGTGCGTCAGACATTTAAACGAGTGCCTTTCACCCTTCGGTTGTGTCACGTTACCACCAGAGTGGCCAGATTGAAACCACTGCTGAGTAATTTTACCCTCTTTTCAAAGCACCCTTTTAGAAACAAATTGGGGGCTCCGTCCCTATTTGCCGCCAATGTTGCCCTAAGGCCGTCTCTTACGGGTGACAATCGATGAGTTTCATACTTTCAACCCTGGAAGTACTCAAAAAACCATGGATGATATTCGCCACTTAGGGGTAACAGTACAGAATTCCTCCGTCCTGTATCCAACAATACCAGTATAGACCTGGCAGATTTCGACAGTCCGGAGAAGATAGGGTTACTGACACATGCGTAACTCATACATGTTTTGATAAACTAATTAAACAACACTGAGTGCCAATCTTAGAAGTTTAATGGTATGCCAGTTCCAAGTAGACGAATCTTCCCTAATACACCCTGTATGAGGGCACTATCGTCCAGGACGATTAGATTAGCCGCCTTCGGCGTTGGACTCTTTGAAAACAACCTATTGTGGTTTAGTGCACACCACCTTTAGAGGTGTACTTCGTAGGCTTCGCTGTCTTCTTGCCGCCGCCTACTGCACAGCTTCTGCCTTGTCGCCTACGGCGCCTCGCTGAACCCTCCTGCAGCAGAATTTTGCAGTACCACATTTCCTAAAAGTACCGCAAGGGTTCTTTTTGCGTCATCCGTACTTGCCCCCTTGAGACAGCTCAAGGTAGGGAAATTACGTAAATTGACGTTTTTGGGACTTAAATTACATCATTTTAAAAGAAAAAATAATGGCATCAAAAATCGTGTTTTGAGCCATTTCATACCTTTTTTTTTCGCATCGAAAAACGCGCATCTCTTACGACTCTCGGAAAACATTGGCTTTTCCCTGCGCGTTTCTCTGTTTTTCTGTCACTTGCTAGCAGCACCTATTGATAAACCAACCGTAAGGGGAAAAGTGCATTATAAGGGACTTGATAGTGGTTTTTAACTTCAGTACGCGCAAGTAAAGTATGGGTTCGTATCTTATCCAAGCGCGACTACCCCCCTCTTTCCTTCAAGACTATTCAAGATCTAAAGCTACTACCCCCCCTATCCAGAAAAATAAAAAATATGGTGACAAATTCTTGGCCGTGTGGTCCCCTGGTAAAGAGGAAATGCTAGGAGGTGAGGTGGGAAAAAATATAGACTTTATATAATAGAATTTATATTTTACCTAAGCGGAGCTTTTCAATTTGCTTTTAACTTTATCAAAGGTTGTTGTTAATGAGAATTTCATTGGGGTTCGGGATGGGCTCTTGTGATACAACGTAATGCTTATCGGTAAGAGGTGGGGGAAAGGAGGATAGGAGATGGAACAGAGCATATTAACGAGATTTCTTCCGTAACACACTTCACTCATTCTTCGATTGGATGGACTTCAAACTGAACTGGCGCCCAGTGCTGGACCTTCTCCGACACGATGCACCACGTCCAGAGATCAGTGTTGGCCTCCGAACCCACTCATATGGGAGTCTTTCCCACGAAACTCTCGTACGGTACATCTTAAGAATATACGTTGAGAGGTGGAGGAAAACATTAATGGAGACTTAGTTTACTTTTATTCAATCCGGACTTTTTAATTAGCCGCTAACTTTATTAAAGAAATATTACCAATGTGAATTTGGAGGGACTGGCGTAGTTATTCAAATGGGGACACAGAGTATTAAACTTGTTCAAAACGGAATTTTTCGAAAGAATTGTTCCAATTCTGATGGAGTTAAAAAGGGGTTATGCGTGTTATTTTCAAAATTTCTCTTCTGAAAAGCGGTTTTGGAACAATTTTCCTGATTCAGATCGATATTTTTAGGAGGTTTGCCGTTATTTGAGAATTGTAACCTTTTTTTTGAATGAGATTCTCTTCAACAGACGTCCTTATCCTAACGGTTTAAGTTCAGGAACGATTTCGTTTTTATAACGGAGAACTTTTGAGACTACTCATTTTAAGGGACTATTTAGGGACTTTGTACTTTACTCTTGTGGAGACTTTTAAAAAGCGTTGTTTCATTTAAATAATATTTTGGAGACGAATGTCCGGATTCTACTGGTGTTTCTTGGCTACTGTGTTCCTTATTCTAATGCGGTTTTATACAGCTCGTTGATGCTATTGTGGGACTCTTGCCTTTCTACCAATGGCACTTTTATTTTCCTTTTTTATTCAGGAGAAAAATGACTTGCCTCAAGGCTCACGTACCCGTAATTTTCTTTTTGGGAAGAAATCAATGCAGCAATGTAGGTAGCTCACGCAACACCAGACGCAATTTGGTGTAATTTGGGAACTTTAGTTTAGTGTCAATTTCTTTTAAAAAATTTGATTATTAAACCGGAGTTTTTAGAGACTAATTTTCAATATGAATTTTTAGGGGACGGTTTTATTCTGACGGAGAAATTTCCCTTTTCTCTCTTTATTTAAACTAGGTTGTTGAACATGCGTTTCTTGACGCTACTTTTATTTTCAAGGTAGACTGTGTATCGCGGAGCGACGCTGCTAGTTCTGAATAAAGAAAAACTAAAAAGCATTGTCTGATTCGACGTGCTGAAAAATCTACGGCGAATAATCTTAGATTTTATGATTGCTTTTAGTTTTACCATACATAGTTTAATTTTTACTTTGAGCATGCTCTTAGACTTGTATATAGTTTGTAGATATTGCCGTGCTTTCTTCAGCATCTCATTTCAGGCAAGTTCCAAATCATTTTCAAGTTTTAATGCCTTTTACGAAATTTGCATTTATGCAGGGGAAAAAAAATGATAGCATTCGCATTTAAATGAGTTTTGCAACGTTCTTGTTGTAGTTGTATAACTTTTACTTACTAACTTAACATTTTTTTAAAAATAACTAATAACCTCTACTTCAGGAATGGAGCAAACTTTTCAAAATGTTCATTTTTTAAACTGTAAAAGTGTTTGATCCGACGTTGCTCAGTCTGTTTTGAAAATAAAAGTTACGTAAAGTAACACATGTTACGTAAGAAGGCTTGAATAAAATGAAAGTGCAATTCAGAAAAATGAAAACATACCATAAAAATATATATTGAAATTCGGAAATTACTTCTAAAAACTCCAGTTTGAATAAGAAAATTTTGTAAATAAAGTTGTCATCACCCAAAAAATCCAGTCTCATCCAATTGCATCTGGCGTTGCGTGAGCTATCTCGATTGTTGGTTCGAGAAAAAAAATTGCCCGTCTCTCGCCGGGCGTCAGCGGAGCTTAGTTTACCCTTTGATCAGTAAGCCTGATATATGTATGAAATGAGTCCTGCCGATACTACATTAATGTATCGTGATAGCAAAAAGATGATTACTTTAAATTCCCTGTTAGTAGAAAAAACAAAGAAAAACAAGAATTTTACTTTTTCATTTTCAAGGAAAAATAAAAACAAGCAGAAAGTAACAAATGTATTTTCAGCTATATCCTAATGATTTTCCCTCCAAATCACTTCACCTTTTAGCGTGTAACCCTAGGTGGTTCCACACTAGGGGTCCGCGAAGGAAGCTCTCTCCGTTTGGCTGGGTTCGGAGGTCGTCATTGTTCTGCTGACGTTGTACATTGCGCAAGGCAAAGGTTCCGCAATTTGTTCCAGTCCCGTTTTGAACGCATTCCTTAATGTCTGAACATGACGCGCAGCGAAGTATGCAACGAACCACAGCTCGTTGGTGCGCGGTGGTTCCCTCTCCGTTAAAGCGAAATGTTTTCAAACCGTAGGAGAAAATTCCCTTATAAAAGTCCCATTGAGAAGCCCATTAAAAAAACTAACCTAAACGCTACGATAAATATTTCGAGCAGCGAGAGCCATTTTGTGATATTTTTGGGTCCTAAAATTAAAATTTGAACCTTTCGTTTTTTTTAAGCTTCGAAAGCGTCCCTGATGCAAAAGTACCTACGAGTTAAATGTGACTAAGATTTGACGTTAACTGTGGATTATTACAGCGAATATAAATAGAACTTAACGTTTTTAGCAGGCAGGTAATATATAACTCCCGTCATAACTTGTTTACAGAACTGCTGCAAAGTATGGTATGCCAAAATGTCTGTTCTTTTGAATGATATGTATATAAGTAGTATAGTATGTGTTTGTGTCCGTAACCCAATCTCCTCCGGGCTGCCAATGTACCAGGTCCATCCCACTACGGCTTTATATAGGACAATCAGGGAAAGCTATTTTACCAATCTCATCCCTCGAAATCTTAACTGTACAGAGACGAATTGATAAAAATTACATTAAAATCTTTGGGGAGGTGGTGACCATTAGTATATTTTTAATATGTGCGAGCAATTCTTCACCTCCATAATAAGGTATATATGTGAAAATGGCACTACAACAATCTACACAAGTTTTATTACTGTAATTGGTAGATTAACGGGTTATTAATGGGCATTAAGTCCTATCGAAATTAGTAGCGAATGCCATTGAATGTGTTGTTCAACATTGTCTTGCTGATAGTTAAAGTTGATGTACCGGGGGATTCGGACCTTCCCCCCCCCCCCCATCCAGAAGATCAATAATTACGCAGGAACATGAGGAAAGTAGATAAATATCCTGCGAGGGGAGTCAGTACAATAAAGCACCTTTGAAGTTCTTTCGTACCGGCCTAAGTAGCATGTGTTCTAAAACCATCAAAAATTTACCGGAAGCAAATGTCTACTGCTAAAAAGCAACATTTTATTCTTAGCAGATACTCGAGAAATGAAATTAGAACCAGCCATTCCTTCGCTGGTGACGCCTGAGGGACCGAACGGATGGTCGGTGTCTTTAGCACTTGCTGCGAGTTTTTTTACTGAACTTTATATCTGATTGTGCAACTTCTTCTTCTTTTCTCAGAGTGGTAGCAGAAACTATAATTTTGCTAAGGGTCACCGAGAGACAAGACGAGCACTTTTAAGTTCGGCCACTACGCCCCCTCGCGGTTCCATTACAAACTACCCCCCCCCCCCCTTTCGGACTAAGATGACATTGCCTCTCGTCCGTCCTAAATTTACCGCTCAGAAACGAGTTATGAAAGTCATTGCCAGCTTTCTAAAAGTTTGAGCTTCCTTGCTAAAAGAAAAATACAATTTGCCACAGAACGCTACATTCTTCCTCTGAGCTCCACTAAAATTTAAATATGCCTGGAGGTACACATTTTTTTTTTTAAATCTTTCAGTATTTCTAATGGGTAACTCGAGATTTTCAGAGAAGGTTAGCTTAAGAAACTCGGGGTAAAAAGTTCATCTTTTAACTGCCTTTTGTATATACAAGAGAAAGATCCTGGTCGAAAGCCATTAAACAGTTGATGAGAGAACAGGACAAAAAAGCTTTTCTCACTATCATGTAGCTAGCTGAAAGACTTCGCTTCTTTCATGAAAAGAAAAAAAAAACAGTGCTATGTTTTAATCACAAGGGAACATTGCAAGAATAAAGTTGGGAATAATAACACTCCCTAGTAAGACACAAAGCTTTAATTGTTTCTTATTGTTTTAAAACTAGTCATACAAAAGCAGGATTTTTAAGTTATGCAATAGGTGCTTAAAAATGCGTGCTCTGTCCTTGGCCCATCCATGTCAAGGAAAAAAAACCATTAATAACTCAAAGAGAAGTAAAAAGCAAGTACTGTTATTAAAAAAGAGTATATATTAAAAATCTATTACTTAAATCATAACTACAGGTTTGAAAATTGTCATGGAATTTAATTTAAAATTGTTGATCAAATAAGACTTGCTTTCCCGAACAATCCAAGAAAAAAAAAAGAAACCAAACTGAATGTGGCTCAATGCGATTTTTCCATAAGTCCTTTGGTACACTCTGTACCGTCACTCAAATACATAACTGATCAAAAGGTATGGATCGTAAAGCTGCGTAAATAAAACACATCCAAAACATCAATTTGTATCTTTGATTTAAATCAAAAATTTGTCTGGTTTCAGTGGAGTTAAAGTGCGATTGATTTACCTTTTTTGTTCGACAGAGAAAAATATGCGGCCCCTATTTTACTTAATTGACGATAAACAATACACGGCTCTGTATCCTTTTCTCCGATTTTCAACAGTATAATCGGATGTATCTCATTCACTGATCTCAAGCATTAGAAAAAGAATTTAAAACGACTTTTTAACAATTGATTTAATTGAGTAACTTGAGAATCTGAGAGGTTCTTATTTAATTCGTTTGTTTAAATTGTTTCCTTGAAGTCGTAGTTTCATGGTTTTCACTTATAAATGTGGTAAACTTGAGATTGTTTCTCCCCCCCCCCTCCCAGGGATTTCTATTGGATAATTCGTTTTTCATATGTTGCTGCGAAAAACGCCGGAGCCAAAACCCATTGAGCGGATCATTCTTTCGGTCTGTTCGTAGCCAAAACAAGAACCTGGTCTCCAATTTTTAATTCGCTTTTTACAGCGTTTTTATCGTGCAACGGCTTTAGCTTGATCTGCAATGCTTCCAGGCTATCTGCTGCCACCACTTTATATCGGTTTAAACGATTGATTAAATTGAACATTCGCTCGGTTGACTGCTTTCTACCTTTGGCTCTACCCAATGTTCTACCAAATGCGTGTGGCCATAAGGTATCGGTTCTCGTTTTCAGTGCTTGTTAGATGTAAGCAACAATTATTACTTTACATGTTAAAAACCTCATAAAGAACAGGCACTAGCTTCAAATGGGACCTTTTCAATCGTTAGGATGCCTTGTCTTCTGAAATACGTCACAAGTTTGAACAAATTCATCAATTTATTTAAAAAGTTCGGCCGATAAAAATACCGGCTTAATTTATCTTTAGATTTAGTACTACTCATATGTGTTGTAGTCTATTCATGGCACAGGGTTTTGATATTTCACATAACCGTTTCCGTATTACTAGCAATTAAATGAAGCTCCCGGACGATCTTTTTAGGTGTGAAAAACATCCCCTTTTCGAGTGAATAAGTCTTTTTCACTGTTTCAGTTTTTGTCTCTATCTATTTAATTCTTAAAAATTTAGGCAATTATTTTGAGCCATGATAAACTTATCTCTATTGAGTTTCGCATAGCTAACTAGAGCAGATTTTTTAAAAAATTTGATCACTTTCGCCAGCGTTGAAACAAATAAAATCTGGAGTTCGTAAATCAAATCGAAACGTGTTCATTTACTTATCTTTTAATCTTAATGCAAATATAATAATATACGGTTATACATAAATTGTGAGTGGAAACAGCACGGTTTTCAATACTCAGTAGAAAAATAAGTTGTTTGTAAAGAAAGAAAATGATAAAAGATATTAAATTTTCCTCTTGTGCACAGTAAAATCTTGAAATAGAAACCAAAAGTTCTCTCACAACATTTTGTGCATTTCATTTTCATTGGTAACCTTCTTCTGTATGTTTATCTTTGAAAGTGTTTAAATTGCTCATCCCTCACCATGGCAAATTTAGAAGTGAAAAAATCGAAGTGAGCATGCAAGCAAATTATCTTAAAGGACAGTTTGCACCTTATTTTTTAACTTTTTGCAATATTTTCGCTAAAAACTCCGCTTTATTTATGTGACTGCCTACAAACCTTCGAATTACCTCCATTAGCGACAGTCAAGCCGCCAGTTATTTTTTGCGCGAGATTTTCATCCAAGTATTTATTCTTCAAAAGTTTCTTACTTGTGGGGCAACGATTCCTTCTTTTAGTATAGAATCATTCAATTTGTGAAAAATGTTTTCAATTAAAAAATCCTTTACTTTTTTATCCGTAACTTTACAAAATATTTCATCAAACGAAGTTTTATAACTAAGGGCAAAATCACATTTTCTTGCGGAATAAATGGTTTACATTGAACATTTGATTTACTACAAATAAAATCACTTCTTGGCCGTTATTTAACTTTATAGTGGATTTTCATGTCTCTACTGTCTTATAAGGATAGAAAACAAGGATTTGTTAACCCAGCTTGCAGTTCGACAGTGTAGAAACAATGTTTAACTCTGCACAAGTTTTCCCAATAGTATTGTTTGACTAAGATTAGTTGAATATTTTCACATGTTTCTTTTAGAATGACTGAGTGTGCCATAGGTATAGAAAGGGACTGGCTATTGTTATGAAGTGAGCTTTAGCTAGTTAGCCCTTTAAGCTAGTTTTTGAACCATTAATGAAAATCGTCAAATGGTCTTGCTCGTAAGGAATTAAATTAATTTACTAATAATGTTGCAGAAGGAAAATGACTCAGTATTGGTGAAAAAATTGAACTGTTTCTTTTCCTCGGCATACATACTTTTGTGCTGGAAGCTTAACAAATGGAATTCTTTCAATCTAGGTGCCAATACTAAACTTCCCTTGTAGGCAAATCTAAAAAACGAATCATAGTTCAATTCGTGCGTCCAAATTAAATGGGATCGCTGCAGGGAGCTATTGGAAGTCGTCTAGTCCGATGTTTCTCTATTTAGATTACAATATCATTCGTCATTGCTTGAAATATCAGATTGTTCAAGAGTAGTTTCTATTGCTAAATGAACTGGATACTTCTCACTGTGATTAATTAGTTGTTATACTGATGCTTTAATTGGATATTCCATTTTACTTTTATTTATTGATGATTCCTTTTTTTTCCAATTCCTCTGCTACTAGTCAAGAAAAGATAGCATACTTTGCCAATTCCCACCAAATGATTAGTATAACAATTGACATAGAAACAGGTTTTCCATTAAACCAGTCATTTAATAGAACATAGCACGAAATGCAAAATAGTTTCATGGGTCCATTTCTTGTCTTGCACTACAGAATTTCTAAACGTGAATTCGCTTTGTTCACTCATACTTTCCACAAAAATAGTACAATTTATTTGGTTTGTTTAAGCATTTATAACGCACACTTTTCTCCACGCCTCTAGGAAAATGTCAGCATTTTTCCAAATTAACTCAGGTACTAAAAATACCAAAGGATTTACAATCGCACATATAAACACAATAGTATGAAAATCGCATAACTGAAGCAAATTAGATTTTCTTTTTAATTCAAATCAACAAATAAACTATTTCTCATAAATTAAACATCGTATAAGTTCAAGCAGCAAACGATGAATTAAAAAAAAGTGTTGCCACTTCAGGACTTTTCAGCAATTCAAATTGAAACAAAATATTCTATTAAAAGGTACTGTTACAGTTGGTAATTTTCAGAGTATACTAACAGACTATTTAATGTATCTAATTAATGAAATGTGGAATTTAATTATGTTTATAAAAGAGTGCATACCGAGGCAGTATTTAAGAAATGTGATATGTTAGGCCCATATGTCCATTAGTAATTATGGTTACTGTTAAGCAAGTAACTAACGAAACGTGATATTTTTCGTGTTAGAAAAAATGTGTCATTGTCATTAACAATTTAAAAATGCTTTTAATAATGACAATACAAAGTAGGAGTTTGATGGTTTCATGCTAAAAATTAAAATTTTGAAGTTCTCATGAACCCTTTAAAATTGCTTAAAAGATGTAAAGAATTCGAATGACAATGTTTTAGGAAAATGGCAGGGCTGCCACTGGCGACTAAAAAGATACTATTTTGATGAATTGGCAACCATGACGACTAGTTCAACCTAAAGTAAGACAAAAACTATTGTGTAAAAAAACTGCTACTATTTCAACCTAACAGCGATTGAAATGAAAAAATAAGACTCTAAAGAAAAAAATGGAAATGTAAAAAGAAAAAAGCTTCAGAGCTTAAAGTATTAATGGCGGAACTTACATAATTTCAAACTCACTCCGATTTGCAGTGCCAATCAAAGTAATGTCGGGAAAGTGAATGTTTTCGTTTGGTGGACAATAGCAGCCTTGGTACCTTCTTCCTAGTACATAAGAGTATATTAAATTTCCCACCAAATGCTGTTATTTTTTTTCAAAAATACTGATTTAATTAAAAGCAAAATTAAAAAAAGCAATGGCAACTTTTTTAGGTACTTTAGGTTATTCCCGTTTATTCACTTCTGGTAACCCTGCCAGTTTGTTCTGCATGGCGTTCTCTGCAGCTGCACTATTCTGACGATGTGATTTAATGAACATAGATAATTTAGCCATTGTAACTATTTTAATTTTGCTGTAAATGAAAGTAAAACCTAATTGTATGAGTACAAAAAAAAAAGGTAACAACTGCTGTAACTTCAAAAGTTTCATAAAGAAGAAAAAAGTATAAAGCTTTTTGCGATATAAAAAGCCTGATATACCATATAAAATACTATAGTGTGTTATCAACACTTTCTTATGTAATATCCAACTTGATTTCAAATTTGAAAGTACATTCGTTATGAAAAGTTATAGTAACTGACTTAAATGTAATCAACCACATGCCTACTTACAACCATTACAATTGTATATGTGCTAATATTGCTTTGTTATTTAATGTTAACATACAGCACTTTATTTTCTTCAATTTTTCTCTAAATGCAAATAATACTGTAATGTCTTGATGTACATTTCAGCTATTTATTTTATTGTGAATTTGATAACATTATTTAGTTAATAAGAAATTAGTTAGTAGTAAAGTTTCATTTCAAGTGGTTGCCCTGAAATTGAAAATATATTTTAAAATGGGGGTCACAAAACTTAAACCCTAAAGAGTTAATGTACCCTTTTACAGTACTATGCTATATACTAAAGCGACATATGTTTACCATTTTTAACAAGATATAATGTTGTATTATTTTTTACACCTTAAAGTGTTAAAAGAGGCTCTTGGCGTAAATTATGATTGAGTCACAATCTCAGCTGTTGTAAATTGCTATGTTAATTTCTGTTTTCTGTATAATTGCAGTCTCACGATATTATTGGTTAATTTTGCTTTTTCAATATAACTATATTTCAATTTCTTCTTATACAAAAACATTGTTTTAAATTTATTGTTTAATACTTTTGGAAGTTTCATAAAGGTCCCAAAAAAAAAAGGAACTTCAGCTTGAGAGTATTATTATGTGTCAAGTCTGGAGATTTATGTCGTCTATTTTTAGCCATTTCTTTTTAATGTTCCATCACATTTATGTTGGATCATAATTTATAAAACATGTTAGTTACGGCGAGATGGGCACGTTTGTACGCTTTTTACGTTTCATTTTTTTGTAATTGAAAGTTACTTAGTTCAATTTTCTGCAAAAAGTGGTCCTAAACATTACGAAAACAATTTGTTATACTTTTAGTGATAAATATTATCCAAGACTATTTTTAAACAGCAAAATAATTTTTGAACATTAATGAAAACATTAATGCAGATTAAGTTGAGAAATAGATGTTAAATAATATCTAGGAAAAAAGTGCTACTTCCTCAGCAGGCACTGGGTCTTTGAGGAATGAGTCATGTGTCACTTATGCACAGTTACATCAATATTTGCTGGGGTAAATAAGCTCTTTCATTCCATGAAACAATTTCAAAAAAAAAATAAAATAAATAAATCTCGTTAAATTAAAAAGTACACTGCTTGACAAATGCTAAAGAACAATTACGTTATTCGGAATAATCAAAAATAGACAATGATTGAAGAAACTTAAAATTAGAGTACATGTTTAGTAGGGACGGTCTACATTTATCACTAAATAGTAAAAAATGGTACAAATATCGTCATATTTGAAGAATTGAAAATTTAAAAAAAAAGATGCTCCTTAGATACTTTCTAAACACTCACAATAATAATAAAAAAAATCTTCTGGTCAAAATGATGCTGATATGAGTATTTTAATGACCACTGACACTAATGCATATATTTCAAGTCATCTCCACTAAACTATTGAAAAGTCTTTAGAAGATTGAAACACGTCAAGAGCATTCTAGGCATGTTCAATAGGATTTAAGTCGGGAGAGTAGGCAGGTCATTGTATACGGAGAAGATTTTCCTTTTGCAGAGTCCGATGCATCAACGCGTGGCGACGCTTTACCGTCAATAAACAAATTTTGGAGTAGCACCCCTAAAAGGATGAACATGATCCAGAAGAATTTCACTGCAATAACGTGGCGATATCACGCTTTCTCAAAGATGTGAAGAGGTTCTCAGACAGTTTGCATGATGCCTTCCCACACCATCACGCCTGGGCAGTAGAGATCACGATCAAAATTTTATGAATGACGTGCTCCATGCTCTCTTCACAGTAATTGGTGGCCAGATTCACTTGTCACACTTTGTAAAACGATTCTTCGAAGAACGTTCTAGATCAATTTCGGTGCTCCTAACCAACATGTCCCTTACACCGGCCTAATCTATATCAAGTAAGTGACCCTATTCTACTACCCCAGGGGAGTTCTTGATGACATGGACAGAGTGAGATGCAACGAACAGACATTTGTCTAACAAATCAACTTGGTTCAATCGTGATGAGATTATTCTTGCAGGAACATGCGTACCGGAAGCGTTTGCAAGGGCTACATAGCAATCCTCTTAAGGTATTGTGTTTCTACGACTACCTCCGGTGCGCTTTCGCAAAGCATTTCTTCCTTCAGTAGACGAGATGACACTCTTTGAACCCGTTGCGCCAACTTCAGTGATGACTCCTTGACCAGCATTCAGTACTCAAACTGCTCATCCACTATCATAAGTACTCAAATGATGTTTTGATGACATTTTGCTCTTAATGCATCCGAACAGAATTTCAGATATACAAAAGACTTTTATAACATTCAGCAATATTTTCGTCATAGAGCTCGGATTTTGTATGAATCAAGAGCTTGTATGCACTGTTTTATACAGGTAACGAATCCTGGTTTGCCACGTCTTATGAAATTGAATTTACTTTTTTGGTCAGCTGTCTGGGACGCAATTTAGAATAAATCGCTTGTTCTTTAGCAATTGTCAAGCAACGTACAAAAAAGTTGACATTTTAAAGTTAGAATGCCTTGGTGTTAAATCTAAACATAGAAAATGAACTTAAATGAATCTTAAGATAAAAAACTTAGCTTTTTTCTTTCAACCATTTGTTTTATTTTGTTTCCGTGTAGAATGCTTGTTTGGCAACAATTTGCGTTCAATAGAGGAACTTGAACAGAGCATGCATTATGTATTTTGGTTCTCGGAGAACAACTGTCTGTGAAAATTTAAAAGAAAATATAAATAGTAAAAAACTACAGACATGAAATAAATCTTTAGATAAAATTAATTTAGTGCAATATTTGTTATATAAATACGAAAAATACCTTCAATTTTTTTTCCTTTAGCTTTTATTATTTTTAAACATGGGTGTATAACATGAAATGTTTTCATAATGCATAAACACTTAGAAAGTTATAATTATTGAAATTAAAAAAAAATAAATTACTTGGTAGGTTGGTCCTTTCCTATGTTCCCCACGTTCTTGATCTGAAAACACGATATCAGAAATTGAAACTTGCAAATATTTGAACTTGACAAGCTAGCTTTAAAAAAGGTCGTTTTTTTTTTTTTTTTTTTTTTTTTGCAATCTTCATGAAATCCATCAAATGTGTCAATTTTCCGACGATTACTCGGCACTACTGAAATAACGCTTTATGGAATAAACATTGTTTAATATAACTCAGGGTTCCCACGACCCTTAAAATGCCTTATAAACTCGTTATCTTTATTTTTAAGATATGGGCCCTTAAAGTACTTCTTACTCATTGTCCTAAAATACTGAAGTTGTTCGAATGGAAAGTCGTACAAACACAATTGCTGTCATAAAATATTTAAATTTTTCTTGGTGATGTGAAGTTAGGGTGGGTGCTCTTTCTAGAAAACATTCCGAAAATGAAGCGCTAAAAACGCAAATGTAAGTTATCTTTAAGTGAATTTTCCGGGAAAATTTACACTATCTTTGGTGAACTCTGGGGTGATTGCGAGGGGGCTTTCGTTTGAAAATATTTCGTAGCCAAAATGTTAAACACCATTTTAGGCCTTTGTTAAATGATTTAAGGCTGGAGTGGACAGTCTTGAAAGTTCAGTTTTAAGTTATTCCTTGTGAAGTTGGGAGAAGAGGTAACGGTAGAGGAGGTTCTTAAATGGTTTTCAAAAACTGTCTAAAAAACTGTTGGCACTCTTTGGATGTGTATAGGGTGTGTAGTAAACTCATTTTAAATGGAAAAGCACATCCTTTTTGTTAATGAAATGTTTTCAGTGTTGTTGAATAAATTAAACCAACCTGCAGTTTAAGGCTATTATATTACAAATAAGCTGTCTCGACACATTTCATATGGCGAGCCTTTAGAGGATGAACAATCGACCACAAAATATGGGAATACTTTATTTGGACGGAGAAAAATCGGGGGGTGGGAAACGATTTTATTTTTCCTTTAACCACCGTGCTGAAATCAAGGACTAAAATGCAATTCCTTTTGTATTCAGCTACTGAAACATTTGTTTGAAATGTTATCTTTATTTACAAACTTATCCATATTGTTAACGAAAAATCCTTTTTCACTGAAGATAAATTTTTCCTGGGATTCTCCTTCCCAAACTATTTTCATGGAGAGGATTTGAG
The DNA here is from genome assembly GCF_026930045.1 of Uloborus diversus. Taxonomy (NCBI): domain Eukaryota; kingdom Metazoa; phylum Arthropoda; class Arachnida; order Araneae; family Uloboridae; genus Uloborus; species Uloborus diversus. Next base: position 138,471,140 of record NC_072740.1, read on the forward strand.
AAACTTCTGAGTGTGTCATTGCTGCCTTGAATTTTAGCCCTTGCATATGTAATTTCGAATACCTAGTGATTAGTTACCTTCTGTGTACATAAACTTTTGCTTTAATCATGCTAAAAACTAAACTACTCTAGTAAGTAGTACTATTAAACTAGTCCTCTTTGTCATGTAGGAAAATCTGTTTAAACATGTTTTTGAAAGATTAAACATTGAGCCTTTATTTCTTACATTTACGTCCTGTCTAATTTATATATAACATACTTGAGGGATTGCACGTTTTTCATCGGGAAGTTAAATTAAATTCTGGTACATCTTGCACTAAGAGCTAATATAAAAAATTTAGTGCTAAATGTTTGAAATTTTCATTTTTAGTTCAGGCTTTGTAATCTAATTGTGAATGCTTTACAGTTTTTTACTGAGTAAAAGTGCTTCAACTATGGCATGTTAAAATAGTATTAAATATACATGTATTTTGAGTATAAGTAAAATTCATATCTTGTTTTTTGATACGAGTGGGAATCCTGTGATTGCACCGTGTGATTTTATTATTGGGTTTAAAGAAACATAGGTGTTATTTGTTAGTCATAAATTTAAATAAAAATGTTCATAGTATTAAAGTAATTTAGACGTACAGCGTGCCCTTTCTCCCCTCAAAAGACACAGCACTTGGTATTGGGGTACTTTCTTAATGTTACTATGTAATTGATTTATGAATTTATCCAGAACATGTAATTTGTATGTATTACAAGATGTAAGTTTTAGTCTTTGCAAGCTGAATTCTTTAGTTCAAGCAAAAATGTCATTCTTGAATCACTAATTTCTGTATGTTCATGTGCAAAAAATATTCTGAAATAATATCCTTGAAAATGTTTGAACTATTCTCTAAAATTTATGATTTTTATGCTTTTATATCTATGTAATATGCTTATTATAAGCAAAAGAAAAATTTGCTTTAGTGAGAAAATTCCTTACGTATATCTACAGTGAACTCTCGTTTATGCGCCGGCCCAAGGGACCAACAGAAAAAGACGCGTAAGTGGTAAAAGTCTGTTCGAATTTCTGAAACACAATGTATAAGTTCTAGTGAGAGCATGAATGAAAGTGTTTCTAAAGAAAATAGGTTGATATAATTAGTGATTGGGCAAATTATGTAACTATAATAAATAGGAAGAAAGTAGCATGCCTAAACATCGTTTACTTCCTTTAAAAATAATTCGTAATTGATGTTTGTTTTTCGCTTTTTTCCGCCAAATTTCAAAAACAGGTTTTTAGTTTGTATAAATGAACAAAAGGAGCGTCAGAAATACGTTTCATATAGTCCTGAAGAGTATCTAAAGGGTCTAATACTTTCAAACGATATGGAGGTCCTTTTGTTTCATCTTCATTGTCATCACCTAAATTTTCATCCATATTACCATAAGCCATTTCTGCAGCGCTGTCTTATATATTTCTTGACTCTGAAGTTGTTAAGTTGCGCCCTTTGTTTACAAATACAAAGAAACAAGTCTAGCAAATAAATTTGCCATGTGTCATCACTGAAATCTATTTCCCAATCTTCATTTTCGTCACTTCGGTCAGTACATTCAAATTCGTTGGGAAAAAGATATAGCCTTTTTTAAAGCAATCATTATGGTATTTTCATTGCTACTTCTTCATGCAGCACATAATATATTCGTGGCATCAACAATAGGAATTTTTAAATCACCTGCATGTGAATGTCTTGTCTCTAATTCAGCAAGATATCGACAACTCGGTTTATTTGAAGATGTCTTCTGCTCAAATCCAATGTTCGTAGTTTACTCGTTCAGTTTGCGGAAAAAAAACACATTTTTACATGATCAAAATGCGACAGATATCGTGGGTGAACGGAGCTTTGATCCGTAAAGAGGAGAATTTTACTTTATTTTCCATTTTCTTATCGAATGGAGAAAATCTAGAAAAATCTTCGACGTCATCCATGCTGCACAATAGTTCAAGTACTGAAATGGTAGCTGCTTAATGTTTTTAAAACATCGAAGCTTTTTCATTTTTAAATGATAAAAGGGTTTTTCCGAACCATCAGTATTGCAACATAGCAAAATAGTTAAATTGTCTTTACTATTTTTACCACAATGACATGCTTTCCACTTCAATGCTAACATTGTTTAGCCATCATCTTAAGAAAAAACAAACAAACCAGTGTTTCGTAACAATTTAAAATGTCTTTAGTAATGTCTTTGTATCCTTTTAATAAAGATAAGTCCTTTTTTAGCTCTACAGTTTTTGATCAACACTTGCACTTTCTCCAGGTAGGGTGCAAATTTCTAAGCCGTGCCACATCCTAAATTTCTCGACCCTACCATGTGCCGCCGAAAAGTTTTTAATTTTCGAAGTCTGTGCTAGGTGAACAACTTTCTGTCTTATTAGCTCAAAGTTAAATGTTATGTTAAAAGCACGAGATGCTTTAAACCATTCCAACAACGCTCTTTCTAATTTTGGAAACTTACCACTATGAATTCGGCATTTCTTTTTAGTTGAGCAAAACTTGCTTTAAACAACGCAACAAGACTTTGCATTCTTCTTGAGTTGTTGTAATTGCTTTCTTTTTTCAAAATTCCAATCAATGTCGACTGCGGAATTTTGAAATAATCAGCTAAATATTTTTTGATCGTTGATGTGTTCTTTTCATATTGTTCGTAGTTTACTCGTTCAGTTTGCGGGAAAGAAACACATTTTTACGTGATCAAAATGCGACATCTCGTGGGTGAACGGGGCTTTGATCCGTAAAGAGGAACTTTACTTTTTTTATTTTCCGTTTTTTTTTTCGAATGGAGAAAATCTAGAAAAATCTTCGACGTCGTCCATGTTGCACGATAGTTCAAGTACTCACACGGTATCTGCTTAATGTTTTTAAAACATCGAGGCTTTTTCATTTTTAAATGATAAAACATGATGATGAGATCTCTGGAGTCGACTGGTTCAGTGGTGGTTCCGATGTGGAGGTCAGCAAGATTCAACAGGAAGGTTTTTGGTAGAGATGCTGGGTGGTCTTTTATTCAATAAGTTTTATGGTCACTTCAGGAGGGTCCTTGATCTTTGGCAGGTCTTAGTTTGTTTTCCGGGCATACAGGGGCGATTGCAGGTTTGTCGTCTCCAAAAAGCTTGCAGCAGACTGGCTCGTCCTTTCTTTTCATACATTTAAAAGATCTATACTTTTGAGCACATTTGAGACATCGTGGTTTTTTTTTTTTTTTTTTTTTTTTTTTTTTTTTTTTTTTTTTTTTTTTTGAGGCATTTGACTGCAGATTATCCATGACTTTGGCAGTTAAAGCACTGTATTGGGGTCAGCTTAGGTCGAAACAGCTACATTGAGATTCTTATGTAACATATACTTGAAGGGTTAAAAATCTCAACAGAAGATTCGTTCCTTTAAAGAATCACTAAGAATAGGATGATCTCCTTCTCACGCAGGGCTTTGATGACTTCAAATTCATTGTCTGTGTGAACTCTTTTAATCTTCTCGGGGGTCAACGTCACGGGTAATCCACAGGAAACAACTTTCAAGGGACTTTTGTCTTAGGTGGAGTTGACTGTGGAGTTTTGAATTGAGGTTGGATTCCAACTGATTGATGCTTTCTAGGAAAGGGAAGATGAGAAGGTATTTCCCGAAAATTTTGCATCCCAGTTTGCCAGCACTGATGTGGGCGATAGCTTCAAGTACTTTAATAGGATTGGGGACATCAGCCACTGAGATGGGAGGAGGTGGTCCCTTCCTTTTGCTGGCACTTGCAGTTGTACTAGGACAACTGTTATTCTTGTCCTATTCGGTGGTTGTAGTTGCTTTTGCATTGTCTTCAGTAAGAACTTCTAATTCATTCTTTGCACGGATATTTGGAAAGCACCCTTGGCTTGCTTCTCCGTAGAGGGAGAAGCGTTTTTTCATCGTTTTCGTCGGACATTTTCTAATCTTTCTCGTCAGTATCACTTTCAAAAGCTTCAGGGTGGTCTCGACAGAGAAATTTTTTCTCCGGGATTTTCGTTGGTCTGGTGGACATTTCTTCAAAAAAAAAACTTGATTTGACAAAAAGAAGTCGCATAAATGAAATAATTCATTTCTAGAGCAATGTAGAAACGAAGGATAATTTATCTTATTTTCCTGTATAATGAGCTGGGACTTTGGAAAATCGTCGTATAAGTGAAGGAGGCGCATAAACGACTGTATAAGCGAGTTCACTGTGAATGATTTTTTCAATTAACTCAAACTTGTTAAGATAGCCAAGCGTTAGAGCAAGATTAGCTTAATGTGATCACTATGCAGCTAATATTTGAATTTTTTTTTCATATTTCGACACATTTTGTTTTCTTTTTCCTATTATTAATCGGTTGAAAACTGTGTTTATCTCAGTTGAACAGAAAACTTACCAAAGTAAACTTGTGAGTTTCTCAACTGTAAAAAATTTATTTTGCCTTTTATTCAAATTGTCATTGCATAATGTTTTTATACTACTGGATAGTTCAATTTAGAAAACATTACAACTGTTTTTGACCAATGTTCAACTTTAAAATCTGTTTTCGAAACTCTTTTTGAACTAAAACCTATTTTCGCACTCAATTCTCGAAATGATTCAGTTTAATTGAAAAAGAAAAAAAAGTCACAATGTAAACCTTTTGAAATGTTTCCACCTTCAAATTTGTTTCAACGTATTGCTAATCATTTAGTTCGTAATCTTTATCAGTTTTATTTTAAACTGCTTTTCCCGAACACTTAAAATGCAGTCACTGCTTTTTTTCTCTCTCAAATTGGATATTTTCTGCCGACGTATTTAAGTTCTACAAAGTGCACAGAAAATGTCTGTCAAAGTTTGGCACATTGCAATAAATGCAAGCTATGACGCATCTGTTAGTTTGAATGAAAATCACTGAGGGCAGAAAAGTGTTTTCCCAGAGAGACTAATCTTGTGACATTGATTTCCGAAACGTTTCATTTATGCCTCTTTAAGAGTTCCAAAAATTTTGCATTACTCTAGTAAGATTTTTTCACAAACGTAAAAACTCTTTGCAACCAACTTAATGCATTTTGTTTGGTTTATTTTGAATGATATTTAAGGATTTCAATTTTCGGGAATAAATTTTGTACAAAAATTCCGACCTGTCTTGTTTCAATAACTTTACTTTCTAATAGTGATTTTACTTTACTGATGATATTTCAAATAAGGTTTTCAAAAGTAATCGAAACGAATAGCACGCTTTCGGAGTACTTTTCAGAACACAAACTGTTCTAAAATATAAATTTGGGTGTAGATGCGCTATCATTAGAAACTCAATTGTGTATTGCTGATAACAAATGCTATCAAATGAATGTATCGGTTATCAGATAAATTCTTCTTTATAGAAGTTTCAAACATATATCCCAATTTATAGGGTTTAATCAAACGTTAAAGATTGCTTTCGTGCTAGTCCGTGTAAAGAAAAAGCTAAGGTTATCTGAAAGGTGTTGGCCGCTCCTTTTAGATAACCTAAGTTGTGGAATGGAGAGAATCTGGCCAATTCTCTCTGTTTCGCATTTTCTTTAGGACGAAGTCTGTAAACACGCAAAATCTAAAACATTTCATTTTGCTTGTAAAGTATCCTCGTTTGCTAAATTTGCATTCGCGTTGCTTCGTGCCTCAATATCATTTCAAAGTTTATGTAATTCATTAAAAAAAAAAAGTGGCGGGGGTTCTTGTATCAGTTGTACAAATTAAATAACGTGACAAAATGTCATAGGTTTGTTGCATGGGTGTTTTACGTTTATGAAATGTCATCCGTGGATATGAAAAGCTTGAAATACTGTAATACAAAAACCTAACTCACTGCATTTAAAGTTTATTTTCTATGAGCACGTTTTTACGTTTGCTGCAATATACTTTATTTTATGTGCATAATATGGTGGATCAGAAGGTTTGCGAATTTAAGTTACTAGCTGACTTAACGCTACTTTATTTCATTAATTACCTTTATTTTAATGGTTCAAGGACTTTATTTTGATTTGATCACATTAAGCTTATTACTCAACATTAGCAGAGCTGCATATTTTCAACAAAAAAATCTTAAGTTAGTTTGGGGGAAAATTATAATCCGAAATACTGCATTTATTCCGGAAAAACTCATAAATAAATGTTAACATTAAACTTCGCATTGAGTCTGTCTACGGAACTAAATAGCTGAGTTTTCAAAAAGATAGCAGAAACTTGTAATATCAGCAGTTGTATTTTGATCAATCACTTTAAATAGTTGGTCCTTGAAAATGGCTTCATTAATCAAAAGGTTCATTTAGTTTTAATGCCAATACCATGACCTAGAATTATCATGAAACTTTCTCTACAAGTTATGTTGGTGATATGAAAATTGTCCTTGTAATAATACACTATGAGTGTAAATTTAACCAATGATGAAAATAATAGTTGTGTTTTGAATTATAAGGGAATCTCGAGCAAAGTGAAATATTTAAGATAACTTTCTTTTTTCAAAGTGAACAAATTGAAAATTTGTTTTGAAAATTATGGTACATTAAGAACAACATTTTTTAGAATAAAGTTTGCATTGGAACATTACGTTTGGCTTTCGTTAGTAAGTTTGTACTTTCAAAAAATGTGAATTTTTCATTTTCATGGCGCAAAGTGAAAAAACAAATTCCTAGAAATTAGTTCCTATTTCAAGATTAAAATATTTTTGAGCATATGAATGAGTAAAAAGAATAAGTAAACAAATGAATATATCATAAAGATATAAATGAGGAAAAAAATAATAAGTCTGAGAAAAATGAGTAAAGTGAAGGAATTTAATAAGTTAATTTATAAATGTAGGCATAAGATATTTAATAAATGATTGAATGAGTAAACGAAATGAACTATTTCGCTTTTCAATCCACATGCACTAGACCCACTGTACAAAACATTTAAATTTAAAAAAAAGCTTGAAATTAAATACTGCAAACAAATATCAGTTTGTCGCAATTGATATTTTAAATGGTAAGAACAATAACTTTCTCATAACTACAAAAATGGTTTTTGACTTGCCACAAAGTATCAAAATATGAGTGTTAACCTCTGGCAACTGCTTCTATTAGTAAAAGCCTGTTTCCTGACTGGAATCGACTACACGTGTTAATACACAGTTAAAATATTACGGAAAAGGTGGCATTTCAAACTGAGTTAATATTACACCATTTCACTTTGCCGGACATTCCCATTCTGTTTGTACACAAAAGGATCTGTTCAATGTATGAACATTAGAAGTGTGACATTGGATTATATTAATTTCCTTTTTTGCGGTAATTTTTATTTGCAATCTAGAAATGGTTGAAATTGTAAACCACTACTGTTTTGATACAGTAAAACAGCTGTGTAATTTGTATTAATGGCAATGCAATTCTGAAATATTTTATATTTTGATGTTATGTGCTAAAATTTTTAGTATGTATGCATTCAAATAAAATTTTGTTTACCTTTCTGTATTGATGTGAATTGTTTTAGTTTTGAATTTCTTTTTTCTTTAAAATATTTTAGAATTAGCTTTTTTTTTCCCCCGAGTTCAGATGAAAAAACAGACATTGTTGCTTCACTCTTATCAGTACTTGTACCGAATACCGGTACTACTATTTTATTTTATAATGTCAGTGTTTCTTAAGGCAAATCAAAATTTTCGGTATTAGCAATAAGAAGAAAAAATAGTTTTCAATTTTAAATTAGTTTACAATTTAAAAGATCTACTGTTGCTTTAAATGTGCCTTTTAGTTTTGGATGAAACATAACTGAAGTTATTGATGTTCAGATTTGCTTCAAAAACACTAATCAATAGAATATATATAAATAAAAGCTGCGGAATAAATACAAAATGAAATTTTATCAGTAGATGGTGTCATTAACTGCCATTTTCGTGGTTGATGTGTGCACCATTATTTATTTCTTCCATCTTCACCAGTCATTAAACGTTTCGCAAACATTAGTTGCAAGTATGATTACAAATGTAATTGCGATATGAATTTAATCCAATCATTACCTAAACTTCGTTATTTTCTAAACTTTGTTATTTTGTCTCAACTGTCCTGTATTTCAAGAAAGACCTTTTCTATTACATAAAAAATTTCATTTTTAGTGAACTGTAAAATGTCTTATATAGATGTCTTATATAGATCTTATATGTTATAAAATGTCTTCAGATAGTAACATAATTGTAAAGAATTTCGAAAAGATAACGGAAACGGATAAATGAAACTAATGAAGACACAAAGAGGCACGTGCCAGTTATTGGTCGACCAGTCACACAACAGTATTTTGCTGGGATAAACCATTTCAGAATTAATAGTGGTTTTCAACGAATTCAGTGTTAAATAATACTGCGCATAAAAGGTATGTTTTGAAGATTTTAGATTTTATCCTCCGGTTTTGAAGGAAATGAAGTTTAAAAGTATACATGTTTCAGTCACTTTTTTGTCTAATGTAGACTGTAGTTTTATATTACTTTAAACTAACTTGCTAAATATTTAAGGCAAACAAAAGAAAGCTAACTAGAGAGCTTTGACCCCAAGCTAACTCGGGAGACTTGACCCAAATACTAATTTGATGTTACTGTTCAATTTGATGTTTGTTCAAAAAAAAATATTTTTTAATAGATAACATACTGTGATTTAGGCTTATTGATTTGATTTTATTAATCTAAGTTGCCAAAAATATAAGGTAAACCAAGACAAGGCTACTTAGTGCTTTGACCAAAGCCAACTTGAGAGACTTGACCCAAATAATGTTTCTTTTGTATTTTTGTTTATGAATAGCGAAACTTTTGCGATTTCGACCTTTATGATTTGCTTTTATTTAAGCAATAACTTCAGTATTGGGAATATGAAGATGGAATTTTTTCTTTAAAAAAATAACTTAAATAATTTGGTCTAATAAATTGTTATTATTTGAGAAATAACTAAAATGTACTGATAATCTTTAAGCAGAATGATTTGTTTCTTAACGAAGTAACTGAAATATTGTTTAGGTCTTACCTGATAAAATTTTGAATTAGACTTCTGATTTTCTGCTGATGTGCAATAAGATTAAGTTTTAAAAAATCCAACTTCATCTAAAGAGCGAACATTTGTTCATTCACTTCAAGTATCACTTATTAAAACTTAAAACCATCAAACTTGAGTTTTTGATTTTAATATATCCGAGTCATCTTACATTCAGGAGGGGGGTCATGGCTCCCTAGGTGTTGAGTCAAGTCTCCCTTCCTCTAGTGACACTTGACCCATTTGCAGACGTAATGAATATAATTTTTTGAATCCATTTCTACTTAGAATTATGCTATTATTTTTTGCCGTAATAATGCGCAAAATGACAACCTATTTATGCATTTTTTGTTTAGTTTTGACTGTTCTACAAAAAAAAGCAGAAATTATGCTTAAGCCTTAACTTTGGGTATCTTAAATCAAAGTTATCTTTTCTGTTGCGCAAATCCGAATTTCTTACTTTCCTCCCTCCAACAAAGTTGATGTTGCTCTGATTTTTCAAGTTGTCATGATAAAAATAAGTTTCGATTGTTGTGTTAAATATGTATTAAGAGGACAAATTTTCGTCACGCACAAGACGCCTAAACACTTCTGCAAACGCACTTACCCCCCCCCCCCCCAATACGCGCGAATGCGCTCACACACAAATGCCTACACAAACACGCGCCTAAACACGCACACACAACACAGGCATATAAACACATTCACACACACAGGACTATACACACGCACACACACGCATGCATACGCGTACACTCATGCCTACACATAAATACCACACATGCGTACACACGTACATGTACACATACACACACACACACGCCTGTACCCACACACCTAACCACACGCCTGCACATTCACACACATACGCCTCTACGCACACGTCTACACGCTTACAATCACACACGTCTATACACGTATTCGCCTGCACACACCTGCCTACACACACACACGCCTACATACACACAAATTTGTAATTGTGAAATACATGATTTGAGTTCAAGATGTAAATTTTTTTCTTTATTTTTATTTATTTATTTTTTTTTCTATTTTGCGACTTTACTTTCCATGAAAAATGACGAAATATTATTCAAGCTCATTTTAAGAAGTTCATTCGCAGTCCCCTTTTTAGCCTAATTTCCCAGATAAAGTCAGAAAAAAACATGAAAGAAGTCTTAATGCATCTTCAAAACATCGCAAATAACAAAAAACTCGAAAATAAGTAATTAAATACATATAGAAAAATGAAAAAAAAAAAGTAAAGTATTGAGATGGTGAATATGTGTCTGTCGGTCTATCCCCCCCCCCTCTCCAAATAACTTTCGAGTGAGTAGTCCGATTCGAACCATCTTCGTCCTTCTTGAATAAGGGCTGGGTGGGGTGAGGGGACGACATGGCTCTCTTCTTGCTCTCAGGGATCAGCTAGGACTTGGTCTGTTAGGAAGAGTACTAGGTTAGGGAGGCGATACATAGGTTGAATAGTAAAACTAATGCATATGAAGCAGTATAACGCCTATTTCTTCTCCCAAATTTTGAATTCAAATTTTATTGACCGCTTTAGATTTATCCTGAAGCTGGAACTTAAGTGTTGAAGCTAAAAAAAATCATATACATTTTATTTCATAATTTTTTTGCTAACCAAGCTTATAAAAAGGCTTCAGATTTTAATAAAAACATGAATCTATATTTTAATTTTGTTTCGAAATTTATGGGCGGCGAAACATTCGGAAATGTTTGAAAATACCTTTTACATATCCTTAGTAAAAAGAAAATCTAAACAATATAAATGTATTGCACATAAAGAGAAGATTCATATTTGCCACTAATCTGCTTTAAACTTTGCAAACTTGTGTGATCGCAATTAAGAACCACTATGGACTGTATACTGAAAAATAAGCTTTTTAAAACCTTTTAAATTGATGTCTTGAATTAAATGACAGAAAACTTCAGAAACCTCTATAATTTAAAAATCTTAAAAATGCCCTAAATGCACAAATCTGCGCTTGTTTTAATTCAGCCTTGAAACGAAATTGGGAATTTTATTACCAAAATAACTTTACAATGACGACTACTTTTAATTGCTTTGTCGACTATTAAAAGTGCAATCGACAGGCATTATAACGGATAAAATAACCTTAGCAAATTGTTTTTACTAATAAGTTATTACATGATTTGCTTTTGCAGTTCTACCGCTCTAGGTGTTATTGACAAGTGCCACCCCCCCTCCATTGAAAAAAAATAAAATATATCAATAAAATAAATACAATAGTAAAGTACATGGAAGCCCTGGCAATAGGGGGGTAACGTACTGAAAATAATGGTAAAGTGCTTAAAATTAAAGCGATTTTCTAGTTAAATTCCGTTTTTTTTATGTCCTAGCATTGGTGCACACTTTAAATTATCTTTAATAACATAAAAGTAGTGCATCTTATGGCACCGAAACGGATATTAATATTTTCAAAAGACTTTTAAATCAAGCAGTTTGCCGCCTCTGAAGTTAAATTGAATTTTTATTTGAATTCACAATTTTGTTTTGCATATCCAAAAACCTTACACATTATAAATTATCTTCTTTTTAGCATTAAAATCAGATACTCATTCTTAAAAGAAATTTTTTCAACTTCGGAATTTGCCATCTAGGCCGCCTTTCCCGGGAGCCAGGCCTGACAATACAATACTGGGGTTCTGGAGCCAATTATTTTTATCTTGGTATAGTACTTTTATCTACTTGGTTTTACATTTATCTACAATCAACTGAACTACGAAGCTCTCAGACATCCAGTGATTGGTTTAGAGTGAAGTTATACAGTTTTCTCGATCAGTCTTATCCCTATTGCATTTCTGAAATTCCAAGTAAATCTGAAAGTAATATTACACATATAAAGAATGACTTAATATGAAATACGTAATATATGGCAAATTAAGGTCATTAAAATATATTATTGAAAAAGTCATAACACGTAATTGCTGCAATTTGATTGAATGAAACCATTTTTAATAGCTAGTTCAGATTATCTGTCCTATTCTCCAAAACATCCTCTAATTTTAGAATTATAATTTTTTAGAAGCTATTTATCCGAAACTTCATTTAAATATTTAATTGCCATTCAGTTGTTAAAGTTTTTAGTTTTTTCAAGTCATTAGATACTTTGTATGTTCAGACACAAGCGTACTGCAACTTTTTTTATTGGATTTCATTTTTTATAAAACGCTTTATTCGCTTCTTGCGGCGTCCGCACTGTTTTGCCCGTAGTAGAAACTTAAAGGTTATTTGATTCGCCTGTATATTTACAAATAATGGATGATGAACTTCTCGCCAATATGCTATGCTAATTTGCTCTCCCATGTTGTGGTAAATTGCTCGTTAACGTTATGGTAATTTACTCGTCCTTGTTATGGTTATTAACTCGGTGCAGAGAAATTAAATCGCCCAAGGTGGTAAAAATAAAATCATAGAAAACGAACAAAATCGAGTTTTCGAAAAATAGCTTCGAGGTGCTCACTCCTATGCTACGAACTAATGTTTTGCCAAATTTAATAGAAATCGGTCGAACGGTCAAAGCGCTACGCGTAACAGACATCCAGACTTTCAGCTTTATTTTTAGTAAAGATAATGAAAATGAACGACACAAATCTATTTTATCTAATGAGATGTTCAAGGTAAGGAAGTTGGTTGAGCAATTTTATCGATAATATCGCAAAGAATTTGAACTGATTAGTTACACTTTTAATGCCTTAAAAAAAAATGCACCACGTTCACAACAGACATAGAAACACACGTACACACGCGTAATAAGGAATATCTTGAAAATCTTTGTGCTTCTGATTTTAACAATGAATAAAGTTTATATCCTTCTGAAATGCTTCAAGCTTTTACCTTTTCCTGATAAACAATCAAAACTTCTTGAAAGGAAAAATGCAAAAACTTTTCGTTCCATATTTCCTAAATGTAATGATCCCAAGAAGGAAATAGCATTAATCTAAAGCGTTATCAAAGACAACACAGTTGCAGTTTTGTTTACAGAACTAAAAGAAGACAAATCATTCAAAGTTATGGCAAACGTGAAAAATTGCAAATTTAAAATTTGTTCACTAATTTGATATATCCATTCCTTTCATCGTCAGTTGCGAATGATAGAAACGAAAATAGTTCAGTTTTACATGAAGATATTTTGAAGAAACAGAATGAATTAAAAAGTGCGGCAAAAACTGGAATAAGGTATGCAGTGAAAAGTGTTTTGCCTTCTTTGATGGAAGCATCAACGAAATTGGAATTTCCTGCAGAATGCCTGAACTATGGAATGCTGCTACTGAACAACATCATGAAACTAAAACCATGGGTACTTCCATGTAAGTATGTTTTACTTATTTTAGTTTTTAATTAAATATTTAGAAACTACTGTGATTGTTACGACGGTTAGTTTAAATAGTCTTACACGTAATTAAGTTAGCGTATTTTCTTTGTCAACAAAATGTTTAAGTCATTATTATGCAGGTTTTTTTTATACAGTGATTCCCAAAAGTGTTCGTACACTTACGATTTTCAATGAAATACACCCTTATCCATTGGTTAAGAATCCTATTTTGGAATAGGTATTTACTAATAAGATCTATGATCTATTTTCAACAAGACTACATGAAAAAGTTTAATAACATAATAAAACTTGATTTTTAAGAAGTCAATAATCAAAGTGCCAGAAACCTTATCTCACAAAAGTCTTCGTACACTTTAAAAAAAAATATCTATCTATTAGTAAATAATCTTAACTTATTACTAAGTTATTATTTAGTAGAACATCATACAGTATCAGCAAAAGTTTTTAAACGTCGGGGAATAGATTGCATTGTTTTTTCCTTCCTTTTTTGTGCACTTTCTGAGTAAGTGTTCAACCACACTTCGAGTCGATTTGTAGATCGCTTTTTGTTTCAATGCTGTATTTTCGTAATCTAGCCTCCGAATCTCTTCTAAGTATGTTGCATTAAGTTTAAATCTGGCGATTGAGGAGATATTTCTAAGCTTAAGGCCATTTTTTGAGACACCAGACGCAAACGTTTAAAACCGAGTTTTTCTTATCATTATCTCGATAAAAAACGTTTATCGGAAACATTGTTCCCGATAACCAAATTTGGGCTAAGAGTTTAAAATTGTTTTTAAAAATATTTAAATGAAAGCATGTTTCATTATTTCATCAAAAATTCCAAACTACCAAGTTCTAATGGTAATATCCACCTTGAAACAAGAACACGTTCACCGTCTTGATTAACTGATCGAACTACGTTCTTAGGATTAAATTTCACCATTCTTTCTTCTATTTACAATCATACAACAATTTAACCAAAAATGCTAAATTTATTCTCCTCTGTAAGTAAGACTTAATTCCAAAACATTTTGAGCTTATTTATCATTGATTTTGTGACACAAAGAGGCAACTTTTTTTTTGCACGAACAAGAAAATATCTGTGGGAAAAGTCCCATTTAATGCTGTTAATTAGAAAACTTAGCGAACAAATTAAGGTGAAAATTAAACGTAAAATGTTTGATTAAATTCTGCAGAAGCATTACCGGTTGACGTTTCCTTACCTTGTTTTCGATCAGATTCTTTTTTTTAAAGCAATTTATCAAGTATTTTACTATAGAATGGTATAGATTAACTAATTCAGAGACATTTCAAACCAATTCGCCGCTACTGTGAGGAGGGAAAATCAAATTTCGAATGGTGTTCGTTGTTTCAGACGAAATAAGTCATTTAAAAATAAACAGAATATTATGGAATAAATAAACAAAAAAAAAGCCGAGTGTCTTTACAGTGTCAATACAATGCAAAACTAATAAAAATACGACATGTGATAATTTTAATCATGAGTTTGTTCGAAAGTATTCCAGTGTGCGATGACTTTTGTGGTATTTCTCTCTCTTCGTTTGTTTAAGGAGTTTCAAAAATATAATCAGGTATTATTTTGACAACACTACTGGGTTTTAGAGTGGCATAGGAATGATGTGAGAAAGAATTGGATTTTTTATTCAAATTCAGTTTCGAGTTATTTTGGTTTTACTACAAAATTTCAAGGTGTACGAACACTTTTGGGAGCCACTGTATATTTATACCCAGTGGCTTCTTGGACACCAAGTGCAAGCCCCAGAGACAGGCAATCACTTTTTCATGTAGTACCACTATCGGCAGAAAGTCATTATGTGGGAATTTTGACTATGGTTTCTCCATCTAGCGGGAAACTCAAAGCTCGTACGATGAGGAATTGCACTAAAAATTTAGTTCGTCGAGCATGTCAGGGTCAAATTAACGCTCAATGAATGAATTTATAGCGTTAGTTCATGCGAATTGGGCGCGAACGATTTTGCATGTATTTTATTAATTTTGAATCAAGAAGCGTTTTCAATGTGACTGTTGCTCTAGAGATTTTTGCATTGAAAAAGAGGTTCCTCGTAAAACAAAGACGCATGTATAGGTGCACCAATTTGGAAATTTTGGAAGTACAACATTGCTCTCTCGCAATTAGCCTCAGTATAAAAGGTTAAATACTTTTACAACTATATCTTGGGTATAATATTTAAGCGTGGGCAGTCTAGTGGATGATGCAGTGGACTTGGATCCAGAAAGTTGCGTGTTTGAGGAGGTCAACCAAATATCTTTTCGTTAAATTCGTGGATCCCAAAATCCTGCCGTAGCCAAAAGGTTTCTTTCGCAATGATTTCATGGCAAAACTTTCTTTTCAGAATTATGCAAAACTGCAGAAGGGGCGACAGGTGTTGCTATGATTTGTCAGTCAAGGTCTAATTTAGGACTCCTACTCCTATCACGGCCTCGCTCTCACAAGTGTCGGACCTTTTGCCCACTTTACTGACTGTGTGAAAGGTTCTCCTAAAGTTCGTTACAGCAACAACGTAGATGAAATTTTTAGTATTATTTAAACATTTTTATGAAATGTTTGCTAGTGAATACTTTGCCGTGAAACTATCATTTCAAAAAAAATAATTTGTCATTTAAGGGGGTCCGGGAAACATTTTGAATTTTTTTTTATTACATACTTTAGAGTTCTGAAATTTTTAGCACTGATTCACGATTTATTTAATAAGCAAAATCGTAACATAAATATGAAAAAAAAAAATACTTAAATTTAATTTTTTTTTAAATTGGGGTTGCTTTAAATTGATATAGCTCAAAATATTCTTGATATTTTTTTTAAATAAATTACGCACAAATATCTAAGCTTTAATTTTTATTCGGCGATTTTAAAAATATTGATTAAATAAAAAAAAACATTTGAAGAAAAATTCGAAAATACTTTTTTTTTTTTTTTTTTTATCATAATTTTTGCAGTAAACTTTTTTTTTTTAATTCGCCGAATAAAAATTAAAGTAAACTGTTTAAAAAATATACGCGCAAAGTTTCATTACTTTATCTTTATCGGTTCCTGACTTAAAAGAGTTTGAATTCAAGAAATCGGGAAACATTGCATCATTGATAAAAACGCTTTTAAAGTTTTAAAGTTAAGTACACATTAGTTAGGTGCATGCAACAAAACTAATTATATCTTTCGTTCTATTTAAAATTGAAACAAGATTCAAACATCCTTTTACGCAGAAAAAAACGGAGTAATTTTTCACATGATTAAAAAAAAAAAAATGCAAAATTTGACGATTTTTGTGTCTCGGACCCCCTTAAGGCGTAATAGAAGTTGTTTGTCGGGAATACATTTCGAGGTAAATAGCTATATAGTTTTAAAACATATAATTGCAAGAAAGCATGTAAAAAGACACAATGACATCCCAAAACACGCAAACTTATGTCAAAAAATATTTTTAATTGCCTTGTTTATTTTCATTTTTAAAAGAATGTCTGAGAAAATCCGGCATACAAATTAGAGAATTATAAGCAACAGTTCTTGTAAACGAATTAAATCATATAACGTGGAAGCATAATTTTTATTCACGTACAGAACTCTTAATCACACCTCATAGCCTTTGGCGGCTAACTCACAAAAGCCAATTCGTATTTCCAAAAATGTGCTAAACATTTCTGCAAACTCGGTATAAATGTTTCTTAAGCTCATCAAGATCAAGACTTATGATTTTTTTGAGCGGGGTAGGGGAGGGATTCAAAAGCGTAAGTTTTTGAATTTTTAGTAAGCGTTCAGTAAACAAATCACCAAGAGTCAATGTACCCCACATTAATGCTTGGCAACTTGTTAGACTTTGGCGAAGACAGAAATATAGTGTTTACTTTGCTACCATAATTGCTCCTCAGTTTAGATTTTAATGGGCTTTTAATGCTTTTCAATTAATTGACAGATATGTTTGGAGGATTATTTTACATTTTAACTGACCTTTTAATCCGATTTAAATATTTGCTTTATTTACAGATAAAGATATAAGAAAAAGAAAGTTTCCATATAAATTTGACCGAACATAGTGGTATTTTACAACTGTACGGCTGAATAGAATGCCGTGGAATAAAAATTCGTAAGTTTCTAACAGTAATAAACCTATTATACTGAAAATGTAGCCCAGCTCTACATTTTCGCCAAATATTCCTTCTGAATTGAATTTGAGAGGATTTTGGTAAAGCGTTTGGTAACGTACTTCCTTGTGTACTGCATTTTAAACTTCTCATAAACAAAATTCCTACGTTGAGACAATTTTAATAGTACTCAGAAAGTCTGTACCAAAATTCAAGAAAATCCTGCCATTAGAACTTGAGATATCTTCTCAACCGTATCGAAAAAACTAGTTTCGAGAAAAGCGCTTTTAAAGTTTGCAGTCTCATTTCAGCGAAAGAGTTTATTTTAACAAAATTAACTAACTCCAAAAATAATTCGAGTTTCTATAAATCCTCTTTGAAACTCATTCTTAAAGATCTTAACTTTAAGAATATGAAAGAAAAAAATTTTATTTTAATTTCTAGACTAGAATACCGCCTTAATTTCATTAGGCTTTTTTAACGATTTAGCGAGTGTTTGGAAACAATAGCTACATCTTGCAGAAGAAAGGATAAAATACTTTTCCGAGGGCAATAGTGCATCATAAATATGAAGCCGCCGCTGTTCCCTCAAGACAGATTCTACAATTTGGGGGATTCTATTAACGAGCTTAAGAATTTTTCCAAAGGAGAAAATGTGAGTATTTTAACTGAGGCAAATTCTGTGATCTTCTATAAAAACTAATGATGCCCTTTAAGATCGAATAGCATTTTGGTAGTGGGTGATTTAGTTTTTTTTCATAATAAAAAGACTTGGAATTTAAAGGTCTCTAGTGGCATAGTTATCGTGCACGTGTTAAACTCCTCCAATTGCATTGGAAACATAGCATGAATTGTGTTATTCATTACAGTTTCTATAAACAATGTTTTCAACGCAATGGGAGGACTCTAAGCTAGATAGAGAATTATTGACAGAGAGGTAGGAAACTAGATTGATAGATACCATCTTTCTATCAGTCTGTCTAAAAATAAAAGATTATTCTATTTCTGCACTATTTTGCGCGATTGATCTCAATTTCTCCTCGTCGATAAATATCAAAGCATGCAACATTTAATATGCCTTGAAAAAAAGACATTCCCTAAGTATGTGTATATTTTTTCCCGAACTCTTTCAGATAATAAGTGATCAATCAAAGATTGCTCACACGTTCTACTTTTTATTTATAAGACCGGGAATTAGTGTTTCATCAGGTTGTTCGACACAAGACATTAACAAAGTTTCTAAAGCAGGTAATTAATGTCTGTGCATTTAACATAACCATTTAAAACATGTTTTTATCTTCAGTTTTGTTTACGCTTTATTCTTGTTACTAAGATAGATTGAATAAAAGCAACTTATAAGAGTACTTTTTTAGCTCTTTTTTGCGTTTCAACTGCTGTAGACATCATCTTTCTTATTTTAAGTATTTTTGTATTTCAGCGGAAATAATATTACATATTTCAAGAGTAGCCATTTTATCTATGAAAACCAATGAACAAATAAAAGCTGTTGAAGTAGCTAAACAAAAAATGAAAATATAGTTTAAGCAATTAAATGAACTTGTTAGATAAAAAGAAACATATGTGCATATCAGTTCTACATTACACTAAAATTCAATTTTACACGACGATAAACAATGGGGTTGTTTCCAAAATTTTAAAAGTATTTTTTTTTTCAGAAAAAAAAAATGCTTAAAACATAGGATTTGATTATTTTTAAAATAATTTGGCAAAGTTTATTATTTTAAAAATTATTGAAACCGGTATGCAGACTGAATTTTATTTTTTACGCTTCCGCGCATACATCACAAATGTTGAACGGTCATTCACTGTTGCCATTACCGCAGAGCACAATATTTAATTCACTGCTTTATTCTCGTTTGTTGGCAACAATACGGTTCATAGCAAGCATAGAGCGCAATGTTTGATTTGTTTTTGAATTATCACACGTGGAAATGCGGTACTAAGCTCATAATTTGTGACGTCATAAAGAAGCCTTTTTTTTTTTTTGAAAAATCGGACATTTAATTGGAAAATAACTGTTAGAGAAATAAAAGTATTTTCTGGGTCCATGTTATGTTTTTTTAGGTAATTCTATCAACTTAAGTGACTAAAAGTAGTAATTTTGAGTGAAAGAAACAACCCCAATGAGAGAGAGTTAAAATAAATGGCATATTATAAGAATGTATGACGTTCAATTAATTGTTGAAGACAGCCTTTGGAATGTTTTTGTGTATCATGGCGTTCTTTTTCTCTCTATTAGTTGGAAGTTTCTGTAAAATGGATGCAAGTGCTTCTCGGTGTAAGGTTTAAGAAGCAAATTAGTTCACCACTTCTGCTGTACTTTAAATGCAAGTATTAAAAACAAATCCCTGTAAAATCTGAATTGTTTAAATGATATCTAGGTATGAAAAATAAGAACAATTTCATGAACTTTGACCCTTCTAACACTGATGGCATGGGCTTAATTTCTAACAAAAGAGGTACAGCAGCATGATAATCCCTAGAACTTAAATTAATCTGTAAATAATTAGAATTTCACCCAAAATGTAATAGATCGTGTAAAATTTAAAATAAGTGTGGGAGCTGAGCTCCCATGAGTGCTCATAGAGATTAAGCCACTATGATAGATTAATGCTTTCGCTATTTTAAAATGTACAAGACAGATATATTTTTCCATTTCTCTACGACCCTCAAAACGTTGAATATAGTAAAACATTAGGATAATAATTTTGTTATAAATCTGTCTTGCCTGTTCTGCCTTTAAAATATTATAGTATTCACTACCCAACAACTAGTACTGGTCAACAATTAGTATTTCATTGTAATAGTTGCTGAGGAGTTTCTTTGCATGTTTCTGTAGTGAAAAAAATAAAGCTATCTAGGAATTTAAAAAAAGTTCACAAATGTATTCCTTGCATCAAAGCAGGAGTCACCAACCTTTTTTACGCAAGAGCAAAATTGAAAATTTTTGAAAGCGAGGCGGGCCAGCAATCCATCAATATTTTATTTCAGATCGCCTATTCAGCGCTGACTCCCCCCCCCTTCCTCCCCTACTCCATGCACCTTTTTTTTTTTTTTTTTTTTTTTCCATATTGAGCACTCAGTCTAGGTTTTGTTGCTTCCTGCGTGTCGTAGGTTAGAGACCCCTGCATTAAAGAAAGGTTCTTTTGCGTCTCCAAAGCACCACACTTGCCTTTTCTGTTGTACATCCACGTTGGATTTTTGTTTATCTATTTTTCGTACAAAATCAAATTTTTGTACCCTTTCACTCAATTCCATTTAAAATTTCAACTCCCCTCTTTTGCTGCGTTTTACAGCAAACTCTTTTCCATAAATTAAGCAAAATAAAAGCACTCTGCATTGCTTTACAACTTCTTTCACATTTTCAAAAGAGCTTGAGGAAAATTTCTGTAGTTCGGCAACCCTTTTCTCTTTTTTAACCGCACACTTAATTTCATTTCAAACACACATCAAACGAAATACTGCGTTATTGCATTATATCATATAGTTCGACGTTCTTAGTGCAACTGTCTCTGTTATAATGCTTGACAAAAATTTTCTCTGCCATATTTACACACTTAGAAACTCATAAAAGAAGCTATAAATAGCAATAAATGTTTCAAGAAATGGCATTTATGTCGCAGTTGAAGTTCAAAAATAACTTTCTTGTGAATTCGTTGGCGAATTAAGCAAATGTTTCAGGATTGTAATGAACGCAAAGATGTATAAATTGCAAAATTTGCTATGCGAGCCTTTTATTTTTATTTGTTAAATGTAAGATGGATGCTTGAATTGGTTGGTTGAGGGAGTTTTCACGAACCAGAAAGATCTTAAGATGACTAGAACTGGTCAGTGGGTGTACTCATACATGTGTTTTATTTCTTAAATGTACGAATTTAATTTAAATTTTTGGGTTCTCTTGTATGTGAATTCTTAAAGACTTGAACACGTCCCTACACCATTAAAGTACAAGAAATATAAAGAAAGCGCGCTTTCAAATTTAAATTAATTTGATGCTTTTACGGCGTTGAAAATGCAGTAACCGAATTCAACGCAGAGTAAAGAAAATTAAAGTACATAAACGTGATTTTTAGAGGGAGGAACAGGACATTTTATTTAAGTACCCACAGTTTCTTAATTTATTGCAAAGCTATCCAGGAAAAAGTTTTCCTCAGACTCATGATAGAAGATTTGACAGTACTTACTTGGGTTCAAAGAGACATTTCCTCAAATATCGCCAGTATCGCGTACACTGGATTTGGCATCTCATTTTAGCGCCAAAAGAGCAACTTGGAGCTATGTGTTTAAGTTTCGGATCGATCCTCAATCAATGACTAATTATAAAATCGAGTTTTTTTTTTTTTTTTTTTTTTGGAACGTTCGATTGAAACAGAAACGGGAGGTGCACAACTACGTGTTATGCAGATCCTACATACGAATTTCAACCTTCTACCGCTAACTATTTTTAGTAGTCACTTTTCTGCGCATTTGTGCGTACGGACATGCCAAAAAAAAAAAAAAAAAAAAAACTTGTCAAAACTCAAGGTGCCGTTAAAATGAAATATAAGTTGAAATTTGACTGGATTTTTTTATAAGTACAATAATTCTTTTTCTACGGATAAAGAAGCCAAAAAGTTTCTCACGGCTTACTCTGAAGGTTTTTATTTGATTTATAGTTACGTTATTCAAAAAAGTGTCAAAGCTGAAAGCATAACTATTGAATTATCAGCGGAACAAAGTGATTCTGCGCTTTATAATGAAGTTCAAGGATGTAAACACTATATCCGTTTAACAGGAAATATCCAACTTTGTTTATATCCATTTTCTAAAAGAGCAACGTTTCATAGAAACAAAGTTGTGTAAATCACGTCAGACAGCTGCGTTAAAAATGCACGAAAGCTCCATGCATAGTATTTCGTACGTCAAGTGTCTTTCCACAGCTAAGAAAGTATTTGGTAATCCAAAAGATTAAATAAAGTGAAATAGCTATTGCAGATTCAAATAATTTTTATCGATGTGATATTAAAAAAGAAATATGAGTTGAAAGACTGCACAGAAAATTAAATGAGCAATTAACTTTTTTCATCTTACGTTATCTGTAAAAAAATATTGCAAAGCATTGAAGAGTTTTTTCTCATAGCATAATGGAGGAAATGAAGCATAAGATACAAAAAAAAAATAGTCATGTCTGTCGTAAAAGTAACTTATACGTGACTAGAAAATAATTCGCAACATTGAAATAAATTCGAAAACAAAATATTTTATTTTTTTATTTCATTTATACGGTCGTTCTTGCTCCAAAATTTTCTTTTTATGGCGGGGGTGACAAGTCAAAGTGCTCACTTGGGTGTCATCAGGGCTTACAGTACATGTATTGCCATTCTATAGTTTGGGAAAACCTAACCTGGCAGCATTGTGATAGCTATGCAGACCCTGATCTCAGAATTACGACGCTGTCAGGTTAGGTTTGCCCTAACTGTAGAATTGGCACTACGTCTTAACACAGAGGGTTTGAGGAACGGGAGTTAGGGTGATTAACCCCTTTATTCTAACTCAGAGTAGAAGAAAATTACACAGGCCTACATTTTTTTTTGGTATTTTGAATTTGATAAGTGTCCTTAGCTAATCCGAGTACGCTGATTCTGAATATGAATTTGGTTTGAACCCATCACGTCCAGATTTTTCACAAAATTAAAAAAAAACCTTACGATATATTTCGTACTAAAGCAAAAGTACCTTCTTGATATTTCCTGAATTACATTGAAATTATTTCTCTAAAATGTTCTGCCGTCAAGAAAACCAAATGTCGATAATCAACAAAGCAAAATATTCACCACCAAGAAAGACAATAGAAAATAAACACGCGACTAAGGTCAGTTTACACGACAGAACAAGTTGGGGTTTTCAGCCATCTGTATCTCAGCCCCTTGAAAACCCCCAGAGTTGATATTTGGTATATTGCCCTTTGGTGTGAGCCCTAATGAAACCTTGTTACAATAATTAAAAATATTTTAGTATAATGTTATGTTTATTTCATTTCAGTGGCAACACTTTTTCATTTTCGCATCTATCAAAGTCAACTGACGGCATCAGTAGTTGTTTACGAAATAGTTAGCGTCAGTTGTTTGTAGCACCGAGTTGTGTTTCTTTTTCTGAGTGTTTAATGTTATCAAGAAAATGTAAAAACTGACCTGATATATGTTGTTACGTGTCTGGTGATTTAACGGTAACAAAGCTCAACGAAACGTAACAGTATTTGTCAAGAATGCTTATCACGCTTTCTTCGGTGTAAAGCTTGGTGATCAGGACAAACGTTGGGGCCCATACAAAGTGTGCTTTGCTACTGAGAAAATTGACAAAAGCTCTTTACCTTTTGGCATTTCTATGGTATACTCGCATAGAGAAACAAAAATCTATGGAAACGACTGCTACTTTTGCTCCTGTCAATTGTTTCAATTCGAAAAATACAATTCAGTACCTTAATTTACCATCTGCTACACGACTTGTCCCTCATAGACCGAGAATTCCCATTCTTCCACCTTTTACAATCATCAAACAGCAATCGTCAGATGAAAGTTCACTCGACAAAACCGATGAAAAAAAAAAAAAAAAAAAAAAAAAACTATTTTATTTAAAAACCCCGACAATTGTCTAACGTTGATAAAACTATATTTTTTTGTACAACTCAACTTTGTAGGAATTTTTTATTAAATATAGTTTTAATTAATATTCTCTCAGTATTTTTGGTAGTTTTTATGAAAATTTTCAAACATACTTTTCTTGAAAACCTGACGTGCAGGAAAAAAACTAAACTCAGAATCGTGATCAGCGCACCCCATTTTCTATATGGCTTCTTATTAAAATTGAAACACTTTTCACGAAGAAAAAAA
The DNA here is from genome assembly GCF_026930045.1 of Uloborus diversus. Lineage (NCBI taxonomy): Eukaryota > Metazoa > Arthropoda > Arachnida > Araneae > Uloboridae > Uloborus > Uloborus diversus. The sequence goes on from NC_072740.1 coordinate 138,495,520, forward strand.
AATGTAGGCCTATGTTACTTTTTATTCCTGGATTTTTCTTTCCTTATAAATTAAATCACTTTGAAGCAGTGCAATCGATTTTGAATGATGCAGCATTTTATCAAAACTAATTAAAATTTCAATGCACTATATTATAATTTTCTTTTATCAATTGCTTTTAATGCAGTGTATTGTGTTGTTTCAGAACTGTTTATAGTATTTTAGGCCTCGTTGTGTTAATAGCAACTTCAATGGATGTTTATACCAAGCGCTGCAATATGCAATTCAAGGGTAAGTTTTTTCAATGAACCCTTGAAATTAAAAGTTCGGTAAGTATTAAAAATTTCGGTTCGCATTTAAATTTTTATTTCTTCAGAGTGCAAATGTTGCTGGACGAATAAAATTAGAACTTTCTATTCTTTTCTGTATTTATTTACTTTTACCCAGTTTAAAAAAATGAGAGGTTAAATAAATAATTCAAAAAATTTAATTTAAAGTAAGTTGAAAATAAAAATATAAAAAATAAATAAATGAAATAAATAAAAGTATAAATATAAATTTAAAAAAAAGAATAACCAGTAAAAAGATCCACGAAAATTCATTAAAATTGCAAAAATTTAGGTAAATTTCGCTTCAAAGTGTTAGTCAGGTTGGATATAGTTCTACTGCTCGTATACATCCTTATATATTATTTATGTAGCCTGTTTTTGGTTTCTACGCCAAATTTCCCTCAATTCTTGATCGATTTCTTTGATTTACGGCTTATTTTATAGCTTATGGTGCTGGCTACTGACGAAAAATAGACCCAAGGTCTGAAAATTGTTTCTTTTAGCCGAAAAACCTGTTTTAAAGAACCAGAATAAGGTTTTCGGTCAAACTTATAACTTTAATTTGCGCTATGACCGACAGAGCTGAGTAGCTTGATCGGCAGAGCGTTCTCTTCGTAACCCGAAGATTACGTGTTCGGGCCCACGTCCGAAGAATCTGCAACAAAAAAAATTAGAGAAATATCGCGCATTACATGAACACTGAATTAAATGAATAACAATTATGAAGGAATAGAGTAAATGAGAAGGAAATGCTCTTTGCTGATATGAAAACATTCAGTGATTTTATGCTAAATTACTTCGAAATTGCACGTGTTTTTTTTTTGAAGCTTTGGCTCTGGAAAGAAAATTAAAGCATAATGTAAGCGAAAATATAAGTAACAGGTTTAAGATTTCAGACTGCAATAGAATTGTTTATTGTTCAGAAAAAAATAATAAATCGTATATTGAAATATATATTCTTCTAATGAGTTTTTGACTCTTTGTACAAATAAATAAAATACTACCTCAATTTGAAGGGTAAAATATATATTTTTTCTTCTTTTTGCTAAAAAACAAATAGCTTATCACATTTTTACTACATTCGAAAGCATAGTTCAATTTATTTTGTATTTTAACCGTGCTGTTAAATGATGAACACGTGCTGCCATCTAAGTTATAACGGTTTAAGCAGCCTGCGATAACAAATTGTAAAAATTTTCAAAAATAAAAACATTTTTCTTCAATATCTTATCTTATATATTAATCCCCTCTCATTTTAAAACTTATCAGGCTGGCCAATGACGAAAAAAAGACTTACGGTCGAAAATTCAAGTTTTCGAAATCGCCTCTTGCTGTTTCAAAACCTTGATGCTGCCTGTAGTTCTTATGCATTTTTTAAAGCAAAGTTCTAATGCAGTTTTCCATTTTTTACGTCGCTTTCGGCAAAAAAAAAAAAAAAAGCCTGTGTGTGTGTTTATATTTTAATAAAGCTTAACAGCACTGGACTTAGTTGTTCGGTTTAATTGATAAGTTTTTTTCGGTAGAGCGTTCGGGTATAAACTATCTGAACTTCGGGCAAGCTTGGGCTGTCCGACATAATATCAAATTTATATTAGTATTACGCATTACATGTGCTCATAACATACACACCTAATAAAATAAATGCAGTGGGAATGCTACTTGGTGTTTCGACTCCTTTATGCAGGCTACAGTTATCATTCGGATAAGTTGATTGTTAATCGAACTCTGTTCTTTGACTACATCCAGACCACTCAACATAATGTAAGCATAAAAAAGTATTAGATTTACCTAAAGAAATCCTTTTTGTGCAGAAAAACATTTTTATTGTATGCTAAAATGTAGATGTTTCTAATAGCAGTGTTCGACCTTTTGTACAAATGAAAAAATACTACGCCCGATTAAAACTACGAGTTTCACTCAGTAAACCTTTAATTTTTTATTCGCGCGAATACGATATAAAGCATTAAAAGTATTATCAACTTCATTAGCAAGAAATTATTTTCTACTCCTCTTTTTTCTGCTGAAAAAAAAATACATTTTGTCTACGTTCGAAAAATTACACTTAAGAACGGACTCAGTTCAACTGGTTTTGGTTTTGAATTTTAAGTGTTCGATTAAAAGAGAAACATGTGAGGGCATTTAAGCCGTAACGGTTAAAGCAACCTTCTATGTGAAATAGTTCAATATTCAAAGATAAAAACACTTATTTTCAATCAAATTTATTACTTCTCTAGAATGTTTGTTTCAATCGCTACGTGAGATCTTCGTCATTCTATAATCAAATTCCATGCTTTGCGAATAATTTTAAATCGTATCATGCTGGTTAATGACAAAACACAGATGCATGATCTTATTATTATTATGTTTTTTTTTTTGGCAAAAAGCTTTTTTGCTGTTTTTTACTACGCATTCCTTCAATGAATAGCTTTCGAAAAGGAAGGCGCAATTGCTAGGTTTGTTGGGGTGTCGGGCTGTTAGTCAGAATGGCGTAAATTCGAATACGTGCCAATAAATCCTTATATATTATTTCTGTAGCCTGTTTTTGGTTTCTACGCCAGATTTTCCTCAATTCTTGATCGATTTCTTTGATTTTCGCCTTATTTTAAAGCTTATGGTGCTGGCTACTGACGAAAAATAGACCCACGGTCTAAAAATTGTTTTTTTCAGTCGAAAAACCTGTTTTAAAGAACCAGAATGAGGTTTTCGGTTAAACTTATAACTTAAATTTGCGATATGACCGACAGAGCTGAATAGCTTGATCGGCAGAGCGTTCTCTTCGTAACCAGGAGAATGCGTGTTCGGGCCCACGTCCGGACAATCTGCATCAAATAATTAGAAAATTATCGCGCGTTACATGAACAATGAATAACAAAGATGAGGGATTACATGCGGTAGAAACGCTCCTAGCTGTTATGAAAACTTGAAACAACATGGAGCTAAATTGATACGCAAGTGTAAGTTTTTTTTTTTTTTTTTTTTTAAGCTTTGGCTCCAGGAAGAAAATTACAGCATAATGTAAGCGAAAATATAAGTTTTAAGATTTCAGACTACATTGGAATTGTTTTTTGTTCAGTAAAATATAATAAATTGTATGTTGAAATATAGATTCTTCTAATGAGTTTTTGACTCTTTGTACAAATAAAAAAAATACTACCTCAATTTAAAGGGTAATATATACATTTTTCTTCTTTTTGCAAAAAAACAAATAGCGTAGCACATTTTTACTACATTTGAAAAGCTACGCTTAAAAAAGAACTTAGTTCAAATTATTTTGTATTTTAACTGTGCTGTTAAATGATGAACACGTGCTGCCATCTAAGTCATAACGGTTCAAGCAGCCTGCGATAACAAATTGTAAAAATTTTCAAAAATAAAAACACTTCTAGCCAAGAAAAAAAATTTAAAATTACCTGTGGGTTTTTTTTTCGGTAGAGCGTTCGGCTTTAAACTGTCTGAACTTCGGGCCAGTTCGGGCTGTCCGACATAATAGCAAATTTACATTAATATTACGCATTACATGTACTCATAACATACAACGGATAACACACGTAATAAAATAAATGCAGTGGGAATGCTATTTGGTGTTTCGACTAATTTATGCAGGCTGCAGCTATCATTTAGATAAGTTGACTGCTAATCGAAGGGTGTTCTTCCTTTTTTTTTTAAGCTTTGACTCCGTCCAGACCACTGAGCATAATGTAAGCATAAAGAAAAGTATTAGATATACCTCAAGGGAATCCTTTTTGTGCAGAAAAACATTTTCATTGTATGCTGAAATGTAGATTTTTCTAATAGCAGTGTTCGAACTTTTGTATAAATGAAAAAATACTACGCCAAATTAAATTTACGAGTTTCAACCAGTAAATCTTTAATTATTTATTCGAATTCGATATAAAACATTAAAATTATTATCAACTTCATCAGTAAGAAATCATTTTCTTATCCTCCGCTTTCGGCTGGGGAAAAAAAAAAAAAAAAACATTTTTTGCCTACGTTTCAAAAATTACACTTAAAAAACGGACTCAGTTCAACTGGTTTTGGTTTTGAATTTTAAGTGTTCGATTAAAAGAAAAACAAGTACGGGCTTTTAAGCCGTACAGGTTAAAGAAGCTTGCTATGGGAAATTGTTAAATGTTCAAAAATAAAAACGCCTATTTTTTCAACCGAATTTATTACTTCTCTAGAATGTTTGTTTCAACCGCTACGTGAGATCTTCCTCATTCTTTAATCAAATTCCATGTTTTACGAATAATTTTAAATCGTATCGTGCTGGCTAATGACAAAACATAGACGCATGATCTTATTATATTTTTTTCGGCGAAAAACTTTTTTACTGTGTTTTATTACGCATTCCTTCAATGAATAGCTTTCGAAAAGGAAGGCACAGTTGCTAGGTTTGTTGGAGCGTCGTACTGTTAATCAGAATTGCGTCAGTTCGAATCCGTGACACTAAATATCTCTTTAATGTTTCTTTTTTTTCCGTCAGATGCTCACATGGGCGGACTGTATTTGCCACAAGCTGTTTTTTCACATGCAAAATTACAGATTTTTCACGTGTCACTCAGCCACACTTTTAATGATATATATGTTTGCATTGAAAATACGTACAACCAAAAGGGGAGCGATGATAAAATTATCACAACGTTGTATTTAACGAGGTTTTGTTACTGATGTCTTCAAATTACATGCCTTCTCTTGTGCGCTTACTTTTTTCCGTTTACTTTTTTTGGTTTTTCTTCATAATATTCTTTCTTTGAAATTTTTTAAGAGCGAAATGCCTTATGAAACGATTCGAAGTACAGTGCGGAGTTCCGCACGGGTCGACTAGTAAATTTTATTAAAACTATAAATTCTAGCAAATTCTATGAAGTGCAATACACGTCTGAACGAACGACGCATAAAACTTCGAAACGTTTCCCCTCTGTTCTGGATATTTGTTAGTTTATTATTTCAATAATGTACAGGCTATTGACCTAATGGTTAATTGACCCGGCATTTGAGAAATAAAATAAATGTACAGGCCGCTTTAAAAGCCGAATTTGCTGCCGTATGAAAGTAATTTTCGGATGTCCCATTTAATACTGCAAAAACAAATTGTGCTGTGGGAAGTTTTGAATTATTTGTCTGAATTGAACATTGTTGGAAACATTTAAAGCACTGTCACAGAGAATTTAAGAATGATCTCGCTATTTACAAGCCATTGAAATAAAACAGATTTTACTCCGTTAAAACAGTTTTCCAAATGACAAAGTACCGGCAAGTGAAGTAGAACAGTTCATCAAAAAAGAGCATTCAGGGTAGCTTTGGGCAAAAATTAATGTACTTTAAATTGCCTCTCTTATTTTAGTACTTATACAAAAAGTTCTGTTATAAAACGGATTAATTGTCACACTGATATCTAAACAATAAAAAAAATATCTGAAATTAACAAACTATGTGTATTAAACGCATTTGAAATGAATCAGTAGTTTGTTCCAAGTTATCCCCATCCATTTAGAATTCTTTTGAGCCACGTCAGAAATGAGACGCAAGGGAAATTATTTTAATAAAAAATAGTGAACTTTAAAAGGAGCAAAATGTTGTTGTCTTGTGCCAGCTTAGTTGGCGATTCGGGTTCGTTGTTTTTCCAACTGTACCGTAATTTGGTGTGAAGTCCAACTTCTACAGTACACACATGCCATAAGGACCCCATTACAGGGTCGGCAACCATTCATAGCATAACAACGCATTCACACAGAAAGGACAAGGACAGGAGAGAGAAAGTACATCCATGCCCAAACCGGGACTCGAACCCGGGACCGCCTCATCGCAGTTAGACTCATCTAACCACTAGCAAGGCGGGCGGAAACGTAGCAAAAAAAAAATCTTCTAAATGTTTAAAAACTCTCCCTTTGTACTTCACAGCACCGCAAGTTTTAAATAAGTTTTTACTTCCTTTTACAAAAAAGGAAGTATTGTATTCGCGAAAAAATTCTCTCTCAAAAATCGGCCTTAATTTCCATTTTTCTCACCCGCGAATGAATGTTGAGTTTTTTTTCGACCCGACCACACGTGGATGTATGCCTAGGAACCTACAGACACCCGAAATATCCATTTTGAAGACCCCCGAGTTAATTACAACGAATTTTCTCGTGACGTACGTATGTATGTCCGTATGTGTGTATGTATCTCACATAACTCAAAAACGGTATGTACAAGAAAGTCGAAATTTGGTACGTAGACTCCTAGTGGGGTCTAGATGTGCACCTTCCATTTTGGTTGCATTCAGATGTTCTTAAAGGGATCTTTTGACCCTTTTTGAGGGGAAATCAATCTAAATTTCAATGTAAACTCAAGTGGAATTATAATTTGTCGGACACTTGGCGATTCATCGCCAGTATTTTGGTCGCCAAGATTTGTCGCCATCTTGGCGACAAATGTGGGTATTTTTTTTTTTTTAATCGGTTTCAATTTGGCCACTGTTGGTGATATTTAGAGAGTAAATAATTGAATCACATTAAAATTGCCAATAATGGGGAAATGACATTAAATTAGAGTAAAAGGAAGTCATGTGATGGACACATCAGCCCGTTATTACATTGCAGAAGGAGTAACTTCAACAACTCTGAAAATGACCATTTCAGAATGATACATGCAATTAGCTACGTGCAATATTAGCAACGTAGATATACAGAAAGGTGATTAAAATTTCCGATCATAGTTATGAAAGTATTCGTTTTATGGACGGCAAAAGTTGAAAAACGTTTTCAAGAAAAATCTTTGCCGGATTGAAAATTTTGCTCTCATTCCGCAGGATTATTCCCGCTTAATATCATGCGGTATTCGGGATCGAGATTGCGCGATTGAAACGCTAGTTCAGTTCTTAACTTATTTGTTAAATATCAAAATGTTTTTTTTCCCTTTATATTGTGTTGTAACCAATTCGTAATAAAACATGATACAGTGCAGTCTCGAAACTCGGCCCAGTGGGGATCGAAAAGTCACCGGTCTGTAAAAATACCAGCTAATCAGAAATGCCATCGCAACAGGGTTTACTTGCGGGACTTTTCTCGCCACCAAAAAGTAGCTAAATTTTTCTGGACTTGGAAAGTTTATTGAGTGCCGAGCTCTCGAGACACTAATGTACTACTCTGACCGAATTATCAGATGGTCATATATGTTTATATACCTGCAGTGATATTCATTACCATGTTTTGAAATTTAAGAAATCGCCTCTGTGTTTCTCTCCCTTAAATTTTGAAGAATCGGAATTTAAGTTTATGCTTATAGTAATCTTATTTTGTAAGCAATCAACGAATTGCTTTTTACTCTCATCGTCTCATCTGACCAAAGTTGGTGCTCCTTTGATTTTTGGACGCACACCTCTGCGAGCACCTCAGTCCACCAGCCCCTGTAGATGGGTTCTGGATCTCCACTAGCAGCACTGTCCACCAGATACGACTCCTCCTGGGCGGTGGCGTCAATGTCCTTTACGTGCTCGCTGGCACATATTGGTCTACACACTCCGTGCATTTGTACTTACATCCGATGCACATATCCATCTTTGAATCTTTGAAGGAACTGTTAGGGGACCCCCCCCCCATCCGAAATTGTTCCCTTTCCTTCAGGAGATTGTTTTTTTGTCTTTTATTTAGAGCTTGTTCTTATATCCTTATTTTTTGTCGTGCCATTGTTTTGTTTACTTTTTTCATATTACGCAAAATTGTTTCTCAGATATTTCTTTCGACTTGTCAGTCAAAATTTAACACTTTGTTTATGTGTTTAATTTGGCTATTTTTTTAAAAATTTAGAAGTTTATGTCCTTTTGCTCCTAAACAATATTAACTTTTTGACTCTTCTTTTCACACTTTAACAATCGTTCGGCGCAGTATAGCCTAGTAAAGCTCTTGCGCCAAAAAACCCAACCGAACAACCAAATATGCACTTACACACACACGGCCACGGACATACACACATACACAAGCCTACACACACACACGCCCTTAAATAACCAACCTACATCCATACAGGCCTACACATACACTTGTGTCGATACACACTCACACACATCTTACAGCCCAGGCGGAGGAACATACTCGAGGCCATAGTAAAAGAAGACAGGGACAGTACCCCTCAGAAAGGACGTGCTCGCGGAGATTTGATGCGCGCGGGATGCTGTTTTTGTCTGAAGAAGATTGCGTTTAGTCGAGATGGTCGGGTATAATGAAGTCGATTCTAGGATACAGGAGTCGTTTGTAGAAACAATAAAGCCAATGAGCGCCACTCGTGATTGCATTAAACATAATTTGAACTGAAGGTGTCAATATTCAAATTTTTCGTGCTTTTTTATTTTTAACCATTTTATGAAGTCTACTGTAAAACGATTTTATATTTAACTAGAGATCAAGTTTTTGCCTGGTGTCTAGCTGTCGTATTCAGTGCGAGCTCTCTTTATGGTGTTTATGAAGGGAACAGAGGTGCTCAACCTACGTTTGCGGAGAAAATACTTTATGCAGGGTTGAACCGAGTCGCTTGGTCTGCAGGTGTTGTTTGGGTTATCGTTGTCTGCTCTATTGGACATAGAGGTAGTTACTTTATTTATAATATTTTTCAAAATTTCTCTGCAATAAATATAATGTTTACCTTTGTGCTACATGTTAAAACTTTAAATATTGCTTTTAATTGCACAAATAGCAATAAAGTTGTGTTTTGTGGTTTTTAAACCATCTAGTTTTGAATGAAACCCAAAAAGAAAGCTTATTTTTTTGTCATATGTTTTCTAAAAGTCCCCACCTTTCTCTTCTGTTGTTGTTGTTCTCGTGTGCCCCAGATGCTGGCAATTTGGGGTGCGCTGCTTCAGTTTTCCAACTGCACCATAATTTGGTGTGAAGTCCGACTTCTACAGTACATACATACCATAAGGACCCGTTTATAGGGTCGGCAAACCATTCACAGCATAACAGCACATTCACACAAAGAAAGGACAAGAACAGGAGAGAGAAAGTTCGAACCCGGACCTTCCTGTCACAGTCAGACTTCACTGACCACTAGACAAGTCAGGCGCAACATCTTTTCTCTTCAAGAATTTTAAGATTCAACAGAAAAGTGTTAAAACACATGTTTTTATTAGATTGTTATTTAAATTGTGTTGTCAAATTCGGCTTTTGAACAAATTTTTAATAAATTTGAGTTGTCAAGTTGAACTTGTCAACCCCTATTCTTCAAAAACCCGAATTGTAAAGTTAAACTTTTCAACAAATTCTTAATCAATTTGAACTGTTAAGTTGAACTTTTTCAACCCATTCTTACACTCTCAAAATTCAAACGCGCATCACTGTTGAAAACTGAGGAAAGTTTTCAGGTAGTTGTTACTATAAAATGGAGGATTACGGTTCCCCGAAATATCTACGGTTACTTTTCCGGAAAAGTAAGCAATCCCAGCAGGGGTGCCCATCCCCCCCCAAGCTCAATGGCGCAAATTCCCCCCCCCCAAAATTTTTCTCGCTTTTCGAATTGGGTTAAACATAAGTTTTTAGAGTGTATGATTTCCAGTCAAATTCACGGGGGGGGGGGGGAGCGCTAACAAATACCATTTGAACTGAAATTTTGTTGGATTGTTGACCTGCCTTGCCTTCCCTGAAACGAATTTTAAAACGTGGACATTGAGTAAACAAGTTTTGGTTACCCCTGAATTTTGCTACACCGTATTATTATTATTTTTTCAAACGTATGAATAATTACAGGGACAACTTTCTGGCTTGGGATGGAGCCATTACTAGATGTATACAATATGAACTGTGAAAATTATTGTCACTTAGATAGGGGGTCCGGGGAGTTTCTCCCCGGAAAATTTTCGAAATTGTATTTTAAAACCAGTTATACACTATCTCTGGTGATGTTAGGGGAATAAAAGGTTTGGTGGCTCCTTTCTCAGTAATTTTTCAATATTGAAACTTTAAAAGCGCAATTGTAAATAGTCTACCGTTGTGTTAAGGAGGGCTTTCCTTTGTTTTCAAAATTATAGTTCTAAAAACGCAGTTTTAGAGTATCTGTGGTAATGTTAAGGAAAGAAGAGATCCTAGACCTCGCCCCTGGAAAATTTTCAAAATTTAAACCTTAAAAACGCTATTTATCGTTGGGAGACAAGCAGTTTTCTGAAACTGAAGTTCTAAAATCGCAATTGTAGGCGACCTTTGTGACGTTAAGAAAAAGGGTTTTCTGGAGCTCTCCCGGAATTTTCTCGATATTGAAGCCTTAAAAACCAAATTAAAGACGACTTTTTAATAATGTTAACGAGAGTGGGGAGGAGGGAGAGAGGCGCTTCTCTTAAATTTCCGAACTTGTAGCTTTAGAATGGCAATTTTGATATATCTTGATAATGTTAGTGGAAGGTGAATTTCTGTGCCATTCCTCCGGCAATTTTTTGAAATTGATACTCCAAAAAAACAATTTTAGGCTTGTCTTTGATCGTGTTAAGGAAAGAGGGGGCAATCAGGGGCTCTCTTCTATAATTTTTTCAATATTGCATCACTAGGAACGAGGTTTTAGATGACTTGATGATAAAGTACGTGTCATTCTGGCGTTATAGTGGGAGAACTCTCTTCTGGAAGTTTTCCAAAATTAAAGTCGCATAGCCAAGAAAGATGGATCAAACACACCATAACAGATACTTTTCGGAAATCCTCAAAAATGGATTCAGCTATTCTGCACACCTCGAAAATCAGAACTCGAGAATTTTAATGAATCAAATATACTTCTATACATATCAGATATGGAAGAAAGTAAATATTATTTACGAAAAACAATTTAAACGCCTTAAGAACAGACTGTTCTACTTCCATCAGCGAAACCAACATCACTGAAAGTTTTAATAAAAATCATCTAATGATACATTGAAACAATCAGTTTAAAAATGGTAGAGAAGATGGGAATAAAGTGAAATGAAAATTTTTTCATAAGCTTAAGCTAATTAATGAAGAAAATATATAAATTGTCAATTGGAGGGATAAAAAATATGTAATTCACAAACTTCAAAACTAGTTCTTAACGATTGTCAAGGTACAAATGAATCAAGTAAAGACTAGAGCATACTGATCAGAATTATTAAAATCAATAAAACAATTTTGGCCTCCCTCCCTCTCATCACTGTCACACGTATTCACATCATGCAGAATTGTGCTACTTTTTCCAGAAAATTTATAAGATATTGAAAATAAATCAAATAGTCGAATCCAGCTTTGAAACGGACACCAACTCCATGCCGTCTGTGATGCTCCTTTCATTGAAAAAGAGACACGGTCATTAAATTTTGGAAAGAGTACCAGGGCCGTCGCTATTTCAAAAAAACTGGGGTGGGGGGGGTGCGCTTTTGGTGGCCCCTTAATTTTTTCAAACGTATGCTCGAATATGCAGAGAGAGTTGGCTTCTGGTTTAGCAGGGATAGTCATATTACTAGACCTTAGTTCTAGCAATATAAATAATCGTAAGGATAATATTCAATCAGAATTAGGGGGTGTCGGAGGGCTACTTTCTTGCATAATTTCGCAATTTGAAGACATCAAAACGCAGTTTTAAACTACGTTTTCAGTTTGGGGGGAGGGGAGAGGAGTTCCGGGATAGCCTCTCCCGATAATTTTTCCAAATTTAAGTTCACAACACAATCGTACGTTATATTTAATTATGTTCAGAAGAGGGGGTCCGGGCGCTCTCCCTCAGGAATTTTCAAGATTGTTATTTGAAAAACAAAGTTTAAACGATCTATGGTGATGTTAAGGGAGAAAGAAACTCGAGGTCATCGCTGTATAATTTTTCAAAATGCAAACTTTGAGCACGCATTCCCAATTGTGAACTATTTGCGATTGTGACACGTAAAGGGGGGGTCCGTGGGCTCTCCCCCGGGAAAATTTGAAAATTGTAGTTCGAAAAATGCAGTTTTAGACGATCTATGGTGATATTAAGAGGAAGAGAGATACAGCCTCCCCCCGCACGAATTTTTTTGAAATTTTGACGTCTTTAAAACGCGATTGTAGTCTTTTTTGTTAAAATTTAGTGCACCGCCAGTTTCTTGAAATCAAAGCTCCGAAAATGTAATTCAAGCCACCTTCGATGAAAGGGGGGAGGGGAGTTTTGAAGGGGCTCGCGACCAGAAATGTTTCGTAATTGAAGCACTAAAAGCGAGATTTAAGACATTTTTCGATGGTGTTGCCGAGAGAGAGGCAGTCTCTCAAAAAAAATTTCGATCCGTAGGAACCGCAGTTTTAGACGATTTTTGTTAATGTTAATTGGTGGAGAGATTCGGAGTTCTCCCCTGGCAAATTTTCAAAATTGAAATTTAATTGAAGCAATCGTAGACGATTTATTAATACTGTTAGAGGGGTAGAAGGTTTTGGAGATCTCTCCCCTGAAAAATTTTCTAAATTGAAGCCTTAGCAATGAAATTTTTGAAGATCTTCGGTAATATTTGGAGGACGACAGTTTCGGGACACAGGGAGTTTTTTTTTAAAGTCCAAAAGACGAAAATTATTCGACCTTGAATGAGGATGAATGATTAATTGAGAGGGCGTTTCTCTAAGGTTACGTTGAGAGGACTTCTCATGGTTTTTCGAAATTGCAGTCCTAAATACTCAGGAGTAGGCCATCTTTAATGACGTTAGGCTAAAGGATGGTGTTTGAGAATATTTTTTCGGGATTTTTTTCAAAACCTAAATTTTAAAAACTAACTTCCAGGCCAGCTTTGGGGACGTAAAAAGAAAGTTTTGGAGTTCCCCACTCTTCTTTCAGTTTGACTACGTCCCTCCTATCTTCATTGTCAATTTTAATTCCTAATAAACATATTGCGGTAATATTTTCTTACAATTTTCCTTTGCCAAACACGATAATTTCTTGGATTTTCCGTAACAAAACTTTAAATTTCCTACCTAATATTTTTGCTTTCTTGCAATACAAGCGTTTGCGGCCTTGGAAAAAAGACTTTTAACATTTTGCACTGTAACAAATTTCGGAAACGTTTCTAGATATATCGGAAACGTTTCCGAAATACTAGGAATCCTTCATCCAATAGCGAACTCCTCAATATTCAGAAAGCTTTTTGTTATTTCAAGATATGAAGAAGCGGAAGTGATGACGCAACGCTTCGAAACCTATTTCATCCTTCCAACCAGGCACCAATGAGTCGGAAATAACGATAACTTCTTTTTTTCTTTTGTATGGTTGCTGCAGTCAGCAACTGTTTTGCATTGGATTGCTTGTTATTTCATGTCTAGAGAGTAGTAAAATGTGTCGAAACTAATTTTACGCCTTTGCATTTTGAACTGCCCTTGATTTTTTAGACGATGTACGCAGCTATTAAGTTAGTTAATAACCATTTGCTTCTTTACAATTTCCAATGCGACCATAATTAGATATATATTCTGTGTTCAAGCGTGAATAGTTTCAACACCCGTGTTTATACTTAATGAAACGAAACCCTTTGGATTACTTATTCAGTTGTAATGGAGGTACTTAGATTTTCTTCCGCTCATGTTCACTTGTAAGTATTAATGAATATTTTAAAACATGTTGTTATATACATTTATATTTTTGTTGATTTGCATTTGATGAGGCTCCAATTGTAACTGTTTTTGGGTTTATCGAATTAATTTAAAGTTATCCTACATATACTTATATGCGCGGTGTACTATTTGTTGTAACCAACTGAAACTGATTAATTACGCAAAAGAAGTAAGATTTATATTTGAGAAGCAATCACAGAAAAGTTATTTCGAAATACTTGGATGTACATACATTTTGGTTCAAAAAGAAAAAAAAATCAATTGTTTAATTCATTAGAAATATGGTAATGCAAATATTTTCTAGTATTGTAATATGCTTCACAAAAAATGTGCCGGTATAATTTATCTTTTTTATTATAATTTATTCATTCATTTAAAAATATTTATACCATTAGAAAATGACCATGTTATCTATTAGTAAGAACATAGTTATGAAATTAATTCATCTGCTTATTCATTTTGTTAAATGTGGTTAACAATAAAAAAATTCCTTGACATTAGTTCCGAAAATAACATTTCCTTCGTGGATATACTAATTTAATGTAGGACAGCCAGGAGGAATGAGTCAGTGGCAAAAATGGAACAGCTGCATTTACATGCTGAAATAAAAAGTAATATTTTTTCATGTCATCGTTTTAAAAGTGATCAGTTTTTAAATACTATGTTATTAATATGCAATGCACATATGGTGAGAGACTGTGCCATTGACATTTTCAAGGGGTTGCTTTTTTTAAGGTGGGGGACGCTTTATATCATTTTATGGGTGCACCATCACTCTTATGGTGTGGGGGGGGGGGACTCTTGTATATAATGACATGGAATAATCATGTAATAGAGTTCAATGTTTTAATAAATAAAATATATAATGCATTTTGCGCACACTCTAAAAATAAAATCAGTAATTTATTTTGATTAAGTATCTATATTTGTGATAAACTGGAAAAGGGCAAGAACAGAAGAATAAACCCGAATGGTTCCAGCAGGGGGACTTTGGTGTCATATTTAAATTCATCAATTTCTCTGTTGGTACTTTTCGGTACACTTTGTTCGTCAAAGAAATTGTCTTGACGTGAACGAATTTCGGAACGCAAAGTCTAGGTAAGTTCTGTCAAATTTTATCCGAAAATAAAAGCTATCAAGTTTGATACAAGATATGTTTTTAAGTTCTGCATTAAAATTACAATATGTTGATAATTTTGTCTTGAAAATATTGAGAGAAAAACTGAAGTTTAATATTGTTTAACAAACAATCCCACTTTTGAGAAAGTGCTCCCCTTCCCTCCCCCGACGATTTTGTGATTATGAATGAAACTACTATATTATTTCATAAATTTTCAAAAATTTATAACTGTGCATATGTTATGCTGTTAACCATGCTATTTGTCATTAGAAATTCAGAAAAAAAAAATCCACGAATGATTCTAAAATTGCTTGTTTCATTGCTCTTAGATATGAAAGAATTGAAACTGATATGGCATGCAATACTATAGTAAAGAATTATTTTTTAGAAAAAATCACGGAAAAAGGATTCCGAAATTCTCAGAAACGTTTTTGAAAATTGTTTGGAGAATTCCGAAATACTCGGAAACGTTTTCGAAACTTTCATGAACCACAGCTGCACAGAATACTCAGAAACATTTCTGGAAATTACGGAAAGAAGATTCCGAAATACTCAGAAACGTTTCTGAAAATTACAGAAAGAGGATTCCAAAATACTCAGAAACATTTCTGGAAATTATAGAAAGAGGATTCCGAAATACTCAGACACGTTTCCGGACATTACAGAAAGAGAATTCCGAAATACTCAGAAACGTTTTTGAAAATTTCATGAACCGCAGCTGCACGATATACTCAGAAACGTTTCCGAATTTTTTTTACAGTGTGAACAGATGTAGTAATTTTCTGCGATACCTTAGGTCTCTATTCCACTTCATTTTATTTTTAATATGCCACCTGCATCTCTTGATCAAGCTATGATTTACTTACGATTTTTACATTCAAAAATTTAGAACTTTTGGTGTGAGTATTCATTACAATAATTTGATTCTCTCTTTGCATTTAACTGTTATTATTATTTTTTTCTCTCTATTTCAAATTTATTTCAGCGACCCATACATTTTTCTCCACTTAGCAATGATTTTCAGGACAATATTTTTCATCAAAAAAAAAAAAAAAAAAAACACATGGTAATGTTTCGGCGAACCCTATCCTATGGGCCGTTCTAATGAAACTGTCCTATTTATTTAAGTTTTTTTTTTTTTAACTGAAGAACCATGAAGCCTAGTTTTGTATAACCATAGGGCCACCGAGAGACAAGGCGTGCACCATGTTTGCGTTGTCGCCTTTCCTCCCTCCCATTATGTTAATTTTACTCTATGCACAATACTTTAATTTGAGCCGAGCCCATAGTTTCCGACTAGGCAGACATACCCATTCTGCGGCCTAGTGAAGAGTGTATTGTACTGAAAATTTTTTTTTGTGTTAATAAAAATGTTTGAAGCGTATATTTCCGATACTCTTAATAAAAGAGAATCATGGGTGTTCCTAAATTGTATTTTAAAATTACATTTTCTATTCAAATTTTACAGAAAAAATACTTTTTGTCTTCATTTATAATTACTATTTTATTTTTTTAAAGCAACGAAGAGTTTCCCTTTCTCTTCGTTCGTTTTCATCGCTAAAATGAAATTGGCGGCCCCACTTCTGAAAAACTAGGGGGTGTAGCACTCCCTCTCTTGGCGACAGCCCTGACGAGTATGTGAAAAAAGTATTATTAATGCATCTATTTCTTGTTGAATAAGTTTAAATATTTTTTCTTTCGGAAATTCAAAAATTTCGTGTTCTAAAAGAAAAAAAAATCTGGGAAAAAAATCCCCCCAAAAAATTTTGATGGCGCAACTTGCGCCATAATCCCCCCCTGTGGGCACCCCTGAATCCCAGTGCCAATTTATTCTTGCGGCCACGGACGAAAACGATTTTTACAGTATCTTTAGCCACTCTAGCAAGCCGATTTGACTTCCGGCGGAAGGTCCGCCATTGAGGTAGGCAGCGATCATCGAGCACGCGAAATGCTGAGCGCAGCATTCCAATGGAAGGCAATATTATAAACAATCCATTGAAGATTTTACAAAAGACTGAGAAGTAAGTGCTAATGTTTTTTACTGTCTGTTAAATTTTGCAAAAATTGTTCGACTCTGTGTTAAAAGATCTCTTTATAAGTGCTTTCCTCTAAATTGCATGCAGTTGATTCTCTTCTCACTCTTTTTTAGTTTATTAATGCAGAGTATTCCCTTGATTTTTGTATTTTAAGTAGTTTCAGTAATATTAACTGAGGGGGGCAGGGCAGTTGCCCCCCTTTTCCACCCCTCGGCTTTGAGAAATTAATGGATTTACTTAAAAAGGGGGGGGGTACTGTTGTTCTGGGTTGTAATTTGCATCGAGTGTGTAAAACCCTTTGCCCCATTCTCCTGAAAAAAAAAAACCCAGAGGTAAAAGTTTTGTCATTGTTTACAAAATTCCGAAATGAAGTGAGACAGAACAAGATACGACTTGAAAAGTAATAAATAATAAGAAAAGTGAGTTCAATCTAGGAAATTAAGAATTTAGTTTTTTTTTACTGAATTTATATTTTGTGGTTAAACGTTGCTACTCATTATCTTATGATGAGAAAAAGTTTTTAATAAAGTGGATATTCTTGTAATTTTATTTCTTTAAAAGGGTCATTCCATATCAAATCAATCAAAAAAGAAAGATTTTCAAGCTGACCCCTACCAATTTTTCTAAAATTTCATACAGAGACTGTTTCGTAATAAAAGTAGAAACCCAAATTTTTAGATTTTTATAACAAATATTCTTCGATTAGGGGTCATTACAAAAAATCGCATTTTGGTAGACGGAGTAGCTTTTGAACACATAACTTTTGTTATAATTGCACTACATAGAAAAGTTTTATACCATTTTAAAGTTTTTAAAACGCGCTTTAAGCTGATATATTACATGACACAAAAATGCAATTTTAAATTTTGAAGGCCATTCAAAATTATCTTTGACCTTGAATATTTCCGAAAGTTTTTATTTTAAATGTCTGGAAAACATATATTATGCACACTATTGTATTCTTTATTTGTGCCAAGTTTCATGTTGGGACAATTTGAGGATCAGCTATAATTTAATGTTTCGTGCAACGGATGTTTGACGATAAATTGAAAAATAATAATATAGCAACGATTGGCAGACAATAAATTAGAAATGTATAACAATGTTAAAGTTTTATTTGCTTTTAAAAATATCGTCCTGCTATTTTCCCTGCCTGCGATGGGTGGTCTCGGGTTCGAATCCCGGCTCGGGCATGGATGTACTTTCTCTCTCCTGTCCTTGTCCTTCCTTTGTGTGAGTGTGTTGTTACGCTGTGAATGGTGGCCTACCCTACTAACGGGTCCGTATGGCATGTGTGTATTGTGGAAGTCACACTTCAC